>NW_009953694.1:318563-374226 GCF_000747805.2 Chaetura pelagica | reverse complement strand
CACCGGCCGCCAGCCCGCCTGCCCCGTCCAGTCGACGGCCGCCCGGGACTCGTCCTCCCGCGGCCCCGACCGCCGCGGGGGCTCTTCGCCGCCCCCTGCGCTGGGCAGCATCGCGCAGGACATGGTAGCTGTCCACATGCTTAAGCTCTACGAGAAGTACAACCGGGAAGGGAGCCGTCCCGGCGACGGCAACACGGTCCGCAGCTTCAAAGCCAGGCCGGGTAAGCGGGCCGAGCGCGAGGGGCACCGCCGGAGCCCCCGCGCTCCTCTTTCGCTTTAAAGTGACGGGTTTGCGCCGAGGTTGTCATTGATTGCGGGGGGTGTCAGGCTGGGTGAGTACTGCGGGGACCCTTGCTAACTACATGGGCACGGTGTTGCCCCTCTGCTCTGCGGAGGTCTCCCACCTTCCCCGGCTTCACCGGCCCCATCCCCTCCCCCAAGAGCATCTAGCACGGCATTTCCCTTCACAAAGCCTCCGTGGCTGCCAACGCAAACCATCAATCGGCAAAAGAAGCGCTATCCCCAGTGCACATCGCACTGTGTCGAAAGATATTTTCAGAGATACTTCGAGCACAAAACTAGTAGCGAGCGCTTCAGCCGCGGGTCCTCCCCTCCGGCTCCTCTCGCAGGCTCACGAGTTTCTGTTAGGAAGACTGCCGCCTACGGACCGCCTCACGCGGCTCGGGATCTTAAATTGTCTGCACTGCCTAAACCTAAGGAGACAGATGTTTGACCTCCCTCTTCCCAGATTTACTTGGCTTGATCATGAGGGTGGAAGAGCATATACACTGTGTCAGAACACTTTATTATCCCAGTCTTGCTAAAAAAATAAGAAGAGGAGGCTTGCATGCTCTAAATTTGCTATACTTTGCCAAGGAAACCCAAAATAGCTTTTCTGGAAAATGCCTTCCTTCCTTGGTTAACTCTTACTAACTACTACTGGTTACAACTAAGATCTTAGCTCTTAAGATAAGAATTACATCAGTTTCTAAAATACAATTATTTTATTTTTTTACATAGCCAGCAATACCCATTTTTAATAGGCTCATTTGATAGACAAATTCAAAATTTGCTTTTGTAAGTTCCAGTCTATTTCTCCTACAGTTAAAAGTCTCATGTATAGAATACAATGAAGCATACAGTGTTTTAAGGAATGGTTACTACAATATTGCACAATAACTCATACTTTCTTGTGCACCCCAATGTAATTTCTAACCTATGCCAAAGTATTCACAGTCAAGGAGGAGAAGATCCCAATGGAAGGGTAAGTGGCCAATGAAAATGTCTAGAAATGTAGGAGTTAGGATGTCAAGCAATCACAGACATTTGGGAGAGAAATAAATTGTCATGCTCTAGATCATCAGCTAGCAGCTGCTAACAGGTTAGGAAGGAACTTCCACTGTGGATGGTTATTCCATAACCTCCTACTATCATTTGTACTTTTCTGTGAACTGAGCAGCTGATACTGGCTGCTACCTAAAGCCCTGGACCATAAGACTGGTTTGGCAAGAATGCAAAGATTGCACTATATTATTTTTCTTAATTTTTCAATTAATCTGCCGAACAAGTTACTTGCATAGAAGTGGTTTCAGTTTGGGTTTATAACACTAAAAGAGCAGCATTTTCTTCCCATAGACAGACTGTACTGAATAATTACAAACCAATATAATTTTGAAACCAAGTCAGAGATTCTTGGAAGTAACTTGTCTTTCCATGCAATGGAAATGAAACACACCTATGTCCAAAACCCTATCTCCTGTGTGCCATCTGTGTACCTTTTGTACTGGATCCCATCTGTCCTGAGTAATACAGACTGAAAGCTGAAACTCCCATGACATGTTTTTTATGACAATAAATTACAATAAATTGTGTTTTCCTTTGTAATTCATCAACCTAGTAATGAATAGTCTGAAATGAACCATAGAAGGACACAAATTGCAGAGTGGGAAAGAAGAGACTTTTATGATGGTATGTTTTTCTTTTATGTCCTCCCAGAAACTCTAGTGTTTTCTTTTGAGAGAAGAAATAGGCATGTTTTTCTAACAAGTCATGTGGAACATCTGTTCTTTAATAAAATATGAATGATAACTCTGATCCTATTGGAATAAGCAAAACAGACTAAATGTACAATAATTTTCATTCCAGTAACCTAAGCAATAGACTTCTTCCTTTTTTTAAACATGTACCTTTCACAAAATCTGTAATGTTCTGTTCCTGTGGTGCAGCTTAAAGTTGTTAGGGGACACTTGAGCATCAGCATTAGTTACAGTTGTCAAAATGTGGGCACCAGAGGTGCAAACTTTCAGTCCAAACTTAGTTTGCTCCTATGTCATATGCATTATGGGATGCTCTTCAACTACACAATTGTATTGCCATCCTACATAACCCTTACATATAGATGGTATTGACAGCGATATTGAGTATGTAATATTTCTCCATAGTCAATGTGAGCACTTCTTATATATATGCATGTGTCCCAGATATAACTTCATGTTTTTCTAGCAGTACTTATAACTTCAGGAAGAGTGTTTCATAAATATCTGATCACCTATCACCTGCATGTGTTAATATGAGTACATTATTGCTCTAATAAGGAGCTGAGAGAGAGTCTACGAACTAATTTCTCAAGTTCTTTTTTTCTTTAGGTGCTTTCCAGCTTTCAGGGAACTTTGTACTTGTATAAAATAGCACCGATTGACTGAGGTTACACAGTCAAGTCATAAGTGGTTTGTGGCCAAATATGAAATACTAAGTTATTGTCCATCTTCAAGCATCGATTGCCTGCTGCCTAGGCCATGAAACTTCCACATAGAGTCTTGCAGCTCAGACTTACTGCCTGAACATCATCCATCCTCTGCTAAGTGAAGCAAATGCCTTGGTAAATAGTAGAAAATACCAGCTGTTTAATTAAGACTATATCATAATGCATATGTGCAAGAAAATTAAATCAAGATTACCTAAGGAAGTATAATTCTGGCCTCTAGAGCCTTGCCTTAATGTAATTTCAGATCTTAAAATATTTTAAATTAGGCTCTTTGCATATTTCATTCTCATAAATATGTTATCAGAAATGCCATGTAAATCTGTTTTGCTAATCTTCACATACTGCAATGTAACACACTTCTGTGTGAATTACTAAAGATTCATATTTTCTTTGGCCACTTGCTTTTTTTTTTTTTTCCCCCCTCTGCAAATCTCTTTCATGTATCAGTCACAGATCTTGCTTGTATTCCTAATTTTAAACTTCCTACAGTATCAGAGGTAGATAAAAACAGTAAAATATTAATAGCTTTACTCAGAGTAGACCTGGGAAATGCTTGCTTGATAGGCTAGTAAAAGCATGATATGATAATTCTCCATCCAAAACTTAAGACTCTGTACAGCTAAGGTGGGGATAGGTAGTGAATAGGCTTCTTTTTTTTTTCCTTAAAATATGGCTTCTGAAATGAACAAGCATTACAAATAAACTGGCATTATAAAGGATGATTATTCTCCTCCTTGGTCTGAAAAACAGTCTTGTGAAATTTCTAGGCTTCAAAGACTTGAATAGAATCTAAACTCTTACTTTTTTTTCATAGTGTGAACACCTGTGCATAAGAGTAGTGTTGATTACAAGTTTACTGATAGAAACCCTGTCCTGAAGAGACAGAAAAAAAGCAGTTCTCATCACGGAATACTGTTTCTGTTAGCCTCTTCACCGCCTATGAAACCAGTACAGGTTGTTCCACTTCACTGAATCAGGAAAAAAATGCAGATGGTGTAGATGAAAATTCCATACTTGAACATTTCTACTTTCAGAATGTCTGTGTGGGCCTGGGATTGATGAACATTCTAATCTGCAATGGTATATAGTCCATAGTCCTTCTATACAGCATGAACTGGAAGACAGCAAGCACCAATTTAGGGAGATGTAGAACTACTTATTTCAATCTTTCAAATGAAACTTTGCTTAAAAGGAAGAAAATTCTGACAGGTGGCAGTTCTGCCCTTCTGTTATTGCCAAAATCTCTGTGATTCATCATCCACAGTGCATTAGAAAAGAAAATTAAGTATTTCTTGGAGGACTGGATGCTGGGTTTGTTTGGTTTTGCATGGTTTTGTTTTTTCTTCCTGCTGCCAGAGAATTTCCAGGTATGCCAAGATGGGCTTCCAGGGGGTTTGTCCTGGGATAACTAAAGATGCAGATTTACCCATTGTAGTCCTTTAACGTATGCTAAGTACCAGTCTAAGCTTGGGAAAACAGGAATCACTCCTTGGCTCTACCACCACTTCCCTGTATACTCTTAAGCTATTTTTTAAAAAGGCAACTTTTCGCAATGATAGGCTGGGAAGGCATGGTCTTTGATTCTGGAAATACATTTTAACACACTAGGAGAGGTTTCTGGTGTTTAAATAAACATGGTGTAAACAGTTCTTAGTGTAAAACTGTTCATTTTCCTTGAGAGGAGGGTAGACATGTAACCTGAACACAAATTGTTCAACTAGCTACAAAGAAGCTGTATCAAATGGAGTTTGAATTTTAAGAGTCAACTCCTATTCAAGAGTAGTTCTCACTAACTTCAAGCAGATCAAAACACAAGTCCCCTACACAATGTATACTTGAAGGAGGATTGCTCAAAAAAGTTACAGGCCCCAGAATGTGTTGTACTGCTAACTTCCAGCCCCCTTGTGAAATGCCTCTTGTGCACTATTTACAGATTACGAACTTCATATGCTGTTGCCCAGAGTTGGCACCAAGACGTCATTCAGGAATCTTTGCAGTCAGCTTTAGATTAGACCGTTTTGAATATTAACTGTAATATTAACTGTAAACCTGGTTTTCAGCTGTTAGATCCTAAGTAAGGCACCATTTCTGAGCTCTGCCACCAGCAAGTTTGATAGCTTCTCTGAGCTTCATTATGTTATAAGTGAAATACAAGTGAGGATTGCTTTTCTTGTCTGCCTGGAATGAAAGGTAGTCTGAAACTGAAATTCTCTGGGAAGAGTTGTACCCCTGACAGTCCTGATATTATTGTAATATTGCTGTTAACTATTGTCAGGGTTTTTTCCTCATCTTATTCACCATGGTTTTAAGCTGAAGTGACAAGCTCACTATCCTAACTTATTTGAAGGAGGTGAGAAGCAAATTTTGTAAATCCACTTATACAGAAATAAGAGTTTCACTACCATTTTTGGTCTCAGATATTTACCCACATTCTCCTTGCTCTCTTGCAGAATTCTTGGCCCAGAAGCCATTGTACTGCTTCAATCTAACATCCATGCAGGATTCAGAGATGATCCTTGCTGCCACTTTTCACTTCTACACTGAGAAACGCCCTCGGCACCGAGAAGTGTTTTGTAAGCGGTCCAAGAACTCATCCTGCCGCCTCCTACACACACCTCCGATCCTGCAACTCAATCTCATTTTCCAAAGCATTCATCAGAATTCCGCCTATGGACTACTGAAAGGGAATATCACTATGTTTCTTCAAAGACGAGGGGCTTGGCATGCAAAGGACATTGCACACATCATAAAAGAATCAAAACTCGCTGGAGAGCTCATTCTCTGCGCTGAACTTGACACTGGGGAGAAATACCAGGGCTTCCCTGAACAGGTTACCAGTCATTTACCTTATATACTAGTTTATGCCAATGATCTTGCAATCTCTGAACCTAACAGTGTGGCAGTCACCCTACAACGTTATGATCCATTCCCTTCCAATGATGGGGACCCAAATGTATCCACTAATGCTTCTACTGATACCCGAGTAAGGAGGGATACATACCTCTCTAGCTCTATTCAGAACAATGAGTTGCCAGAAGTAGATTATAACAACAATAAATACAACAAACATGACATATGGGAGAATGCCTACAAGTCCTTGAAACCAAAAGCCTCACGCAAAGACCGAAGGAGAAAAGGGCAAGAAAATGCAGAAACACTTACAAAGTCTCAGGTGCTGAATTTTGATGAGAAAACAATGAAGAAAGCAAGGCGAAAACAATGGAATGAGCCAAGGATTTGTTCAAGAAGATACATGAAAGTTGACTTTGCTGATATTGGCTGGAATGAATGGATCATATCTCCCAAATCATTTGATGCCTACTACTGTGCAGGGGCATGTGAATTTCCAATGCCCAAGGTAGTATGCCTTTTGTTGTTGTTAGTTTGCAAATAGTATTACCTGCTGTTCTGAATATCCAACCACTACTTTAGTTAAATTTTCCTTTAGATTTTTACCACTTTTGCTGTGTTCTGTTGCCTTGTTCATCGTAAATAATTTAAGCAATATTGTTTCCATAAATTTATTAATCAGAGTGCAAGAAAGATTCCAAGTTTTCTTTTAATGTAATCTGAAGAATATGAAAAATGTCTTGGGTTTATCTTACAATTTCTCATATCTTGAAAGCATAGCATAAAGACTTATGCAGCTTATTAAAATATGTGTACACATACTAAATCATCAAACTACTCTATTGTGGTAGCAGAAGTATGGAGTATTATATGTTAATAATAAAATAAGTTATCAGTGTTTCTGAATTCCACTGGTAACACCTGAGAAAAATGCAGAGTAGTGAAACAGGTATTTTTAACTTTAAGAAACTGCTTGTCACTTTGAAAATAAGAATTCTAGTTAAGCTGACATTTGTGTCTCAGAATTCTCTGGTGCTTTTCTAATTTATTAAATTTTAAAAATTAAGATCATCCAGCTGGAACAATAAAGTTGATTTGCCTTATGTGGCTGAAAACACTATATAGCTGTCTGTTAACACCCTAAAGCTACTGTACAGAATTCCTCCTATAGAAGCAGTGTGAAATTTGGTAATTGAGAGGCAAATATGAACTCCTACTCCAATGGAATTTTGATTTGGCCCACTACCACTCACTTGCTCTATGGAAAGAAGCAAATATTTTGGCAATCCTTTGCAGCACAAGAATTATCAGCATTTTCTAGGGCTTTCAGGTTATGAGGGAAGGGAGCATTTGAAGCATTGAATAACCTGTCTGTTTAAAAATGGTAACTATTTTGCAATTCTATCCACAAATGTCCTGATTATTTATTCTACTGACCTTTTTGCATGTGCTCACTCAGCACATAAATAATGGAAAGTACTTTACAGCAGAAAGTTTCAAAACTCAGAGACAAGAATCTGCTCTACTTTGCATACAGGAACAACGATGTATGTTTGTGTTGAAATAAGTAGTATGATATCAGGAAGAGTAGATTTGCAGGCTTGTTTAAGTCCAGGAACAATGAAAATCCAGACATCATGGTGCAGTGTATAAATCTCACCAGATGTTCTTGTTTAGCTGGCTGATGCTGAACCATGTATCCGTAAATCGATAAATAGTCTAGTAAAAACTGAAGCTTGCACAGCCTCACATACAACTTCACTTTTTTGTTGTGTACAGAGATTATGCAACACAATCACCATTTTACTTAACCACAACAAAACATAGTCTGGGAATATGGGTCCTCTGCCATAGACCCACAGTCTAATGCACCATTCATACATATCAAATGGAAAAAAAAATGGCTTCTTGTAAGCAAAACAGCATGATGCAAAAGGTGGCAAAACAAACAGGGAGTGGATAGAGTGGATCCATTTCTTGCTGGAATAGTTATATAAGCTTCTATTGCTGACTTATTTAATGTCTTATCTAGATATATTACTTGCTATATAATAAAGATTCCCTTGTAAATCAAAACTACTTGCTTTAGTTCCTTTTGATATTTGTTTTCTAGATAAATTAACATGACTGCACTAGTATGTTGGTGCAGGAAAAAACAACAACAAAGAAACAAAAATCCCCAGAGGAATTTAAAACTAAACCACAGATACATAGATTCAGGTATTTTGGATTTGATACACTCTGATTTGATTTGGTTTGATTTGGAAGAGGTCGACTTTTTCTTAGGTTTGTGAAAAGAAAAAAAAAAAAAAGAGGCAGAATCACAGTTGTAACTTTTTACAATTACTGTTTTGAAATAAACAGATAACTAGGACATCAGCATGAATGATCTTTCAGGTCAGAGCATAAGAATTGCTAAATATTATGGAGGGGAAAACAGCTTTTGTTCTTGCCTATATAGTCTAAATCAGGAGAGCATGCAGATGATCTTGGCACTCCTAAATCAAAGGCCAGATTAAGGCTATTCAGGAAGACAGTCAACTTGTGATAGACACCTTACTTCCAAGGCACCTTTTTAGAATTGTGGGGGTAGAATTATATGCCTGGCATGTTGAAAATCATCACAGTGTATTACTATGTTTTTCCAAGTATTGGTACATCATTCTGCTCACCTACTTTAAGAATTGCAAATCTTGATCTAGATACAAAACAGCTCTGGTACAAATCTTGTCACAAGTTCACCTACCTTACTGCTGAAATTCTTATTCCCTGAGCTGTGAGGGAGAAGACTAGCTTATATGGTTAATAATCACTAGCTGCATTGCTGAGTTTGCTGGATAAATGCTAGTCCTATGTGTGATAGAAGTATGTGGGAAGGTCAAAAGTGCTTTAAACCTGCTGTTCAATTGCCTTTTGGCTTCATCACCATCCTTTTATTTTATGAGGTCAAAAATATTCCTGAGCTAGGATATCCTAGAGGTTAAGAGCAGAACATAGCCTGCTGTATGTAACTTAGTAGCCAGCATTTAAGACATCGGCATTTCCTCAGTGCCATCATTACTGGGCATTTGTTCTTCAAGCTTTCCACTTTAGCACATCTGTACAAAGGCTAATGTGAAGCCTAGCCCATGATCGCCAAACACTTCTGCCAGGTTTCCAGAAGAGCTGGAAAACTTGGAGCCTGGCTGGATGTAGGATGGCTGTGCTGTCTGGCTCTGCTGCAGACATAGGGCTCAGGCAGCCAGATTCTGTACAGACTAATAGTCTATATTAAGCATTTTTCTCTATAAACATTTTTGTGCATAGTGTGTACATTTGCAGGCATTAGATACCTAATTATTGCTGTTGTCTTGGTAGACAGCTGCTCACATTAAACTTCTTTCACACCTATTTGTTCCTTGCAGATGTTAGATACTGCACAGCTAGAGAAGATCCTAGTAGGATCTTCTGCAGGTTCATACTGTACGTCAGACAAGTGGCATAGGAGAACAAGCTATTGCTAATTATAGCAAAATATGATAATTACAGAAAGGCACTTTCCAGGATGGGTCACTCATGGAGATTTGGCTATAAGGATGCTGTCTTGAAGCCCTGAACGATCAAGGATGGATTTCACAGTTTCTCCTTGTAATAGCTCAAAGAAAGTCAATTTAGTTAAGGAACATCTGAAAGCCTTAGTAGCAATTAATGTTTGGATCTTATTTGCTGATATGTTACACTTAGAGCAAATGTTTCAAAACTGAATTACCCTAAAAATAGCTCCTTTGTTATACTTATGGACTACACAACTTTTCATGTTGAAATGAAAAATCATGTAGTGCATATACTCAATTATGTATTTGAAAAACAGAGAATATATGAGGCATTAATTCTTCTCATTTGAAGTATCTGCATCCATGTGGTGTGCAAAATCCTTATTTACTGTCCCACAGATGTAATTTTCCACCAGCTATGGACCAATACACAGCTATGTACCAATAGCAATGAAAGACTTTATGTGCCACATATACCAGATCTGTGCAGTAAGCTCTTGAAACTGTAGGAAAAAGCCTAACACAATTTTCCTCTTGTTACTGTACTAATTTTCTGAGACAGTATTCAAGCATGGCAACTGAACAGGAGTCACTGAAGCTTCAGCCTTATGGCATGCCATACTATTGATTCATGTAATGGGAGCACACTCATTCCATACTATGCTGAGGCAATGACAGAGAAAAGCTGTCACTCCATCACCAGTAAATCTGTGCTTGGTTGTATGTACCTCAAGAAACAGAAATGGTGAAAACTGTTTGGCACTATTCAGTTGCTCAGACTACAAGCATCAAATGTAGCTTGTGAATAAAGGCTAAAAAAAAAAAAGTTACTTTTAACTACTAAACAATATACTATTTAGATACCTTAACTTTTTCCTTTTATTCTCACTGCTGTTATGCCTCATGGCTTCCTCTACTTCTAAAATATTTTTCCGCGTATTGTTTACTGCATCTAAAAATCAATAGTAGAAATAAAATTGTTGCTCAGTACCCTTGAACTGAGATGTAGAGACATATAGATGTAAAGCTATTGTGAAACCTCACTTCATACCTTTCCTGCTCTCCCAGCCTTTTGTGCTCTTCTCCCACTTTGACACTAGCTCAGGGGGATGGGGGAAAGTCTAGGGAGGAAGGCAGAGGGAAGCAGAAAAGCTGCAGGTATGAAGTACTTGCTTGTCATGGGATTATGGTCAGATAGTTTTTGTATTGCTTCATTGTTCTAGACTGACTTCCCCCTATGGACTCTACTTCTGAAGCGGAGCACTCTGCTCTTTTCAAACAGTAATTACTACAGGGGAAAGTGACTAATTCCAGGTTAGCTTACATGAGAAATACTACTGGAACATAGGGATAGTTATTTTGGAAATACCTAGAGTAGCCAATTTTCCAAGTCAGATGAGAGGTTAAGAAAATAAAAGATAACATCTTATGACTGAGAGCCACACCTTACTCCTTTTCTCCTGCATGCCTGCCCCCAACACCTAGTAGGTGCAATCTGGGACATTCTTTCTCCAAGCTACTGACTGCTGGCTGGGCCACCAGTGCCCTCCTCTGGTTTTATGAAGGCAGCATAAGGAACACGAAGTGTAGGATATACCCTGGGCAGGAAAGCTGGAATTGTGAGGGACTTACTATTGTGCGTGGCTCTGTAACGCAATCACATATATTCATTTTTTTGAGAAACAGTTCCTTTTTGAGGAACTGTAATTGTTGGATTTTTCCAAGTCCATCTGGAAAAGTAACTGCACATAAATTATGCGATAACTGTTTCTTTCTCTGTTCCAGATTGTCCGGCCATCAAATCATGCTACAATCCAGAGCATCGTAAAAGCAGTAGGAATCATTCCCGGCATCCCAGAACCCTGCTGCGTTCCTGATAAAATGAGCTCACTCAGTGTCCTGTTCTTGGATGAGAACAAAAATGTTGTTTTAAAGGTATATCCCAATATGTCGGTTGAAACTTGCGCCTGCCGATAAGCTCATACAAACACATCTTTAATAAGATCTACACATCTGCCCAACTACAATGGGAAAGCTGTAAATGGGAAATCCACTTGTGTTGATTGAATGAATGCAAGTCTACAATTCCTCTACAGAAAGCATGCGGAGAGACTAAAACAATACACGTGCTCACTTTGAAAGATATGTTTTACCATCGTTATCAGTCTTTCATGTTCATCTCTCAGAAACTCAATAATTTTACAAATGCCTTCCTAACCCATATATCCAAGACACCTGTTTTTTAGCAAGAAATTTAAGTGTAAAGTTTTCCATAACCAAAGGACTAAAATATGTTTTTATATGCTACTTTTATGACCATTTTATCTCTTCAGTTAACTGAGAAGATGGGAATTGAATCTGAAAAGTCAGGCTTATTTTAGGATATCACTTTTGTACAAAAGTCAATATCTTCTGCCTAAAAAACTCATACTTTTAATCTGCATATTTATACTGAAAATGCTGTAATAAAGAGCTTAAAATGTGTATTTTCTTCAGGATGCAAGTGTAGTGCACTGCATAAACTTTCATATAAACAGTATGTTAATATAGCCATCTTTGGTTACCCCTCCCTAATATATAATTTGTTCAACAAAAGATACTCAATATCCCCCAATTCTGGGTTATTAAATGCATTCTCTGAGTAACACATACGATATGGTAATATGTTGAAATACTAAAAATAAAATAACCAAGATTTATATTTTTGTAAATTATACTTTATATCCTCTAGATTGTTACATGCTTTTAACAAAAGCTAATAAACTAAATGTACAGTAGTATCTAAAAATAGTTGAATTGTCATTCTATAAATGCACTCTTACATTCTGTAATTATATGGAAACATGTAAATACATGTTAAGCTTGTCATAATGCACCTCAATAGATTAAAGACAGAAGGGAATACTATGATCATCTAGACCAACCTCCCGCATAGCACAGATCAAAGAACCTTGCCCGGTAGTTTCTGCACGATGCATTATGGAACTTTTGTTTTGAGCTTGGGAATGTCTTTGAAAAACATGCATAAATTTAGCTTTAAAGATGTGATAGAATACCTCTACTGGACTACAAGTAGCTGTTCCAAAAGTTAGTGCTCTTTGTTCAAATGCAGTGGCTTAATCCTAGTCAGAATTTGTTGAGCTTTAGCTTCAGTTCACTTGATCTTACTGTAACCCATTTTATTAGATCCCTTTTATCTATTATCCAAAATACTTCCACTGTGTATTTTCAGTATATAGAGCAGTGTCAAATTACATTTTTGGCTAAGATTTAAATAGGTACTTTGATTTCTTATTCTAAGCCTCAAAACTATTTCTCACAGCTTTTTTCTGAACTCTTTCCAGAACTTTCATTAACTTTATTTTCCAACAATGAACATCTAAATGGGGCACAATATTTGGCAGTGGTTCTGCTAGAAGTCTTTATAGAAATAAAGTACATGCATCCCTCAATTCCTGTACAATCCTCTCTTGATACATTCATGGTAGCCCCTGGAACTGCAACACTACTTCAAGAGATGTTCCAGCACTATGATTGTTAATCCTCTTTCTTGGTGTCCCTGCATGTCAGGACACACTTGTCACATACTCAATTTTCACTCACCTGCTGTACAATAGCATAGGCAGATCAGGAGCAGAACAAACTTCTGAAATCTATAAAGTAGCACAGAGTGCAAGATATGGAGTGTTTCCTCCTCAAGAGACAGTCTAACCTTCTGCATTATCTTGTCCTATGAAGAGTTGTATCATTTAGGGGAAGGATACTACACACACTACCTTCTGACTGGAAGGCTCCTTATCCTGCTAAGCTGCTAAGTAATTTCTGCCACTGATATTCCATACTCATGTGGTGCATATTCTCAGAAAACAGAGGTGTGTAATATTCCCTGCTAACCTACATAAAAGTAAGATTCCATGTGTATGGGAGTGTCTGCAAGGTTACTTTCTAGATCTTGCTAGTTCCTCCTAAACAGCTCTCAATAAGAAGTGTATAGCTCTAAGGTACCTTGTAGGAACTGCTAGTTATGACTGCCAAAAGATTATGGGTCCAGTTAGACATTTCTTGTCTCCTAAATCACTACAGTGATTCATACTGAAACTATTGGGACAAACTTTTTTATACTGTTGCTGTTAAAGATCTCACTTAAAAATTTAGGGACTTATGTTTTATTAATCATTAGAAACTTGACTACATTTGACAAAGTAATGTTAATACAAAAAAAAAAAAAAAAAGTTCTAAGAAATGAATCATTAATTCCTATGGAACAGCCATAAAGATAAAACTTCTCAAAGTATCTTTAAGTCATTGTAATTTCTTTTCTCTATGAAAATCTACCCTTTTCTGTAGTTCTAGTCTTGCTTCCATTTAGCACCAGCTCTGAAGAGGATGACATATTAGCCTAGTGTGCTTATGTTCTCATATATTGCATTTTGTCTTCCTTAAGAAAACTTTTCTATATCTTTAATTAGTCCTTGGGTGCAAACCTTCTTTCCAGGATATGCTGATGCAAGCAATTAGGACAAAGATACCATCCTGTGATCTGTTACAAGCTCTATGGGACATAAGGAAAAATACTACTCCTGTACTCAGTAGGATATCTATAAAACCCTGACAGGTTTGGTCTGCAGTTAAAGGTTTATTGGCATAGCTTCGTTATTTAGCATGGTCAAAACAAAGTTATACCTGTAAGCAGCATAGCTCTCAAGGCACACCCTCACTACAGAAGCAATACAATTCTCTTCTTACTAAAATTTATTCCGTTTGGAGTTTAGCTGTACGGTTCAAAGCGAACAAGGTCTTA
Organism: Chaetura pelagica; assembly: GCF_000747805.2. Classification (NCBI taxonomy): domain Eukaryota; kingdom Metazoa; phylum Chordata; class Aves; order Apodiformes; family Apodidae; genus Chaetura; species Chaetura pelagica. Next base: position 360,278 of record NW_009953694.1, on the reverse strand, counting down.
AACCACTATTTTTTTAGAAGTGGCTACTACTGTCTGGGTCTTTGGTATTTAGATGTCTAATCTTTGTCTAGCAAATGAAATTTGCATTCAAAATTGCACAATTGCAGTCAGCTGATGATACCCTTACTCTCTTGGTTCCAACAGATCTTTTGATTTCTGTGAACATCCTATAAAAAATTCTACTCAGTGTTTAAGGTTCTAGAGAAAGCTACTATTGCCAAACACTTAAAACAGCAGGTCAATATAATTCCACTAATTAATCCTAAAAGAACTGAGGATATATTAATTAAATATTATTAAAGACAGATAAAACAGGAAAACAGCTAAGACCAGCCAGCATTATTTATTTTCTAAAACAAATCCAGCTTCATTCTCTGAGGCCACAGTTTAACTGCCAGAAGTAACAGCAACAGCTAAAACATAGCTAGGTTTTTGTGAGTGTTTCAATTCACTTGCACAAGGCTGCATAATTAAAAGAAACCACTGAACAATATTAATATATTTGTGTATCACATGAATTCACAACGGTCTCACTGCCAAACAATAAAAAGCAGCTTTCAAAAGGAATTGCCACTGACTGAAACTGTTCATTGTAAAGTTTCTGTAAAGCTGACATTAGGCCTGGCACTATTTGTCAACTTTATATATGAACTGGAAGTCTATATATAACAACACACACAGCACTTGCAGAAGACAATGTTTAGGAGAGAGGTATTTATACAGGTCATTCAAAATTCATTTTAAGGTAGGCAGATGCAGAACTTAGTACCTAGGCACAAGGAATAGAGTTTGCTCCCACTGAGTATGACTACATTCTTGCAAGCCATAACTCTTAAACCAATTTCAGTGTGCATCATGAACTTCTGGCACAGTACGAGCATCCAGGGTATAAAGAGAGCTAATTAAAACTTTGAAAAGACACACACTGGAGTGGTAAACCACATATGGAAAAGAGATTTTATTGCTGCATGTGGCACTGGTAGACTAGCGCTAGAAAATTATGTGTTCACCTTTTCAAAAGGACATTAAAATTCTGAAAGAGAAATGAAAAAAATGAAAGATATTAGAGAAAATGTATTTTAACATGTAACTAAAACCCACAATCTGTTTATTTATCAGAACATAGACTGAGAAGTAACTTGTTTAAATTGTCCAAGTACTTTGACAGAAGAGAAAATGCCAGCGCTACGAGGCTCCTTAAGCCAGCAGGAAGTTACAGGAAATCCTGTCTAGAAGGTGAAGCCAGGCACAATGAAATAATACATTAAGTACCATGGCTTTTTAATTGTAAGTTATGATATTTTACATTAAATGCTACTAAAATTGAAGAAATCTTTGAACCTTTGACATCTTCATGTAAATTCTGAAGACCCTTAAAAAGTTATGTTTTAGCCAAACACAAGTAACTGGGTTACTACTACATGCAGGTAGGAAACACAAAGGCCTTGAATAAAACAGAACAGTCTTGCCATGCAGGAGACCAGGATCAGTGCCAAATAATCCTTTCTGACTTTACACTATAGGAAGATAATAAACCAGAATCTTGCATCCCAATTGATATTTGAAAAGACACATAAGTGAGTATTTAAGAAGTCTGTGTATGTGTATGCACTGCTAGAAAACCTGAGAAGAATGGCCAAGAAAAGGCAAAATCTTGTCCGCATCATTGTCTTTTTTTTTTTATGTAAAAGCTCATAATACTATTCAGACTTTATGGCATGTGTATAGTATAGATTGAGATGTGCTTTGAAAAGCATGATACATTAATAGTACAGATAAAACATCTATCTTTAGATTAAATCCTAATGCATTCATTAAGATAAATAGAAAGGGATATTTTTCCTATAAATAGATATTTTTTTCTTCTGTATCATGAAAAATTTTATCATCAGTCTAGTATTTTTGTCTTGACATATTCTTCTCATGGATAACAGTATCTTCATAGATGATCTTCTGTATTTTACCAAGACCTTCTGCTTTTTATGTGGCCTTAGGAGGCCTAGTTCTGTCTTCATTTTGAGGTCACTCAAATAATAACTGGTTGTTCTTGGACTAGATTGACCATCAAGAATCTAATATATTACATGAGATACTATAAAAACAAGACTAAATTCCCATACACAAAAGGAATCAAACAGAAAATGGACAAGCCTGCAAACAACATGAAGCCAACTTGACACAAAACAGATATTTCACTGTGTATAAGCAATAGCTCTTGACTGATAAATGGAAAGAAGTTTTAAGGCTGTTTGTACTGTCATGAGATCATGTCTTTCAGAATCACAGGTCTCCATCAAATGATCAGGGATTTTCTGATGGTGTGTTAAGAGACTGTAATAAAGATTTGCGAGATGCTTTTTACTAACAGCTAATAGAGTAACTTTGTTCTAGATCTCTATTTTCTAGTCTTGATGAAAACAGTGTAATCTTCCACGTCCCTAAAAGAACTTCTCTCTGTGTTGGCAAGGAAATGATAGAAGAGTTTAATTAAGCAATGATGACCTAAAGTGAAATGTGGATTCTTTACAATATACAATGTCCTTTCCCCCAGCTACATGTGTTTGTCAAATGTTTATAGAATCTTCATTAACTAAGAGCTGTGTTAGATAACAAAAGCTGAAGCATGGCATCAATGACTCTGATAAGGGCAAGTGTACAACCAATCTGCTTGACAACTGACAAGAGGCTGGGGTTTGAAGCAGACTGCAAAAAGAACACAAGAAAGTGTTTTGCAAAGGGCATTCCAGTTGTTCGCCTTCCATCTCCTTTCCCCTGTGTGCAATGAAAGAAGATTTTTAATTAGCTAAAATACCCTTGTTCTCTCGTCTCTCCATCAGAAAGTAAATACAGAAGGAATGCATTATTTTGGAGTATTAGCTGCACTGTCTGTTTTCAACATCATTGCCTGTTTGACAAGAGGAAAGCCTTTGGAAGCTTGGGACAAGTTATCAGCTATGGGAAAGTCTGATGCACACTTTCATGATCCTAGGGAAGTGGAAGATGAGACTCATTTCGACTTTAAATCTTTCCTGGAGAATATGAAGATAGATTTACTGAGGAGTTTGAATTTGTCACGAGTGCCCTCCCAAGTGAAGACCAAAGAAGAACCACCACAATTCATGATTGATTTATACAACAGATACACTGCAGACAAGTCCTCCATCCCTGCATCCAATATTGTAAGGAGCTTCAGTACTGAAGGTAGGAGAAGAACCTAAAAATATGGATTAGAATTTTTCAAGAAGTACATGGACAGTAGGTACCCAGATTCTTTTGAAATTCAGAGGGAATTTAGTGCATAACTTCCAAAGATTCTTTAGAAACAAAACAGATTAAAATTATGGATTGTAGTTTTGCTCTATGCTTCTTTCAATCTTTAAAAAATAAGAATTCCCTTTAGTTTTCTTTGTTTTGTTTTGGTTTTTTTTACTGTACAGTATTTTCTTTTCAAATGCATTAACTGAGATGATGCACTGAATAACAGTGTTTACATGAATCATGTTTCCTAAAGCTAGAGATTTGGGACTAAGTTTTAATGTTAGAATGCAAACTTTTTATCATCTATAATGGAGACATCCATGCTAGAGAGCTAATCTTTCAGGTGGGCTCTTCTCATACTTAAAAATCATAGCAGCCAACTGAGAAATCTGTCTCTAGATCCAAGCAAGGAACAGCACTTCTACTCCAAAATTCTCATTTAGATGGAAAGATTTATATGGAAATGGCTTGTTAAACTTGTGAAAAAAATAATAATAATAAAAATAAATAAATTAGAGATCCCTGTCTGTGTAACATTACATAGCCTTTTAAAATTCCATCAAAAGCAGCAGTAAAAAAGGTTGAATTAATCACAATCCTTGTGATAAAAGTGAGACAGGTAGAAGTGAAGCTTCAGTTTATATAAAAAATAGAAATACAGATGTAATAGCACTATGGAGAACTTGAAATTCCCAAACTAGTGCCCCTAGTCTTGAAATAGAAAGAAACCTTAGCACTATAAACTGGATTATAATTCCCATTTTCCTCACTGACTGCTTTAGTGGGTAAGTGCTGTGAAGAAATGCCAACAATAGCTAATTAAAATTGCCCTAAAACCCAAGCATGACTGAGTAATTATCTTATATTGACCATCAAATAGACATCAGTCAGTGATTACTTTTAAGCACTACCAATCTGATCTTCCAGCCAAATATCTGCCCCGAAATATCAGGCAGAGTTGCTAGTAATGCACATACCTTTGCAGGAAAAAAAAACAACAACAAAACAAAACAAAGAAACAAACAAACACACACAAAACAAACGAACAAAAAGCACACACACAAAAAATCCAAAAACCAACAACACCAAGCTCAGTGAATCCAGCCTGGAACACACTGGGACCTGGGCATGAAAGGCTGTTTATCACTAAGTCCCAGCATAAACAAACCATGAAGCTTCAGTTCAGGATTTCCAAAAACTTAATTTCCCCAAACTCCCAGTAAGCCTAGGTGCTTTTGAAGTTATTTGAAGACAACAGCAAAAGCCTCAGCATAGCTGCTTCTTAGAGACATTTGAATATAGAATCAGAGAATCATGGAATGGTTTGTGTTGGAAGGGACCTTAAAGATCACCTAGGTCTAACCCCCTGCCATGGACAGGGACACCTTCCACTAGACCAGGTTGCTTAAAGCCCCATCTGACCTGGCCTCTAACACTTCCAGGGATGGAGCTTCCACAACCTCCCTGGGCAACCTGTTCCAGTGTCTCACTACCGTCACAGTAAAGAATTTCTTCCTAATATCTAATCTAAATCTATTCATTTGAAGCTTATAACCATTACACCTCATCCTATCACTACATGCCCTTGCAGAAGTCCCATAGAATATTTATCTCTTAGGAGGACAGTTCCAACCATTGTGTGATCATAAGAGTAGCAAATTCATAGAATTCTTTTAGGAATTTCTGGAGAAAAAAATCTCTTTAGGAAATTGCTAAATCTGAACACTCAGATGTCTTATTTGTGTACTTAATACTGACCACAGCTTGTTCTAGATGGACTATTTCTGATCCCTTCCACACCCTCACGAGACCATGAAACCTTAGTGAAAATATTACCAACACAAGGGACCTTAATTTCAACTTTTCACTCCCTGCTCTTGAAACTTGGCCAAAAAACGTACTTTCTTTTTTTTTTTTTAATGCTGGGTAGCCATGCTTTTATTTTACCCCCAAAATACATCCTGAGTCTTTAAAAGCAAGTTATTTTGACAGTCAGAAACACTGTAACCACATGTTTTAATTTCCTATTACAGATGTTGTTTCTTTAGCTTCACCAGAAGAAAATCCATTTCAGAAACACATCTTGCTCTTCAACATCTCTCTTCCACGATATGAGGAAATCACCAGAGCTGAACTGAGAATTTATATCTCCTGTAACAGGGAAGCTGGATCTCTCTCTAGGCTGGAAGGCAACATGGTCATTTATGATGTTTTGGATGGTGACTACTGGGAAAACCCAGAAAGTACCAAATCTTTCCTTGTCTCTCACAATATTCGGAAGTGTGGCTGGGAGATATTTGAAGTGTCCAGTGCTGTGAAAAGATGGGTCAGGGCAGACAAACTGAAGACTAAAAACAAGCTAGAGGTTGTTATAGAGAGTAAGGCTCTGGGTGGTTTTACTTGTGGGAAGCTGGATATCAGTGTGACCCCTGACACTAAAAATCTGCCCCTGTTAATAGTGTTCTCCAATGACCGCAGCAACGGGACAAAAGAGACCAAAGTGGAGCTTCGGGAGATGATTGCTCATGAACAAGAAAGTGCGCTAAAGAAATTAGGAAAGAACACCACTTCATCTGAAGAGGAAGAACAGGGAGAGGAAAAGGCCATCACTGGGCCCCACCAGCATTCTTCCAGAAGCAAGAGAAGCATTGGAGTCAACCACTGCCGGAGAACTTCCCTCCATGTGAACTTTGAAGAGATTGGCTGGGATTCCTGGATCATCGCACCAAAAGATTATGAAGCATTTGAGTGTAAAGGAGGTTGCTTCTTCCCTCTGACAGATAATGTTACCCCAACAAAACATGCTATTGTCCAAACTCTGGTGCACCTCCAAAACCCGAAGAAAGCCTCAAAGGCCTGTTGCGTTCCAACCAAATTGGATTCAATCTCCATTCTTTATAAGGATGATGCTGGTGTGCCCACTTTGATATATAACTACGAAGGGATGAAAGTGGCAGAATGTGGCTGCAGGTAGTATACAAGGCAGAATTCCTGTTCTGTGTAAATCTGTACACTAGTGATGCAAATGAAAATCCTTGCAAACAAGGTTTGGAGCAGGGAATAGGGCTGGTTGTTGTTGTTGCTGCTGCTTGTTTTAAAGGAAAACCAGCATTTAAAGAATAGCAATCATTGAAAATAGCCTGCATTATATATGATGGCAAACTGGATTAAAATATTGTGAGATTGAATGAACTATGCATTATTTGGAAACAGTGGTACAATTGGAAAACCTTATTTCAACTTTATGTCTAATCAATTCTGTTTAGGTCACAAACTAAAAGACTTTCAATAGGGATTCAGGATGCCATGTAAATGTTTAATAGGTATTTAAAACTAATTTTCTCAGCCAATTCTGACATTTTGAACTTCTGCTAAACTCAGTAAATGGAACCTAGTTTGTATATTAGAGGTTTTTATGGCAAATTTACTCTTGTAAGTGAAGATTTGCAGTAAAAGTGGCTTCATCCTGGCTCAAACCAGGACAAGTATTCAAAAGAGAAGAGACTTTCCATCTTATTTCATTCCCAGGTTTCCTTCTGCGGGTAGCAGGTGCCTTGGTTTCAACTTTCTTATCCTCAGCGTCCCTATTTTTACCCCTTTATGGCACATACTTGAGTGATAAGAAGTGCAGCCTTCCGCTTCTAAGACACTGTTTCCTAGGAGGAACAGCAGTCCTTATCAGTGCACAAAGATAAGGAGCCACTTTGACCTACTGCATATTCTTAGTATTTCTTTGCAAGAACATGCAGTCAAACAATGCTCAGCCTTGGAAGCTATATCCTACGAGCAGTGGGGGTTAGCAGAACTCAGCACTTGTGAAAAGCCCATGCTACTTATTTAGAAGCCTAAATATGTTCTTTGGAGTCTGACATTAGCCTCCGATTTTTTAATTTCTTCTTAGGGAAATTCTATTTTGCATACAAAATTTTTTCAGCCTTTAGAAGTCTGGGAAAAACTGAAAACTCTGTGTTCTATGAGACTTATACTGTATGTGAAATACACTAACATACAATAGTTCTCCTGACTTCAGTTGTGTTTTTACTAAACAAGGACCCCATCTTTCCTGCAATTAAAGTAAACTTCCTTTGATTCTAATGAAAGCCTTGCTTGTACAAGAACAAAGTGTCTTCTGTTGGTTTCAGGTGATAGTTATAAGTGTACAATGCCACTGTAGTCCATCTCACTTCTACTCCATCATCTTACAAACACACACATAAATATAAAACTATATCGGAGAACACTTTTAGTCCAAACCCACAGCAAACTACATGTGTTCAAAACGGTGAAGAATATTGACGGAGAAAAAAATCTAAACATGTATGGAAGCAACAGGATTTAAATGGATCCATATGTTTTAAATTAGGGCAGCCTGTGGGCAAGACGAATTCATTCGGCATGAACAGGTCAGCCTGAAATCTAATACTTAGTTTATTTACTATTGTTAACTTAATGCAGAGCAAATAGCAGGTGAGTGTGAGCAGAGTGGTTGTAATTCCATCAAGAACTACTGGTTATGTCACAAACCATGCGCACAAAGCACAATTCACCAGAATCCTTGGACTGACATAAAGCCTTTTCCCTTAGAACTGGGCTGCAATTGGATCAGATCTGAGATCTGGGTCCAGGCAAACACTAACCATCTATAGTTGTATGTCAGTTACCTCTTAAGCTTCCCATGACAGTCCTCTCATTTTACCACTCCTCATTGGCTCATCATCTTACAGCCATTGTTATGTCTTCTTCCTTTCAGAACCCCTTGTATTCCCTCCCTGTGTTGTTCATATCTTCTGAGTTCATGACACACAACTTATCTTAATCAAGTTAAAGAAACCACCAAACAAGGACTTGATGTGATCACATTAGGGAAATTATTCACCCATATGTCAAGGTAATTGTAGCTGTGTGCCCTTAAGTCATCTAAACACAAGGTCGTAGTTATATTTTTACTTCAATGAATATAAGACTTTGTCCATAATTAAATGAAAAAGTGGGAAAGGGGAAAGACCAGTGCCCACATGCTCACAGAGAGAAACTCTCAAGACTTTTTTTTTTTTTTTTTTTTTTACATTCTGAAGTCAAATGTAAAATGAAACATTAACCTTTCCATAGGGTGATGATTAGGGTCACGAAGAAATGAGAACCCAGTTGTGACTATGGATGCTACCTACAGCATGGCTGAAGTGTGTGTCAAATTCTTGTTTGCTTTTACACCGTAAATTTAGCAGCTTGATTTATGTCATTTTGAACATTTCAGTTTAAACAATTGCTCAAATTTCCTCACTTTTCAACTGCTTTGAGATGCAATGAGTCAGCCAGGTGGCCAAAATGTACTAGAGAGGTTACCAAGAGCAGGCAATGCACCTTGCCCCCTGCTTCAACACATGGAAAAAATGCCTCTTGTGACTGGATTCTGCAAGTTGACCAGCAGTTTCCTGCTACTGAGGAGCAGGTTTGGGCTTGTGCACTGCCCAGCAGATGTACAGTTAAAATCTAAACTTATTTATTTAACACAAACACATGGCTGGAATATGCTCTTCCTCTTAGCTATCTAACAGACCCGCAACACCAGAATCACCAAATGACTCTACAGCCAATTTTAAGGCTAGCCTGTAGCACTTCAGCCTTAAAGATAAACATGGAAAGCTGGTGGTAGAAGCCGGTCAGGAGATACAGCTGTCACTATTTTTACATAGCTCCCCATATTTTCTGCATACGCAGCAAGCACAATGTCCTCTGATCTCATCCACTTCTCTGTTCCACGTCCCAACACAGGACAGCAGATGCAACTTATCCCCTTAACAACATAGCACCTGCAAGCACTAAAAGTAAAAAATATACCAATTTTCACTATTCTTTTCCACAGGTGAAGAAGTAATGGCCTCATGAGAATCTAGAGGTGTTCAGCTCATATCTACTTAGACACCTTTATACTGGAAAGATTCTGACAATACGGAAATGATAAGCTAGAACTGACAGTTTCTTATAGTCAGAATAATAGGTCTTAGACTGCCTCTAAAGGAGGCTTATTATTTCAGACACATTTGTGCTCTAACACAATTACTGAATCCAGAAGCGATTCTTCTCTCCAGCCTCCTCAGAACTTGGCAATTACCTCTAAGTAATGCACATAGGCGCATGGCTATGCAGCATGTAGGTCCACGTAGGCATACACTGTGAGCTCCAGGAGGTATCAGTACCTTGCTGCAGATCCTCATAGGCAGCACTGAATCTAAGTTTGTTACTGCAAAGAGCTGAAGGGTACAGATACAAACATAGAACTAGCTGGCACAGCCAGTAAGTAGTAAATGAACAATGTCTGTGAGGCAAGACTCTAACCTCCATAGCGTAACAGCTCCACAACCTTTCTGGCTGCTCTCAACAGCTAACAGAACACTGCAACTGGCTACTAACCACCTCTCCCCTCACCAACATACCATTTGTAGTGTGATTAGCAGGGAAAAAACAGGGCAGATCCCCCTGCAGTCTCTAGAGAGCAAGGGTCTCAAAGAGCTGTCCATCTGTTAGGTAGGAGGCTCTAACTGCAGGTGCCTGAGGTGCTAATCTTCTCAGTGCCGACCTGGGGTTGACCGAGGCCTACAAACTCTCCCAGAGCCATCTCTGATCTCTTTTCAGCCTTCAGGGCTTTCTCTAAACCCTTCCTCCAAGCTACCTCAGTGCCACGGCCAGGCTGCGGGAAGCTTACAAGCCGCTCCAGCCGCACCGTTTCTGGCGGGCGAGCGCTCCCCCTCCGTGCTGCCTCGGCGCCATCTTCAGGTCGCCTGCGGCAGCTCTTGGCTTTGCTGCACACAACGTCGTATTCTCCTTCGCACGGTTCCTTAAGATTTCTCCACTTAAAAGTGTCCCCTGATGTCTCTCTCGGGGCTGCCAACTGGCTCTCTGCCCTCTCCAGGCCTCTGAGATATCTGCCCCGCTACCACCTCTGCGCTGCCTGCTGCTTCCAGGCCGCCCCAGCGACGTGTCGTCCCTCACCTCAGAGCGGCTCCGGCTTCTTTTCTGTCCTCTCCCTTAAAGATTCTTACGAACCATCAGACTTCACTTGGCTAAAAGACTCACAAGAGAATGGCTTCAGTGCAGCCCTGGAAAGCGGGGCTCCCGGAGCCAGTCCCCTCAGCGGGGTGCGATGCTTGGCAGGAGCCCAGCAGCCCAGCCCTCAGCCCTCACGCCAGCCGAGACACCGGCCCCGCGTGCCCAAAGAGCCGAGCCGGCCGTGTCCTGGCACTCCAGGCCTTGGTAGCAGCCAGAGGCCAAAGTTTCTGATCCAGCAATGGGCAAGAAACCTAGCTCGTTACAACAAACTCGATGGCTTTAATGCCGACAGCTGGTCTGTCAGGATGTACTGGACACGACCAAGCTCTGTCGGAACGGCGGACAGCAAGGACGCCAGCACGAGTCTGCCCGGCCATCGGAGGTGTCGGGCAGCACAGCCTCTGGGAGCCAGTTTGGTGCCCGCCATTTGTGGTGCCTGCCCACTGAACAAAGACTACTGAGGGTGACTAGAGTGCTCACTGTTTCGAGTAATAACCGCAGGATAGGGAGGCTCTTCATGCAATATTTAATATTCACTGTCTGTTATTGGCAGCCTCTGGTGCGCCATGTTGAACAACACGTAAATCTGTCAGTACTGTAGGCCCTAAGGAGTGCAGGCAATGTAATGCAAGCATGTAACGGAGCAATTATCCAAGGAAAATTTTCTACTTTCAGTAGAAATTTTTCAGTTTCTACTTTTTGTTGAAAAATTACTTGCCAAAATTCTAAGCTGTACTCTTGAATTAGCTTAGGTTGGATAGCTGCAAGGTATTTTCCTGAAGCTCTCTTGAATCTTCTGCTTACCTAGAATATGGCAGTTTATCTGTTCAGCAAAACTGTTCAATGTCAGTTTATCACAGATGTGCTCTGTGAGCTGTGATGGCTCTCCATCTACTCCTGGCTGAAATTAGAGACATTTCTAAATCTTTAAATTAAAAAAGTAATTGTTTTCTCTTTTTTTTTTTTTTTGTTTTCTCCTTTTCTCTTTCTTGGTCACTGTCAAAAGATAGAAAGGAAAAGGAATATTAAGGGAAGAAAATAAAAATCCAACACGCTTTGGATTTAAGTTTTTCTTATTACAAATGTAATCATTGAGAACACTCTTGAAGTGCTATTTCAATTTTCATTAAATTGAAAGCTTTCAATATTTAAAAAAATGTTAAAGAAAACTTCCTACAGCTTTAATTTTCATTTTGTGCAGGTTTGTACAGCATAAGAACTGAAAGAACTAGGGATAAAAACCTAATATTACTTCTTTTGGCACGGGAATTATAAAGGAATCTACGGGTGTTATTATTATTTGTATTACCAAGGGGCCTAGAAATCCTACTCAGGGACAAAGTTCCCTTTGTACAAAACAGTACAAGAACAGAACAGAAAAGACGGTCTTAGACCATACCTATGAAACCCAGTCATGCCTTTAGCAGACAGCCATGTAGTAGCACTGACCCAGACTTGCACATCTATTAAAGGCAGTAGAGGTTTGTCCAGAAATACTTACCAAAGTCCTGGAAGCATTAAATATTTCATTAGTATAGTCCTGTGCTAAACCTTGCCTCTCAGTGTTTAGCAGCTAAATAAAACCTTTACATTAATTCTGATTATTACATATAATTTAAAATGTGGCTGTACCAGAAGGCTTTCCAAATTTCACCTTTATCCTGTTATTTCTGCCAGTGGAAAAACTGCTCTTGCTGCCACCTTCCGATGAGCATTCTTCTACTGCGATTTATGGGTGACCAAACGGTCTACACAGGTCTGATGAGAGAATCAGAGAGATCAGAACTAGGCAGCACTGAAGCAAAAGCAAAAAATCCATAGGAAAACATTTAATCTCACTCTTGTGAGAGCTTTTTAGCATGTGATCTGAGTGTTGCAGACTGGGACAGATAAAAGAAAGTACTTCCTCTCAGAGGATGTGGGAAGTTCATACCCACAGGAAGTCAGAAAGTGAAATATTTGTGGACAGTTTTTAAAGAATCTTAAAGTTTTATGAGTTATAAAAGCTAGAGCTGGGCTTAAGCTATTGAGGTCAGCTCAAAACTAAAATAAAAATAGGAATTTATTTTGGGTTTTATTTGAAATTAGAATTGATGATAGAGTTATGTTTTGGATCTAGGTATTCAGAGTTCAATGAACACACAGTAAGTAAATAGCCATTCCCGAAAGCCTGTATTACCCACACCACGTAAGGAAGGATTCTTACCTTCTAACACCATCTATAAAGAATTACAAGATAGCAGTGAATGATACATGTCAGGTGAATTCAGGGCAAGAGAAATAGATCACTGAAGAGATCCATTGTGGAAAATTAGTTTTTTCTACTGTCTTAGCTTTTTAAGTAATGCATTTTGGGAAAAGCATTAATTTTACATTTACATCGTTAAGCTAGTTTTGTTTCTGTGTGCTAGTGATAAAGTACATGAGGGAGAATATGCATCTGAACTTGTAGAATAAATTGTGCTGTGAAGTGTTGCCATATCTTGATTTTTACTGAGTAAAAATAAACATAATCTGGTATCTATTTCTCAAAACTCTAGCTTCACAAAAAGCTCAGCTACAGTTTCCAGACCTTCTGGTATGAAAATCTTTAGAACATGATACAATGTACAGTAAATGTTAGAAAGCAGAGAAATCTTATGATTTAATCTTATGATTTTGCTATAATCACAGGCAGGAAAGGGCTGTTTCATTATTTTTAATGTCTAGGTGAGGCTTCGGTTTAAAAAATAATAATAATAAAATTGTGGAAGTCCTTAAATGTTGAGGGGGGAAATTACCATACAGTGAGTTTACCAGAATCCATTTAGATACAGAAGGCAATTTTCTAACATATGTCCTGATTAAAAATGCTCAGTTACTGCGTGTTACTGTCTCCTTTTTGAGTGTGATCTTCATGGCAATTCATCTATGCCTATTATGTTCAGAGTAAGAGGAGGTGACTGTAAATACGTCCTCTATAACATCAGTAAGTCTATAACACCCTTTGCATAGCAAGTTGAAACTGAGATAATTTGAATAATGCTTTGTTATTTCAAGTTATATTAATTTCTATTCTAAAAGCAGAAAGTGGCAGAAAATAATACAGTGGGGAAAAAACCCTTCTGAAAAAAATTTTTTTAAAGAACAGCAGAATTAAATTGCTTTCAAGAAATCCATTAAAATTAATTTACTTAATTTTTACAGTAACTAATTTAACCTTATTTCCACAATCATTCCATACTTGGGAAATAGTTTCATATAAGTGTATATGTCCATTATGTACTGTGTACTGAACAACTAAAAAAGAAAGTACTATGTATACTCCATAAACATGCAATGTCATTCTTTTTTCTGAGATAGAATGCTGCATGCTTAAAGCTACTGTACAGACAGACAGAAATAGAGATCCATCCTGACATATTCTTAGGGATATGGATTATTGTACATTTTTTCCCAGTTCCTGTCACAATGGATCCATTTTGTAACCTTTCTCCGTGGCTGCTGGGCATGCCCTCCTCCAGCACCCAGCAGGAGTAAAAGGAAGAAATAAATAAGAAAGAAAAAGGGAACCCGTGGAACAACCCAACTCCCTAGCCCAGCAGGCAAAATATCCAGCCCTTCCACATTTACACATTTTTACTTCATTGTTTTAAATCATATATAGATATTCTTTATGGTTATATTCTGTTTCCATCATAACAAAATGAGTTAGTCTATATCCTTCCTTTCAAGTTAATTGAAAAATCCTGGAACACACAAAAATTGTTAATAGTAAAGTAACATTAAAATGTTAAGCACTCCAAAGTGGGAAATGTCAGAACTAAGATTATCTGTTTTTCTTTCAGACATCACCTGATTTAGTCACTGCACAAAGCATGTGGTACTTAGGAATTAAATCAGAGATTTGTGAAATACAATACCTTGAATTTATCATCTTGATAAATGTGCGTGCACTACAGTGTGTGCGAGGTTCCTGCGGAAACAACATTTAGAAACACTGTGTTTGTAACATCACGTTTTACAGCTTTTGCCATAGAACAGTCCTTTCTCTAATACATTCTTAGAAGAATTTAGTAGGTCACTTTGATGGATTTACATTCATACATACACAGATAAAAATTAACCATGGGATTAAGTAGTGCCTGCATATATAGATGAGGATATTCCCATACATTACATGTTAAAGGAAGGAACTTCACAAAACTCCTTTATTACTGCTGCTGAATGACCCAGAAAGAGGACTGCACTCATGTGAGTGGTAGGCTTCACTAATGACTCTCACACATGATACTGAGTGCACCCAGCCATGGTAGACCATCTTTTGATTTTTCCTTCCACATGAATTTATATGTAGCAACAAGTGACATTTTGAAAGAAATACAGAAATGTGCTTTCCCCAGATTTCCTAGTCTGTTCTTTCAGCTACTTCAAGCAAGTAGAATAGCCATGGTAGCAACTCAATTCAGACTTAAAGCCAAGAGTCTGTTACTCTATGTCTTTGGCATGTCATACTGGAGCTCTGAATGTTGAAAACTCACATGGGTACAACCTGCAGCTGCATCCCACATATTCTGATCCTCTTTCAAACTCTTAACACAATAGGGTCTCAAATACATTGTGAGCAGAAGCAAACACCCCCCCATGTTCTATTTTGGTCTGTTGAGCCTGAAGTCTATTGGCTGGGAGCTGACATCAGACATGACCATATGTTACTCAATGGTATTACAAGTAAATCCTAATTGAGTGCAAATTATGAAGATTAAAGTCACCTCAGAATTAGCTGTATTATGTTGAGGCAAATGTATTTCAAAGTCTTGTTTAAAATCCTGGCAATTTTCAGCACAGAAATTAACAGGCTGTCATTACCTTGGGTTTTATGAGCTGTTCTAAATGTCTGGAGTTCCTTGTTTGAAGGTCTTAGTTGTAAAATGTAAGAACAGTTACTTGAAGCTCAGACTGAAACCCACCAAAAACAATGTATTGTCAACAAGTTTTGAAAATAAGTATTAAATATTGATACAAATAAGTCACTGAATGATCTCCTGGTGTAAGCTTTTCGTAAATAATAGTAAAAAGCTGGATGACTGCTGCTCTAATTGTGATTAAAATCCAAGTTTTCCATTTAAGCAATCCACTGTCAGGATATGCCAGGACCAGTTCATAACAGACAATGCATTACCTTTTGAAAACAAATAGCTACCAGAAAGATCTCCCTTGATTATTTAAATTTATTACTGTTTCATAAGAGGGCTGTGAAGTAGTAAGGAGCTGAACTTCATCTATTGGAGCACTTCAGATTATGCACTCCATTTTAATGAGATTAAAGGTTTAATGCAGATAAAAGATTTTTATCTGTTCAGTGCACCTGGATTCAGAAGAGGAATTTCAGTGTGATTCAGAAAGCCAGTGGAGAACTACACCGTCTTGATCAATAAGAGTTTCTGACTTCTTCTCTTCTATTCCATGCAAAGAAAAAATGATCAGGACACATTTCTTCCTGTTTTCAGCACTGTTCATTTGCAGCATACCTGCTGAGGAAATCTTTCAGCCAACTCTAGTGCTGGACATGGCTAAAGTCCTTCTGGATAACTACTGCTATCCTGAAAACTTAGTGGGAATGCAAGAAGCCATTGAACAAGCAATCAAGAGTGGGGAGATCCTGGACATCTCAGATCCAAAAATGCTGGCCAGTGTCTTGACAGCCGGAGTGCAAGGTGCTCTGAATGATCCAAGACTGGTGGTTTCCTATGAGCCATCACTGCATGCAGCTCCCAAACAAGAAGCAGAGACTTCCCTCACTCGTGAACAGCTCCTGAGTCTTATTGAGCATGTAATCAAATATGACAAGCTGGAGGGCAATGTGGGCTACCTGAGGACTGATTATATCGTAGGACAGGATGTTGTGCAGAAAGTTGGAGCTTTTCTGGTGGACAAGGTGTGGAAAACACTGATAGACACATCTGCCCTGGTGATAGATCTTCGTTACAGCACAGGGGGACAGATTTCTGGCCTCCCCTTCATCATCTCATACTTGCATGAAGCAGACAAGCTGTTACATGTTGAGACTGTGTACAATCGGCCCTCCAACACCACCACAGAGATATGGACACTGCCAAAGGTGTTGGGAGAGAGGTACAGCAAAGACAAGGATGTTATTGTTTTGGTCAGCCGCCATACCACAGGAGTGGCTGAAGATGTGGCTTACATCCTCAAGCACATGAACAGGGCTATCATTGTTGGGGAGAAGACAGCTGGGGGCTCTCTGGACATCCAGAAGCTGCGTATAGGCCCCTCCAATTTCTATATGATGGTTCCTGTGTCACGTTCTGTGAGCCCCTTGAGTGGGGGTGGACAGAGCTGGGAGGTGAGTGGTGTGATGCCATGTGTGGCTACTGAGGCAGAGCAAGCCTTGCAAAAATCTCAGGACATTCTGGCAGTGCGCAGAGCAGTGCCTGGCACCCTAAGCCAACTCATAAACATATTAAAGAACAATTACAGCTTAGTCGAGCGGGTGCCAGCCCTGCTGCAGCACCTTTTCACCTCTGACTTCTCTTCTGTGCAATCCGCAGAGGACCTGGCCACCAAACTCAACACTGAGATGCAGACCTTATCTGAAGATCCCCGCTTGTTGGTCCGAGTCATGATGCCAGGTGAAGCTGCTGCCCCCCTTGCTGAGCAACCAATTGCAGTAGCAGACAATTTACCTGACAATGAGCAACTGCTGCAAGCTTTGGTGGATACTGTCTTCAAGGTGTCAGTGTTGCCAGGCAATGTAGGCTACATGCGCTTTGATGAGTTTGCTGATGCCTCTGTGCTTGTTAAGCTGGGACCTTACATTGTCCACAAAGTGTGGGAGCCCCTCCAAAATACAGATAATTTGATCATGGATCTACGTTACAACCCCGGGGGCCCTTCCTCCTCTGCTGTACCTGTACTACTCTCTTATTTCCAAGATCCTGCTGCTGGCCCTGTCCATCTTTTCACAACCTATGACAGGCGCACCAACCGCACACAGGAGCACAACAGCCAGACGGAACTGCTGGGCCAGCCCTATGGGGCTCAGCGTGGCATCTACCTGCTCACCAGCCACCACACTGCCACAGCTGCCGAGGAGTTTGCTTACCTCATGCAATCCTTGGGCCGTGCCACACTGATTGGTGAGATCACAGCAGGAAGCCTCTCACATACCATTACTTTTCCTCTGCTGCAGCCTGAACAGGGAGTAACTCATGGTCTAACTATTACAGTTCCTGTTATCACCTTCATTGACAACCACGGGGAAAGCTGGATGGGCGGAGGAGTTGTGCCTGATGCCATAGTGTTGGCTGAGGATGCACTGGAAAAGGCTGAGGAGGTGCTAGCTTTCCACAAGAACATGGGAGTACTTTTGGAGGGTACCGGGCAACTCCTAGAGGCTCACTATGCCATCCCAGAAGTGGCTGCTAAGGCTAGTGCTATGCTTAACACCAAGCGGGCCCAAGGAGGTTATCGATCAGCTGTAGACTTTGAGACATTGGCTTCCCAGCTTACCAGTGACTTGCAGGAGGCCTCAGGAGACCATCGGCTTCATGTCTTCCACAGTCATGTGGAACCAACACCGGAAGAACAGTTCCCTAGCATGATTCCCAGCCCTGAGGAGCTGAGCTACATTATTGAGGCACTCTTCAAAATTGAGGTATTGCCAGGCAACCTGGGCTACCTGCGCTTTGATATGATGGCTGAGGCAGAAGCAGTGAAGGCCATTGGGCCTCAGCTGGTGCAGATGGTATGGAACAAGCTGGTGGACACAGATTCCATGATTATTGACATGAGGTACAACACAGGTGGCTACTCCACTGCCATCCCAATACTTTGTTCCTACTTCTTTGATCCTGAGCCTCAGCAACACCTCTACACCATCTTCGATCGTAGTACCTCACGCAGCACAGAGGTGTGGACTCTCCCCCAGGTCACTGGCAAGAGATATGGCTCCCTCAAGGACATCTACATCCTAACAAGCCATATGAGTGGCTCAGCAGCTGAAGCTTTCACTCGTGCTATGAAGGATCTACACCGGGCCACAGTTATTGGTGAGCCCACTGTAGGTGGTGCCCTCTCAGTGGGCATTCATCGTGTTGGTAGCAGTTCCCTGTATGCCTCCATCCCCAGCCAAGTGGTGCTCAGCCCAGTCACTGGCAAAGTGTGGAGTGTGTCTGGGGTGGAGCCAGACATCACCATCCAGACCAGTGAGGCCATGACTGTAGCTCAGCACATTGCCAACCTGCGTGCCCAGGTGCCACAGATACTGCAAACTGTAGGTAAGCTTGTAGCAGATAATTATGCCTTTGTGGACACTGGGACTGTTATAGCATCCAGCCTCACCAACAATATCAACAAAGATGGTTATAAAAGGATTAATACAGAAGAGGAGCTGGCCAGGAAGGTTACTGCCAACTTGAAAGGTCTTTCTGGTGATGAGCACTTGAAAATACTCTACATTCCTGAACACGCCAAGGACAGCATCCCAGGGATTATACCAAAACAGGTACAGTTCTCTGATGTCAGCTAGAATGAGAGCACTGAGTCAGATATTTTATCTCATTCTAGCCCATATCATAAACCCACCAGGATTTACATGTGCCCATTAGAGAAGCCAGTGCCTGAGTGGGTTTTGGAGGCTGAGCTCTTTCTGACACTAAGGCAAAACAGAGTGGTAGCTCATGGTAGCAGATGGTAGTTCTGGATGCATGCATTTTGGAGACAACAACCTTGAGGCTGTTGTCACCTGCCACAAGCAAAGATTCTGATGCAGAGCTTCACAGTTAGAGGGGATAGATCTTATTTTCTCTGTGATCCCTCTTTTTCACTGCTATGGCTTTTCAAACTGTAATAAGTTAATGCAGACAACCACTGGTTACAAACCAAGCTTGTAATTTAAGAAGAATTTTGGTTGCACCAGAGTAAATGCATACATCCACAAAACAGGAAGCCACATATTTTTTTAATGGATTTTTCTATGTAAAATTGCTGTACCTGACTCCTAATTCAATATACACCAGAATAACAAGGAACTTCTTCAGTAGCGACAGTGGAAAGTTTTTCTGATTGTATCTCATGCTCAGCATCAGACAGTTTTCCAGTCACCTAGAAATACTTTGAAAGAAGTTTCTGGGTGGAAGTAAGGTGACCCTAGGGACAAATTTATTTTTAATATCTACTTTTGCCCTTGCTGTGTGGTTTGCAAAACAGCCTGTGCTTTGTTCTGAGCTTGGGTATTTATACACCGGTCTGCCTTGGCAATCTTTCTTGTTCATTGTTGTGCTAGAGGGAGCTCCCAGGAGCACTTGTTGAAATTCCATCTTCAAATTAAAGGGAGGCTTAGGATAACCTGATCCTTTTCTTGGATGGAGTTAGCTCCTTTCTGGCTACTACTCTGGCATGGCTATCAGAGACGACTTTTTCTCCAGGGACTCATAAAATTACTTTTTGAAGAGAATGCATTTGCCTTTGCAATGAACCTGAGTATACTAAGTGTCAGGTAACTATTAAATGTTTCCTAAGGGAGGAAATCTGTAGGCTTCCACCCTCTGAAGTTTTTGGCATGCATGATTTAAAGTGAGCATGACCTTTGTGGTATTATCTCCAATACTACGTTCAAGGACAAAGTCTAAGCATTGCCAAAGGAGGATTTTTTTTTCAAGTTTCTTAACCAAGAAATGCTGGCCCCATTCTTGCCTCTAACCTTAAATATAAATAATTAATTAAAGGATCTTTCTATTCCATCATTCTGTTTCCCTCCTACATTTGTTAGGTGTAGAAAACTTCATTCAAAATATGCTTTTTCCAGAGCTTCCTGCTAAATTATTAGCAGCATATCAGTAGTGATACATCATAATTTCTCCCAATTCTAGAAAGTGGACCCATCTTGTAAAATAGTCACTGTTTTCACTGGAGGACCTTAATAGACATTGTTGTCTATTTTTAGTTGTTCAAATTTTATTTACTTTAGCCAGACTTTGAATGGTGAGAAAGGATGTACAGGACAAATATTTTACTTGTCATAGGGCATTAAATTCTGATCCTGATACAGCTAGTGAGGAAATGCCATTATACTAATTAATGCTTCTGTTTACCTCTTGGTCAAAACAAAATATTGGAAGAGGTCAGGGAATAGATCCATAAGGAGGAAATCACATAAGTGTGGATGAAAATTGGGACAAATCTGAGATTTCTTGCAAGGGGAAACAAAGTATAACAAGCAGAGGAGAAGTACAGGTCTTTCATGAGACTAAAATAGTTTCCAAAGGCATATGCATTCCTTCATAGTGCTTGAGGAAATTGGGAGGCAGAGAGACAAGAGAACAGACATTTCCAAGCAAAGGAGGGTGAGTAAATGAAGACATTGAAGTCACTTAATTAAAGGCTTTTTCTAGTGATAGAAAGAAGATTCAGCTATTTCACAGAGCACTGGGCAGGAAGAGTACCTTTATTTCCTGCCTTGCTTTTGCAATACCAGTACTCCAGAGAGCAAATTCCTTAAGATTACAGTGAGGCTTACACAATGGCACTAATTGCATTTGTAATTCTTTTTTTTTTTTTACAGTCCTATACATAGACATAGTGACTCTTTTAATCTGTACCACATTTATTCCTCAAAAACCCAAGAACTTGTTTTTCTCTTGTGCTAACTACCTTCCAAGCCATCTTTTCCCTTACAGTGGGATTTTCTTGATAATGACCTTGACAGTGAAGCAGATCCAACACAATTAAATTAAAATAATGATGAATAACTGCAGGAAGAATGGGATGGGACATAGGAGACAGACAAGTGAAATGCATGTAGACCTTCGCATCTGCTACACTAGAGTAGCTGCTGAAGCATAATACAGGTTAGAGAATATGTCTCCTCTATGACAGCAGCAAGGTCAATGCTAGCCAGAGTTGTCTGCTGCATAAATGCCACTTTCTGAAGTCAGACTTCCCAGAGGCAAATGTTGTGTAGATTTTTTGTGATTTTTGTGATTGTGTGATTTTGTGATTTTCTGATTTGCTTATAAAGCAGAGATCTGTACACTTGCTGATATGCTGGTCAATAATCGCTACCATTTGTGCATCTGTTTGCCTCTCTCTCCCTCCAGTCGCACCTTCTTTTCAATACTGAAACGTTGCGTTCATGAGTATCTGAGTATTGCAGACTACCTATGGAAGAACTACTGCCTGATTTTGGTAAATGTGTCATGTCAATTTTAAGTGACAAGAGTCTCCCTGAGTGATGCTTTTGTCCCCTTGATAATGTCCAAATACTTTTAATGCCATCTTCATTATTTTATGTATTAATATTTTAGATAAGCAGCTGAGCATGATGATCAGAGTAAAAGACAAAAAGAAATCTAATGAGGAATTGTTCCTGCATTTGAAGTTCTCCTTTTCCTAGATAAATAGTATGCATCTATAGCAAAGTATTGTCCTTGCTGAAGGAAGCAATAGTTAGAAATGTTTCACCAGAATTAAACATAGTTTTCTTATGTCTGCATTCATGAGTGAAATCAAAATGCTCAGCTTCAAGTGTCAAGATAGATAATAAAATTTCTACATCTATTGCTAACAAGTGGACAAATTTTTGTGGTCCCATACAATGCTGATTTATATCAAAATAACCACAGTAAAGCCAGCGGAACTATACAAGTTTATGCAAGCCAAAAAATGTCTCATGTTTAACTGTCATTATACTCATTAACTCTCATTTTCACCTTTTGCAATTCAGACTTGTTGCTCTTTTTTTGGTGCAGAAAACAGTACGAAACTTTGTTAATCACTTTTGTTCTTTCTGTAGTACCTTTCATTTTCTGATTCTGATATGTTACAAGCTGTGCATTGTCAGAGCAGGCTGACACACTGCCATGCAGCGCCATCCTTTGCTTCTCATTCTGCCTTGCACTCCCTCAATGGGGACTGAGAGCCTTAAATAAATTCTGTTAATCCTTTTCAGAGCACTGTCCCAGAGGCCTTCAGCTTTTACTTTTGGTAACCCTCCCGTCCTGGGTGTCTTGGTGCCATGGAGGGCAGTATTAGAATTCAAATCTACAGTTCTGGAACAAACTGGAGAAATGATCTGTGAAAAGCAGGATGAGGTTAAATAAGAACACATGGAAGGTTCTTACACAGTTTCTAGGGTAAGAGTAATTGACTGCACAGCTCTGGGAGGAAAACAACTTGTTTAGGGGAGTCCTGTAAAAAAGTATATGGATTCTTCAGAGTTCCTAAGCAGAACACAAGTCTATAGAGTCAAGTTGTTGCACTGAAAGATAGTAATCATCAAACTGGAACGGATAAGGAGGACTATGATCAGTAAGATGTGGAGTCTTCTGCTACATTCATCTCTAAAGAAAATTTAGCTACACTATACTATGCAGAGTCTTGGGCAATGCTTTTCTGGAAAGATGTGGCTCAAGTAGGGAAACCGCAGAAAAAAAGGAACAGGAGTGAAGAGAAGATTTAATAAGAGTAATCTTGAAAATGTTTTTTTAATTGCGTTGTTTATTCCAGAGAAAAGGAAACTGAGAGGAAACATGAAAACAGTCTTAAGATACGTAAGAGGCTGTTTCAAATATGAAGAGAATAATCTGTTCCCTTGTCCATGCTGAACAGGCCAAGAAGTAATGCACTTAAACTGTACAAAATACTTAACTTAGACTGTTTACACTAGATATTAAAAACATCTTTGTAACAGAAAGGTAAATGACATACTAGACTGGATTTCCTGGAAATCACCCAGAGATATGGGCGTTTTTAAGAGCAAGTGAGAATCAGCTGTCAGGGATGTAGCTGATCGTGCTCAGTCCTTGAGCTGGGGGACCTACTAGGATGAATGGTTCCATTCCAGCCAGTGAGGATACACAGGGAACCTGAATGTTGTTTTAAGAACAGCCCAACTCCACCATCCAGCCCCAGAGATCTCATGATTCAGAAACCAATATCAGGATTTGCAATAGCACAAGGTGTTGCCTGATAACTCTGGCAGCTGACAGCACTAACAACTTTAATGCATATCACAGTTATATGACAATGGTCAGCACAAAATTAGATATGCAAATACAGTTGCCATCTAAATAGACAGGACAACTTAGAGGATGGGTGAAAAGGGAGAAAAAAGGGAAGAGAGGCACAGCTGGAAAAGTAGTTTGCCCATGGTTGGGCTATGGATCAGTAGCAGCACCAGTGATGCAACTAAATGCATAAGTCCCAGGGCAGCATCCTAGGTCCTAAGTTGTGCTATATTACTTGTTCCAGTTAGGCCACTCACTTGTGGAAAGACAGTGCAGACTGGAAACCCTATATAGTTAACAAAAAGCAATTTTTCCTTGGCTTAAGTGGTGTTAGCTTGAAGGTCCTTTAGTCTAGCCACACTGCTTATAGTGTTCTTACTAAGGCACCTGAGGGTTTATATTTAACCTTCAAGTAATTTGTATGTAAACATTGCCTGACTCAGCAGTAGCATCTAACTCTCAGCTGCATCCTGTCCCAGCTTCTCCTTGGCCTGCAGAGGTCTGCCTTCCAAAGCAAAGCATGCTCTCTGGAGCTAGATAGACTCACCTTCTTAGGTACCAGCAGCACATGGTCCATGTGTTAGTGTCATGAGCCTGTATCTTCCCTAGACAGTAACTCAGTATCTCTCATGATTCTGTCAGTCCTAGCCTCCTCCCCTCTTTTACTTAAAAATTAGGTGGCTTTCTCCACCCCCTCAGAATTACATTCTGAGTGCTTTTCAACTGAGTTCTGGTCTTCTACTCTTTAGAATAGATGTATTTTCATACTTTTTCCTACACCCATAAAGATGAAGAAGAGTTTCTTTGGGAACCTTGCAAATTCATTTTATTCCATGAGAGCTGAGGCTTTAAAAGCAACCTGCCCACCTTGAAAACTGTAATCAATTTTCAAAAATTAGCAACACAGTTAATAAGCACTGTACTCCTCACATGAACGAAGATGTGATGCAGTGCAGCAAAAGAAAACATAGGGAAAAAATTACTGTAGGCAGAGAAGTTATTCTTAATCAACCTGCTTATGGGTACGCATCTAGCAATTCTTGTTGGGGATAGAGCTAAGAAACCTGTGTGTTCAGTTATAAGTGTCTGAGAGTAATACATAAATTTTATTTGTAGATGTTACCAATGAATAATGATTCAGCTCTGTCAGAACAATGCAATGTATGCTGGCCATATTCTTCAAAACTGTGATTTGTTAATCAAAGTACTGTGGACAGATCCAGCAGCATTGCTGTCACTGGGAAGTGGACTGGAAATTACAAACTCAGCAGTGCTGGACTGATGTGTTTACAGTCTAGATACAGTGGTTACTTTCCCAACGTACAGTGAGAAAAAAAGCATACAGAAAAGGACTCCATAGAGCTTACTCTCACTATTAGATCAACTGTTAGCCAACAGGACATTTATATTAATGGTTGAAATTTTGGCAATTTTGGCTTATGGAAGGTACTGAATGATTAAACCTAGGGCAGCTAGAAGTGTGATATGGTGGATAATATTTCTCCAGGTAAAGGTAACTGTGCTTCAGCTATGTCATGTACAGTTGCATTCTCAGACCTTTGAAACTCTCATTCTGATGTGGCAAACATGCATTTGGCAAGAGCACAACCTCAGACCAGAGCACTACATATAGGACAGAAGATTGCCTGACTTTTCTACAGTTGCAGAAAGTCCAAATGCCTCCTGCATTTTGTGGCATATTCTGGGTTGAGAGAGCACCTTTTAGCACATGGCTCACTGCTGACTCCTTGTTCTTTTAGGTATAAAAGTATGGATTGTCTGGGCCTGAGCTATAGCAGAGGGCAACTGATTGAAGAGCAAGTATAGAATCATTTTCACAGCAACTCTGAGGAGGAGACAAATTGCTGAAGGTCACATAAGTCATATATATCCCAAAGCCTTATCTCCTCAAGCTGAAGGAGGGTCTTAAATTTTTAGACCCAGGCATGCAAAACAAGTTTGGCAATAGGAGCAGGCTATCACTCAAATGCATCTAAGAGCTACTAGGATAACTTTATTAGCTGGCTACACATTGTTATTTAAGAAATATGTGCTGTTTAATAATGTAAGCTAAACAAAATTAAATCGTTCAAAGCCCAACACGTGAGACTCCAGGCACATGGCCACCATATGAGAGATTTAACACAGTCTACCTCATGAGTATCCTTGCACATGCCCAGCACATAAGGTTCCTCTTTGTCACAGGGGCTGGCTTATCAAGAGGGACTGGGGCTAACCTCACCTGCAGCCAGCATCTGTTTGTCATCTGAGGCCAATCAAGAGATGATAATCATCCCAGGTGCCTTTATTTAGAACAAATTTGCTAAAGAAAACTAATGGGCTTGGGTGGCAGGCCTGGGATAGTGGCGTATGCTGCAAGTCAGGGGATTGTTCTTGTAGCCTCCTCATCCTCTTTAGTCTGAGTAAATTCCCGTATTCTTGAAAAATAAACTGAACTCTGACAAATAGGGGCCTGATCCAGACTTTGGGTGTGCTATTGATACACCTTATACTGGGCAAATAGTGCAGCAGCCCATGATAACCTGTGTTTAATATTTAAAAATCTTCATATCATTCATTATGTTTTTCAAAATTGATCACATTCCTCACATATGTACCACCTGGACTAAACTTGATCCATACAATTCTTTTTAAATCATGTGCCAAGCTATGAGTGCCAGCTAATGATTTGTTTTGTTTTTGCAAACTCTTTCAGATCCCTTCCCCAGAAGGATTTGAAGATCTGATTAAATTTTCATTCCACACAAAGGTATTTGAAAACAACATCGGCTATCTGAGATTCGATATGTTTGGAGACTGTGAACTTCTAACCCAGGTGTCCGACCTACTAGTAGAGCATGTTTGGAAGAAAATTGTTCATACAGATGCATTAATCATAGACATGAGGTAAACCTTTGAATGGCAAATAACCAAGGCTCTTTCAAAACAGCATTTTATTTGTGAAAGTGAATTAGCTTTACATGGCTTACCGTCCTGTTTACAAGCTAACATTGCTGGTATTAAAGGAGAAAAGGAGAACAGCCAAGGAAAACAGTTACAATCTGGAAGTGTATCTCAAGACAAATTGTACTATCACTTGAGATGTTTAGAACTAAATAGGCAAAATAGGGGAATACATTGCAGAATGCAATCCTGGATGTCACATCTGTTTTCTTTCTCTGATTTATTTGCAGTCTAACTCTGCATGTACTTTGTATTAATTATATGTATATACATATATATGGCTTAATTTTTTTACTGCAGGCAGTGGTCAAATAATTGAACAGTCAAAAACACAGACCATGCATAAGGCCATGTTATAATATCTAGTTTGCCATACCTGGAGTGCTAAATTATCCTGGACAATCAGCCCAGTACAGAATAGTCCTGTGCACAGAGCACAAAGGTGGCTTAAAGGTACTACTGCTGCCTTAAAGGTACTGTAGGACTCCTAGACCCTGCTGCAGCAAGTTACAGCATCATATGCCTGCTCTCAACTTAGGATTCTGCTGGACACATGAGTTTGTCAACAATCCACCTAGTCTTACAAGCCAGAAGATGGCATCTGTTTGTTGCCAGCTATCAAAGCAGATGAATATCACAAGCATACATTTACCATACAATATGTAGATAAGTCATTCCCTTCTTTTGGTCCAAAGCTAATTTTTGTAAGGCCAGAAAATTACAAAGATCAACTAAATAAAATAAGGCCTTTGGAAGAACTAATTTTTAATACTGGAATAACTTATGTCCATTGCCATCGTGAGGCTCTCAATGTGTGGTAATCTTAGTATTCTGGGATTTGCAGGATTTGCAGGAAAGATGAGCACAGCAATGAGAGCAGAGAAGTCAGTCTCACTGTGTGAGCACAGAGAAAGCAGGGCAGCAACCAACAACAATACCCATGACTGAATTCAAATTCAGCAAAGGCACCACTATCTTCCAACAGACATGAGATGGGACTGGGACTTTCTTCTATCTTGCCTTGGTTTTCACCTACACTAAAACTCCTCTCAGGACCAGAGGCAATAAAACAACAAAGGTGAAATCATGTCCTAGGTACCAAATGGTCTCATTGTAGTTCTTTTCTTGGGTTTTTAATTCTTCTCCCTGGACTGTCTAACTATTTTCTCGAGGTAAAATAAACTTCTTCATGGGCTAGACTGAGCACAACTCATTTTCTAGCAGGTTTTTCCTGGAGTGTCTGTGCTAAGCACTCCTAACATCAACTACAGAAAAGCACTGCGTCTGTCTCCCACTAGTGACCATGGTACAAATATTTTCAGTGCTGGATGTGCTCTAGTATTAGTGAAAAGTGACAGACACAAACAAAAAAAAAAATGTATTCCATTGTGTATATTCATAGCAGAGGTTCTCCAGTGACACTTAGGCTCTTCAGTGAATTTAATCTGCAGAGAATTATATGAAATTAAACTACAATCAAAATCAACAAACATGACTGTCCTAAATGAAGCAGGCACAAAAATAAATGGCCTGGTCTTGTAAAGTGCCAAAGACCAAGTATTCTCATAGTGTACAGCAGGAAATGAGAACATGCCAGGTCTACAAATATGTATTGATGACATTGGGTTGTACATTTACATATTAGGGTTTAGGTATTTGCTTGTGCTGCCTGTGTCAGTAACAACATGGATTATTCAGAGTGGAAGAATAACAAGAATTTGATGTTCCTCTGCAGATTAAGAGTCTTTTCTTACTTTCTGAATTTTTTCCAGGTTGAATCACGCAAAAAATAGGCCGTTCAGTTTTATATTTGCTTTTGAAGTCAGCTGTTGGCAAAGACAGCCTGAGACTGCTAGATGGGATTTTATTTCTCTGAGAAATGTGGAAATGCTGGCAGGGGAGAATTAATGTAAATGTATCAAAATCTAGTCATAAGCTCTTGCAGTACTGATGTTAAGGAACAACACTCGGAAGGATGATTTTCAATTGTTTCTTTAATGTTTTTAATTTTGAAAAGGCACAATATTGGAGGGTCTACCACTTCTGTACCAATCCTATGTTCATACTTCTTTGATGAAGGACACCAAATTCTCTTGGACAAAGTTTATGACAGACCTAGTGACTCAGTAAAGGAAGTATGGACGCAGCCACAGCTCAAAGGTAAAATCCAGTTTATTTTTTTTTTTACTAGCTTTTATTTTCAGGTGTCACTCCTTGTATTTTTTAGAGTGAGCCATTAGACACCATCACTCACTTAGTGAAAGCACCTGCCCAGCTGTGCAGAGAATGTAAAAACAAAAACATGCATTTCAACCATGTCCCTCAGTGGCATCTAGAAACAACTGTTAATCAGTCCTAAGAATGGGCAATGTCAGGAATCTCATCCCCAGACGTTTAGCTGAATACTGTGTACAGTAGTTGTGACTTGTTGCTTTAAAAAGTTGCCAAAATTAAAAATAAATCCAACTTTGCTAAGACCTCTAGTAATGTCTCTTTCAATACTCACACATAGTTTTATATTAATTTCTCACTTCCTGCCTGTTAATCTACTATTTCATTAGATTACAACGTCCACTATAGCCCAGCTTGTCCAGAGAATGCAAGAGACAAAAAACCCCACTACATTGGCTCACGACAAGTTTGCACATCTGAGTGAATTTGGAGCATTTGGCAACATATCACACACACACATCCCATCCCACTGCTGACAGAAGTTGAAGGGATGCTGTAACATGCAGAAACAGAGCTCTTCAGTGCTCATAAAGTGCAGATACAGCGCTAAGAAGCCTTAGCCATCAGTTTTAATACTTTTTCCCTTTAAAGCTAAGACAGTACCAAAAAAATGTGTCACAATGGTGTCTGCAATTGTTGGCTTGGAGCATGCTGAAATAGTTGAGCTTTGTCACAGGCTTCAGGGTTCACCTGTTTTCCCAGTCAGAGGTGGGCTGTGCTATTGGGTATGATTACTATGTACACATTCCAGTTCCTATCAAAGAGAACAGGCAGACTCATACTAATTTCAAAGGAGCAGAATCTGGTCCTGTATTATGTATATCTACTGTGACAATGGATATCTAATGAAAATGTAGTATCTAATGGATAATACATCTATAGTGAAATGAGAAGAGCAAAAATGGTGTGAAAATTAATTACCATGCTATTGATCCACATCTCACAGCTTCTTATAAGAATTATATGTCATACTGTAACTTACTTAAAGAATTACATATTTAGAGCAGTTCAGAGCAGTTTTCAAGTTATCAGGTCCCAGTTATAATGCCCTGGCCACTTTTTCAAAGAAACCACTCTCAAAAAGTATCCAGCATGTTCAGATATATTGAAAATAAGGTACAGAATATCTCCTACTCCTGTCAGCTAGTTTACGTAAGAAAATGAGATAATGTGGCTCAGATCCTAATAATAAAGGAGTATTTGTTGAATGTGATGTAATACCTTCTGTTTATAGACTATACAAAGCCTGTGGAAAACCACTATCATTATAATTTAATAAATTGCTGCCTGCCTAGTTTGCAGGCCAAACTCTAAGACTGCCATGTTTCTAGAGCAGGGATGATAGTGAAACTGAGGATTCTGCTTGATAGGCTTTGAGTATTCCTACCGGAGCAGTGGAAAATGTCACTTTCCTCACCTGCCTATCCCATTCCTCTGATGGGATCTAGACCTCCTGTAAAAGTTAAAGCCACAGAAGAGCCAGCCGTGGTAGTTACTGGGAGCTGACCTCCCAGCTGCTGAAGCTGGAGCTTATGGCACAAAAGCACCACACAGGATGACACAGTATTTTCTACAGTATAGAGGCTGGGCTACTTTAAAAAGTGCTTAGGTACAAAGTAAATTTGCAAACTTCTTTGGTTTTTAATAGCAGGTTTGGAATGAAATGTGTTGTATCTTGGCTTCTCTTGCTCCATTATGCATGTAAACTCAGAGCACAGATGCATATTCTAATGCGTTTTGTCCTTTCCGGCAGGGGAGAGGTATGGGTCTCAGAAAGGGCTCGTAATCCTCACCAGTGGTGTGACAGCTGGGGCTGCTGAAGAGTTTGTGTACATCATGAAGAGACTGAGTAGAGCTCTTATCATTGGGGAACAGACCAGTGGTGGCTGCCATTCCCCCGAGACACATCAAGTAGATGATACCAACTTCTACATCATCATCCCTACCTCCAGATCAGTCATGTCTACGGAGGGCACTTCTTGGGAAGGGAAAGGGGTGCCTCCTCACATGGAAACACCAGCTGACACAGCACTCATCAAAGCAAAGGAGATGCTTAATGCTCAGCTGCATAGCTCTAGATAGCCCAGTGAGGGAACATGTCTCAGTAAAAAAGGTAGGTTTCAATTTTCAAAGGAGCCCAAGGAACTTACACTCTCAGAAGCTGAACCAATAATGGGTTTAGGAATCCATAGCAGGATTTAGCCATAATTTAGTCGACTAATGCAAAATTGAGACCCCCCCAAAATCTCACAGTATGTGCATGTGCATGTGAGGGGATGGGTAAGCTACAAGTCCTCCTCTTCTTGTTATCTCCCTGACTCAGTAAACCGTGGGTTTCCTACACAGGAGCCCAGTTCAAACAGAAGAAGACACATCTGCTACACAAAATAATTCACAGGCATCAGCAATGGTGCTCTTCTGGGTAGCAGAAGTGAATGTGAAATTTCTATCAACTGAGGGAAACTTCACAATGGGGTCTCATTTTTTGTGAGTTTTCTAGTAACCAAGTTCTTAGAGAAAGAAGTTTGCTTCCCCAAATGAAAACACTAGAAAGAAGGGGGAACTTCATTTCCATCTCTATGGTCATTGGTTGATAGCTCAAAGTGACTCCCTTTTCAACATGTTGGTTTTTTAGCTTGTTCTGTGGAAGCCAACTCTTTCTGGGCATGGCTGAGATATTTGGATAATTCACTGGTGTTTCTGGATTCCTCTGCTGTGATGAAATGTAAATGTTAGTTGTTGCAGTGTCTGGTGTTTAAGATTTAGCTCCAAATCACAGAGGTTTCCTTCTGTTCTTTAGAAAATCCCAGCTCTCAGTATTGAAGGCATGTGAAGCACCTCAAAGCATTTATGCAAAGATAGAAAAACCACTTCTGCTCATTTGGAAATTTGGCAAATTCCTATTTATACATCTTAAAGAAGAATTAGTAGTAGTTGGGAGAATCAGTTTTCCAAACTGCAAGAGCTAAATTAAGTCTTCATTTCATTATTTAGATGTACCAAAATTAAACATTCCCAGTCTGTCATGGTTGCCCAGACTCCTTGTATTTCTTAGGTGCATGCCTGCCTTTCCCCTAGTATCTAGCAGAGGGATGGGGAATAACCAGGACAAAGGCAGAAAATTGACTCACCTAGTGCTCAGATCAACAGAGCCAGGGAAAAGAATTATATGTTTTCACTTAAGGTTAAAAACAGATTGTTGTGCATCCTGCCCCGAAGACAAGAGGAAAGCAGAGAAATGTCCTCTGCACCCTACTAACAATCTACTTATTAAGTAATAGTGTATTCCAGGGCAAATAGCGGAGTTATTTATTAATTAATTACTCAGTTAAAAACAATCTTTGTATTTCTTACAATTTTTATCTAACCATATGTCTTCATTTAGGAATACACATTAATCTAGATCTCAAAATTTCTCATCTCTACAAAATGTAAAGCAATTAAGTTAGGAAAATTGTCCCCCAATATAGCCAGTCTGTAGTTGTTGCACATTGCTGCTTGCTTGCTCATTTGTAAGGTACTGACACTTTTTTTATAAATCCTGCTTAAACATCTGACTGCAGAGAATCTCTCACAGTATTTACAGGAAATTAATTTTAACAACCAAATAAACTTTCATCTTTTTTACTACTTGTTTGTCTTACCAACTACACTCAGTGCAATCACTAACTGGAACTCTTTTGAGTATTTTTTGTATTCTAATTTTATGCACTAACTAGTTGTTGAACTCAATATTGTGGAAAATACTTCAATTAATTAAAACTCATGCAGAA
The DNA here is from genome assembly GCF_000747805.2 of Chaetura pelagica. Lineage (NCBI taxonomy): Eukaryota > Metazoa > Chordata > Aves > Apodiformes > Apodidae > Chaetura > Chaetura pelagica. The sequence continues at coordinate 327,997 of NW_009953694.1, read as the reverse complement.
TTTTGTGTAAAGTTATATATGTATGAAGAGCATTAAAATTATTTAATTATGGAAAAAACTGGAGTAGACAGTGAACAAGTAAACTAAACTAATGTATTCCTTTTAAGCCTCTTTGATATCTACATGATCCAGATATACTGCTTCATTTTCCTAAACACAAACAGTTGTTCTGTCATATACAAACAATAGTAATTGTTAAACCAAACATTTAAAAACTTTAGCTATTCATTCAGGGGCCAGAAGCTGTACCATATGGCCACAAATAGCAAATAACTTCTTCCACTATTAATTTTGTAAGTAGATATGAATAATAAATATGTCTAGAAATTGGAATCCAGTTGGGAAGACAGACAGTGAAGATGCATTTGCTGGTGAGTCCATTTGAAATCAGTAGTGCTGTTAGTTCACTTAAGTGATCAATTTCACTGGAAAATCAATGTGCAACCTTGAAAAATTGTATTAATTGACAAAATATTATTCACTGTTTCATAGTCCATCTACTGGCTAATTGGCATTGAAACAATCAAGCTTAACAAAGGCCAGTGTGTTAAAAAACTATTTTTTCCTGTCTTTTCAAACTGCTCTGTTACCTTATTTCTATCTCAATGAGCTTAGAGGCAGGACACACTGCAGTGCAAATTGTGTTAGACTGTACTTCTTGCCCAAGGTAGGGTCACAGGAGATGTGTTGTTTGAAGACACTGAAAAGACTGGCCTTCTTAGACTGGAACGTCAGCAAGCAGGATAGATGAGCTATATCCTAACCTATCTCACTTTAATACAGTGAAGTTGAAAGAAGAAAAACTCAGAACTGATGAAAAGGAAATACAGGTAGAGCCTGCAGGATTTGCTGAGACAAGTGGCACTGAACCTGGCGAGACCATTTAGAGGTACCAGGCACTTCTAGAACATTTGGAATCATGATACGTAACAGAACTTTCCCAAAACCTACACCTGCATTTTCAAAACCAAAGCTGTCTATGCTATCATCTATGCTGTCAAGAACTTTTTTTCCCTCAGCCGCTTTGTTCATGGATCTTCTACCTTCTTCTACAGTGTCAAGGAAGACATACATCCTGAGCTGTATGTCTTGCTTTGTATGTATGTCTCCCACATTTGGCACCACCTGGCATTTTTTATTTTTCCAGTGCTCACTGAAAAGTGAGCTCAAACCAAGCATGAGCACAGCACAGTGTGATCAACTGAGCTCACAAAACTACAGATGGTAATTGTATAGAGCACTACACTGCATTGAACATCACAAAACTAGAAATTAAAATTAGTTATGGAAAATGGATGGTTTGTGGTTCAAATAAGAAAGTTGGACAGAAGTTTTCTTAGGGAGGGACAATCAGTTTTGGAAGTGGAAATGCATTGAAACTGTCTAGCTTCTCTCTTCTGGTTCCAGAGTTGACATGGACATTCACCAGTTTGTAGCACCATTTCCTTAACATCCCACCTAGAACAGCTTCAAGTTTAAATCTAATCCTTTTCCTTTTTAAGGTGGGGAAAAAAATATATTGTATCAGACCTCCTAGCATTTTAGCATTCACAGAACTCTGACCAAGAAATAGCAGACAGCTTATTCTTTTTTTTTCCCTCACTGATTTTCAAACTGTGCTCTATAGACCAATGGGAGCCCAAAGACTGCATCAACTAGTGAAAATTACCTGGAAAAATGCAAGCAAATAGATATTCTTGAAAAGCCTGCCTGAGTGCTGTTTCATGGGAGAAAAACATCTCCAGCATCAATGAATGAAAAAATATCCTGAACTGGCATTCCCTATCAGTAAACTCCCAACCCACTGCAGAAACAGCCTCAACAGCCAAGCTAGACAGCATTGTGTTGTGTCCGTTTTCACTGATCCAGAAACAGATGTCATGAGAACCAGGGGTTTGATCAAAACGACACAGGCAGTTGCTAGCAAAGACAGGGAAAGAACCAGGCAGCTGATTTAAAATTGTCTCCTTCTGCTTTAAAAATCAAAATCCTGTATTTTTTGCTTCCAAGTATTTCTACTTGTAGAAATCTCTGCTGTAAAATCACAGTATTACACTGGGACTGAATGCAGTCCTTCATGAATTCCTGAAGTCCCTTCATTACTTGAAGAACCCTTGCTCTAGTGGAGTGTTTTTCCTCTGCCAGGATGTCCTTTCATCTGTACCAATTTAAGTGTGCAGACTTCTATACATAAGTGAAAAAAAGCCTCTAGCATGACTCAATTATAGGAAGTTTATCTTTGTCTCATTAGGCTTCCTTCTGCCTGTGCAATATTTGTTTCACTCAGCTTTAATATGAATATTTTCATTTAAAGACATAAAATCTGCAAAAATTTTGGATAAGCCCCTTTGTGTATGTAACCCAGCTTAGATGAGACACTCAGTTAAACCTGAGATACATAAAAGACATCCTCTCTGCCTGAACATGGAGCTTTACACAGAGGAACAGGAAATCGAGTTCTATTCCTGTTGGCTTCTATGCTATTTTGCTCTGATGTCAGCACAGGTGTAGCAAGCAACAAGGTGTGATATTGGTCAGTTGCATGTGTAAACAAGTATTTGTTCACAAAACACTTCAGTTGAGTATAAAAAGCAATTTCTTCACTCAATTTTTATGCCAGTGGCTGACTACAAAGGAGCAAGGGCTGTACTGCACACATTTGGCTGCAGTGTTACTTCCATGTTGCAAGAGGAAAATCCCTAATCTTTACAAGCTAGGACCAAACCGTGCTGCCCCCGCAGCTGGAGGAGGTGAGGACAGTACCAGAAATAAAGCTGATTAGAAACCTTGCTTCTTCATTTTTGCATTTTGAATCAGGTCTGCCACTTTCCAGGACTGGATCTCTTGTCTTTCTGTGCACAAAAAGCATTTAGACATTACTTGTCATCCCAGTATGTAAATTGCAGTGGCTGAGATATGCCCACAAAGAAACTGAGTTCTTACTTCCCCTTCCCCCAAAGAAATCAGGTTCAGGACATAGAGGAAAGCTCTCTCTCCTGTAGCCTTCCTGCTTGCTTAAGCCTCATACCATAAGCAAAGTGAAGAAGTTTAATTACTGGTGAAACCTTTAAGGTTGTAGATGGAACACACCATTAGAAAAGGTTTTGAGAATCAGCAGCTGTTTATCAGTGCCTTATTTTTCATGCTTTCTCAAGATCACTTACACCAACACAAAATCAGCGAAAACGTAACTAGTTAAATCGAGTACTGCTTCATTGTGATCAAATGATACACCAGGTGTAACACACTGGAAAAATGGGCCCTTGGAGCAGGGTAATGGTGAAGCGATGCACCAAGATAACACTGGGGAGCATTACACAGCTGGTCATGTCTCTCTCCAGAAGAAATCTGAAGCTAGGTTTCTAACCACAAAACTGTTCAGAAAATATTGCATCTTTCAGTAAGTGCAGAAAAGAACATTTTGCAGCAATGGTACCAAATAATCTTTAGTCTTATTTATAATGGGCCAGGCTGATTTTAAAGTAAGGGATGTAAATCAGGAGTAACAACATGGAATTATTCTGGATTTGCACTGGAATAACTGATATCACAATCTGGCCCAAAATACTAATGGGAACTATAACCCTAACCACATATGAATGCAGTTACACCATGGAGTCCTTCATTACACTTTATGGACACCAACTTCCCAGTAAACTGGCTGGCACCCAGAAAAAAACAGATGGAGTGAAATCTGGCCCATTAAACCCTGCCATAAATATATTCCTTACACAGTAAATGTTATTGGACACAAAATATAGATGGAAAGATTAGAAGGAAACCACATCATCCCCTACTCAATGCGAGGTTGTTCCCTGTGCTCCATGTTTCAAAGCTTTTGTTCATTTTGGTTTTTAATGACTCCAGTGAAAGTGCTTCCACCACTGACCTTGGAAAGCTGTGTTACAATCCAAGCAGACCTCCAGTCTCAATTTATGTGTTCTGAACTCAAAGGCATAACGTAACAGTTCAATCACTTTATGTTGGGAAAATAAAGCTGGGGTGCACAACCAGTGGTTGGCTTGCAATAAGTCAAATGCTCAAGTTAATAGGAAACAGCCATGTATTAATGTTCAACAGCAATATCTTGGGAAGGATATAGTCTCCTGACTTACAGAAATCTCTCAAGAGATGACAATGAGTGTAATATGTTGATCCCAGCTGACAGCCTAAGACTCTCAGGCTGTCTCTTATCACTCAGCTGTGTTTAGTTGCAGATACTTGTATTATCAGCCTAGGCATCATAATGGGAACTCAAAATAAACTTCTGTCCAGTGTCCAGCAGACAAACACTGGACTATATTACAGTATGGTTGAAAATATGGAGTATATTGCAATGTTATTTTACGCTTAGCTGGGAAATGAGTGGTTTCTCATCATTCTCTACCTGAAAGGATATAATAGCAGAGACTCAGAGATAGGCCACAGAAACATGAGGAAAACTTTATATAGAAGAGAGAGATAAATGCTCACTTGAAGAACACATCATAAGCTATCAAGAGCAAGCCCTAAATGGATTTAAAATGTAATGAAAGGCTAATTAGACGAGCTGCAGTAACAATAGACAGGATTGTTGCTTACACACACACAGAGCAGTATAAACCCATCTGCTTCTGAAATTAAGCAAAGCTCAAACCAAAGAAGACAAGAGAAATATGTCTCATATGGACAGCCTATGGAGAGAATGTGGCACTATCTTTAAAATAAATTTAAAAAAACCACCCAAAACAAAACAACAAAGAGCTGGAATTGTTCCATGTAGAAACCTGTAGAGGACAGGCAAGTTGGTCTAATGCAATGCAATTCCTTTATGCCTGCGTCATTTTGTGAAGGATATTCCTCTTCTAGCTGTTAGCAGAACAGAGCCTATCGTCCACAATTAAAGTGTGCAGACTCTATCTGTCAGTAGCTAATAGTAACTCAAATACTCTAGTTGCTCTCTTTAGGATATCCAAAATGTGGAAAACATAGGTCAACTGATGTCACACAGATCTTGCAAGCACACATCAGGGCAAAATTAGTGGTCCCTGTCTACTCAAAAATGTTGTCACAGGTCACATTTTGATACAGATCCAGGTTGATTTGACGTTGTAGAAGATAATTCAAAACCGGCAGAGCCTAGAATAGAACTCAGATATACTGATTTATAACAAGCGACATTCTCTTTCAAGTGTGATTTGAGAACAAGTCACATTCTCTTTAGCAGTCTCTTGGTCAGTTGCTGATGATCACAAATTTTATATACAGTCTTAACTTCAAGTCCCTTTCAAAGACAAGGAGACAGTGAGGTCTGTCTCAGACTCATAAACCTGATCAGAGAGCTGATTCAGCTAACATAAATGAGTAAGAGTCCACTAAAGCTGCTAGAAACAGTAACTTATTTTCTTTTAGCATATAATCTCTGATATAGATTTTTATTCTTAAAGATTCCTCATTCAATTAAGTGGTCATTATTCCTGTATTCACATTGTACTGCACAGACACCAGCAAATCAAATACAAGCAAAGAAAACTCGGTTTGCAAAACAATAAATTTGTTCCCAACTCTTTGCAAATTAACACTGCACGTGCATTCATTTAACTATTTTATTTCCTCAAAAATAGATTGACAAGGGCCAGGGTTGAGTTTTCAAAACATACAAGCCACTCAGACTCTTGTAAACATTTTACATTTTTTGCAAAGCACCTTTCATAAATTATTGCAACCAGTGATTTCCTGTAAGGAATTAACATAAGCTCAGAAAGAAATGGATACAAGTGAACTATGTTCCTGTTCTTTACCCAACCTGCCCAGCCCCTTGCTGAGGTCTGTCTGCACAAGTCTAATTATGAGAAGTCATGTGGCGGGATAAATGATGGCGTTCTCGGAAGTACTCATGACAAATGGGGCATGTTAGCTTCTCCTCTCGTCTCCTCTTGCACTGGGATTCAGTTGAGGAGTATTCTTTTTTGTGATGTGACCGCATGTGAAAGACTAAATCAGATGTCATGCGAAAGGACAGGTTGCACTTGGCACACCAGTTCTGGGCAGCCACTCCAAAGGATGTGAAGGTGGGGGGAAGAAGAGTCAAGGAAGAGGAAGAGGAAGAAGAAGAAGTGGTGGTTGTATTTTGTAACTGTCCCCCAGTTTGTTTGAGCCACTGTTCTGAGGTATAGGGGAAAACATTGCTTCGACTGATGCTTGTCTGCAGCATCTGAGCATTACACAAATTACTGACAAAGAACTTGGAATTGAGAACAGTGTTGCAGCACATAATGTCTGTGGTAGCAATGAAGCCAGACAGCTCACCCAGGATCTTTGGTGTCTCACTCATGAGATGAGAATTTATCGCAGCTCTTTCTATTAGACGCTTACTGGGTTTGCTGAAAGCACTCTTCTGTTCTCCTCTGGTTCTGGTGGGCCATACAAAGGAGAATGCACTACCAGAGGAGTTCAGCAGCACTTCCTTTGATGTCTGATCTTTATCAAGTGGGACTGTGCCATCCTCCTGTTCTGGCTCCTTTGGTCTCTCATTCCTCAGCTTCTCCTTCATCCTCCTGACCTCAGTGAAAGCGCTCTGCTTCTGCTCTAAAGCATCCTTTCTAGCTGACTGCATCCCTGAACTAAGCTTCCAGAAAGAACCAGCTAATGCGTGCTCTGGCCCAACCTCTTCCTTGCCCCCACAGGTATGTTCCTCCCTCAAATTGTTGGTTTTCTCCAACAACACTGTTTTCCTGCCCTTGTTTTTCTCAGCCTCTTCAGATTTTGCTCTCTTTTCTCCTGTGATATCACAAGCATCATCTTTACAAGCTGTCATTTTGACCTCTAGATCCCTTGCCAGGCTATGGAAATTCGTGGTCTGCTCAGCTAAGTGGCTCTTTTCAGTCTTAAAGTTCTGGAAGTTTCTCCATAGCAAGGCACCCTTCTCTGGCACACATAGGAAGCGGGCATGTGAGAGATAGGAGTGCTCACATTTAAAGACTTGGTCACATTCTTGGCATCTCAGCTCTGCAGAAACAGACAACAGTTGATGAGTTTTACAAAGTTAGAATCATGGATGAATGCAGATCCTGACCCTGAAATTGACACAAACAACAAACCAGAAACATCTCTTGTGTCATACCAGATCACACATGTTAAAGCTAATGCAGTGCAGAAACCAGCCCCTTGCTATTATTGAAAATAGTTTGCTCATATTTGCCTCCATTTGCTACTTGCAGAAATTGTTTCATTTCGACTCTAAAGCCAAGGTTTTATTACATAAAATTACCAGTACACAACAGACTAGATAAAACCGTATGGACTTTATGACAATTTGAATTCTGAACCCAGATTTGGGTCTATGTTTCCTAAATAAGCATTGGCTTTAATACAGGCTGAATGATATATTCTATTTACCCAAGTAATAATGTTTTTTTAGACCTGGTCTCAAAGGTTTTGTCATAAGCCTCTATTTTCTGCATAAACTCTATAAGTGTAATATCTTTCACAAATCATCTGGCAATAATGCCTGAATCCCTTACTCATGTGCACTCAAACTGCTATATGCCTCAAGACATAGATGCCTGTGGCACAGAAAATTATATTAAAAGTGTAACAACACCAGTGATGGGCAGGAGGAGGGGGAACATGCACTGGCATGACACCATTTGCTTCTGAACTTTTTGGGTTGTTACATATTTTTATAGCCCTGCTCATTTACAGGATTAGAGCTGAACACTAGCTTATATCCAATTCCTCAATGTGTTTTAAAAAGGCATTTACAATCAATATTTTAGGCTTTTAGAATTCCAAGGTAGTCAGGTGCATAGACATCCATTGCACAGCTCAAAAGTTTCATCACTAATCCCTAGTGCACCACCCTCTGCTTGAAAGTGACAATGAAAATAGCATTAAGAACTGCAAATTTGTTCTTGCTGTATGCCTCCAGCTCAATCCCCAAAGCATAAGGTCTTTTCTTTTAGCTAACCAGCTACACATTTAGACAGGTTTTATTTTCTGTATTACAAGAGCACCACATACTAAAGAAGTTATAGACTCACTTCAGTCCTCAGTCCCCTGCGGTCAACAATTCAGTACTTACCATTCTGGACACTCTGAGCTTTTATCTCATTGAAACCCAAAAGGTTGGAGAGCTCCTCATCATACCAGACAAGCAGCTCCTCATTTTTGTTGATTTTCCTTGTAGAGCGAAAATATAACTGACTGTTTTCTAAGTAAGCTTCCAAGTTCTGCTCCTTCCTATTGGCAGCTGCTTGTACAAGTCTCATCCAAGGCAATCCTGTGGGACTGTGCACAGATGTAACATCTACCTGTGAGACAGGACACAAAAAGGGGAAGTTTCAGGTCTTGAGACCCCAAATAGATTCCCATCAAATTCAGGAGCAAAGCCTGTTTTCTGCCTCATACATAGCCACTATGTCAAAACTGTGAGCCAAATTCATATGCAAGAGTGACCAAATCCGAAGTCATCATAGGAAGAAGGCCTCCCTGGCATGAATGCTGAGAGCCCTGGGAATACAACTGCACAGGAGGGAGAAGGAGACATTGATGTTCATATGTAACTTGTCATGGCAATGCCAGGCCTGATACATCAGCCAGTCTCCAGCCCACTCATGGCAAGGATGCTGTCCTCTACCTGATGCAAGTTGTCCCACGGGAATGTGTCAGATGGGGATCACAGAGGTATGGAAGGTACGCTCCTCTGTAAGTAGAGGTCCCAATCACATGGGAAAATGAGATATGAGTCAGGAGAGATGTGAGTGCTGTGGTTTGGGGAATGAGAAATGTGCAGACCCTGACTAATGCAATGTGAGCTCAGAAATGAACACATTCTATGCTGCTATACGTGGAGTTTTTTAACTGACATAAGAGGATATGGATCAGAAAGAGTAAGAATAATCTTGGTTATTTGATTCAAAAAACATAGTAGACAACATCTGCAGATGTCTGTAGTAGACAACAGTTATAACTGTTTGGTTAAATTACATAAAAGTTAGATTTTAATAAATATAACTAAGATAACTTCTGTGATGTCTTTCCTTTTCCAGAAATAAAATTATATATTCCTATTTTTGCCTTTGATAAACCAATTTAATTCATTTCAAGGTATCTAAACAGAAAAAATAATCAGGTTAATATTTTTCATGAAATAATTTTGGAGAGTAGCAAAGGGTTGATTTAATTTTAATGTATGTGCATTCAGAAATACCAAACAGATTAAGGACAAAACGTTTAGGTTGCAAGGTCAGGCACTCAAAAGTTGAAAAAATAATATTAAGTCTACTACTCAACTTAGATTTCCCTTCTGTGTGTGTATTACAGCATAATCCTCAGTCACGCACACTGCTTTCTGCATAGCACTCCTAAGTAATTTAGTCACAGGTTCACTGTCCTTTGGAAATAATAAAATTATGAAACATTTGGCTTTGTCTTCCTCATTCAGAGTGTGGCTC
>NW_009953694.1:304689-318018 GCF_000747805.2 Chaetura pelagica | reverse complement strand
TTTTTTGTGGTGTTTACCACAGCAGAACTGTCCTCTGCAGTATTTGAAAGATAAGGAGGATTTTCATAGCTCAGAGGCTGAAACACAGAGTGATCAAGGGCAACATTTACACACATAAAAAGTCTCAACTGATTTTTGAAGCACTAAGTTATTGTTTAGAAATGAAGAAGTTTGGAAATGAAAAATGTCTAATGACAAGTATGATCTTAAATTTCACCCCAAGCAATGTACAGCTCTTTGTTTTGCACTAATTGCAGGGTAGCTGTTTATTGATGTTCTATATTTGACACAATGTTTCTGCTATTTCTTTCTGGGTTTAATTCTCTCTATTACCTGCCATGAAAAGTATGACCACACTAGTAGCTTGAATACAAGAATTAAATATAAAGGAACCATTAGGACAGGAGTCATTTATAGGGGAGAAAATAAATTAGCATGGCCTGTAACTGGTTCTCTCTAAATGCCGTGGTAATTAACAATGATTGAGAAATACCAGTCTGACAGCGGCACAAGCACACCCACCCACACACAGTGCTTGTAACTAAGACCTATGACAGAGGCTGTTGTTTATTAGTTTGCCTTTCAGAAATACCAAATATCCACCTGGTGCTCTAAGCAAAGTCAAAAGGAGCACAGCTCCTCCAGGAACAAGGCCTGCTGGGAAAGAGCTGAGAGAGCTTAAAGAAGATGGGGAGAAGTAAAGCACAGAATATTAGACCTGGGTGCTGTCAACTAGAAGCCTGCACCAGCTTTAGTTTTTCTATATGTTTAGAGGCACTTGCAAGTCCACCCTTTTCTGGAGATGGCAATTCCTCAGATGAATCCTTTGCACCCATGTATAAGATAAAAGCTTCACAGCCCAATAGGTTAAATCACAACTGGGCTATGGAGGCAATCAGGCTTCCTTGTGAGATGCTGGAGAAGAAGAGAGAATAAGACTCTTCCTTGGAACCCAGAGTCTAACCCACAAGGGGCTGCAAGGGGCATCAGAGCTCAGTGGGACACACAACTTTGTAAGGGGCCGGTTTGCTTTGCTGGGGTAAATTATCAGCTGAAAAGAACTTCCTGTGCCAATCGCTGCCAAGGCATTTTCTTTGCCCAAGTGTACAAATTGGCCCAAGGTGTCCAAGTTAGGGTCCCCAAGAGGAAGATAGAGAAAACACAGAGCTCCCTTTTGGCTAAGATGAGGAAACCCTTGTTAGAAATTAATATTCCCTGAAGTCTTGCAGGAGTGTTGGCTGAACTATGATTAACATAAACCTCAGCTGCAAAGAATCCACCTTGGCAAGTTATTCCCATGTGTCTTCTGTTTGTACCATAGCCAGCATATCAAAACCCATTTCTCGGTTTGCACTTCAGTACCATGATAACAACATAGTATCATGACTGAATTGTTAATGAATTGTCTACACACAGAGCTAGGAACTTAACAATAGTTCTTGATTTCTGGAAGGTTTACTTTTAATTATGAATAGCAACAGGATATGGTACCATCAATTGTATCAGAAACAGCTACTTGCACAGAACTTGATGTACTTACTGCCAAAAGACATAGATCTGAGCCAACTCAGGCATCCAATTTCATGGCTGCATAACAATTACTTAGCTCAAATGCAGCAAAACACTAAAGCCATCCCTCTGGCGGTCTCTTGGTGGAAAAAATGGAGAAACCCCTTGTGGCTCTCTTGAGTCTCATAATTGAAAACTCCCCAGAGAAATAACAGAAATATTCCATAAATAAAGCATTGTTTCAGGACAGATCTTTCTCCAAAGAGCTTAGAGTTCTCATGGAGTACTTGTGCCAAGATCCCTGCCATTGTGATTTTACTTCATAGATAACTGAGCAAATTGGGTTAATGCTTGCTCAGATCCATCAAAAAACGCTGTGAAGGTACCACTTGCATGACTCAGTGCGGTGCCACGGTCTTTCCTCTCTGCTCTTTCAAGGCTGTCAAGCCTCCTGATAAGCCTCCCTTGTCCTTTGTAAGGAGGAAATGTGAGCATGAGTTTCTGAGCTATTTGTGCCTCCTTCCTCCTATTCCCAGTCAGTGCTGAAGCAAGTCATCAATCATCAGCATAGAAGTGGGACTTTGTATTATTTCTGTAAAGGAAAAAGGTTTAACCAAGGTCCCTCCAGTCTAGAGCTCATAAATCGGAAATGCACTGGCTTCTTCCCCCCTTTGAAGGACCCGATGGTTGTGCTGAACAAAACAAAAATCTACCCTTTGACAAAATTATCCTCTCAGAGAGAGTGTAACCCTTTTTATATTAATAACATTAAATGCTGCTTTCTCTTACCTTAAATACATAGTGGATGTTCCGTCTATCAGAACACTTGAGAGCAATGAAAGCTACAGTATCCAGCAGGGTGTTTTGGAGCATGCATGGTCCAAAAACAACTTCTTCAGGAATGTCTTGTGTGGTATGAACAGTGGCCAATATGTCTGGAAAATGGTGATGCAGAAGTTTGTTGTCACTTGTCGAAAGGAATTTAGGCAAAGATGTATGTTCCATCATAAACCTGTAAAATAAACAAGAAATCACATTTGCAATAGAGATGGAAATTAAAGGGATCATCACTTCTTACAATATAAAGGACTTCAGGAGCTTGAAGATTAATTGTAGGAACACACCATGATATTGTTTGTTACAGAGCTTTATTTATGTCCGGTTCAGAAAGAGAAAAATGAGTTTGCACCAAAACAAAAGATTTCTAAATCAGTCAGTAACTCTTCTCTGGAATAGGCAGAACTCAACTGCTGCTACACTGCTGCTCTCTATAGCCAGGAATAAGAAACTTTGGTAACAGTAAGAAAGATTTACAGGCAGTGGGACTCGGCAGATTCTTGTCCAGCATATTCTCAGATAGCCTTCTTATTTATTATTGGTAGTTTGTAGAAGTATGAAGGTGGAGAACAAGAACAACAGGTAGAAAGAAAAGAAAAAAAAAAAGTGAACACTTTCTAAAATGCATTTTGAAAAAAACATGGATCTTTATTTGGAAGAACAGCATCAGTCTAGTTTCTGGTTAAGCAGGTAAAAAATCAGGAATAGCCTGAGTCCCAAGTCTATCCAACCTGAATGCACAAAATCTCCAGAGCATGACAAAAGGATTATTTTCATCTCATCTCAAATTATATAAATTATATGTGATATTTTATTTATCTGCTCTTTTGGGGAAAATTGAATCAGATTATGACCCTTTTATAGTGATATTCTTAGCATAATGTTAGTAGAGATTTTTGTCTTCAGAAAATGAATTTTCCTGCCCTGAATACAGAGTATTACATTTTTCAGAGCAGAGGTGATTTCTGCAGTATGAGCCACAATCTGAGAACTCTGTATGCAGTGAGGAAGCAGGTTTGAGTTATTTGTCATTCTCAGCTTCTCTGGGTTTTTAATAAAGATATTGCCATCTCTAGCTCCCAGCTGGAGGTCATGGAAAAACCTCGTTTATGCCATCAAGAGCTGGATCAGGTCCATTAGGCAGGGAAAATTAAAGAGAACAGCAACAAGCCCTGAAGAGGCCTTAGCTTAATAAATACTGAGATGGAAGCACTGAAGATCCAGTCTAATCTTTCTCACTCTCTGACGATAGAATTGATTTGTTACTCACTGACTCATGACTTAAACTGAACTGATACAAAGTGCTCAGGAGAGTTGCACTGATTTAACTAAATCAGTTTCTAAATCAGCATAGTTAATTCAGTGTAATTTCTTCCTTGTAGGCAAGGTCTAAGGTGCAACCTTGAAAATGTTAAAATACATGGTTACATATGCAGTAAGTAGTAAACATCTGAAGCAGTCAACCAAGGCAAAGAGTGGGAGGTAAAGGGGTAAAAAATAGGTCAGATGGTTTGCCAGAGATTAGTCACTAAGAGGAGGATAGAATAGGTCTCTGCTCTCTGTTAATGATGAGTTTCATTGCCTGGTTTCCCAATAAACTCCTAAAGTTACTATTAGTATGAGAACAAAATGATGGGAATTATGTGTACATATGTACATTATATAGGATCTGCCTAATTACATATGATGTATTAATACATATGTATGTTTCCATTTAAATTATAGTGATTTTTAATAAAGTGAAACAGTCAAAGCACATTTATTTTAAATAATTTTTTTTAAAGTTTCAAATTGTCAGAAAATAAATTTGAGATCTAAAGTGCTTTAAAGTCTCTCTAACTAAGGAAAAGTTTAGAAACAAATTAAAACCTGAAACAGTTCTTTCTCTAAAGAACTCTCACTCAGAAAGCTCCTAATCCCTTCTAACATTATTTTACCAATCCACTTATGATGCTAGAAAGCAACTCCTCTTACTAAGATTTCTCTTTCTGTGAAATTCATCTGAATTTCTCCATGTAAACTAGGAGAGCTCTGTGCCTCACTCCAGAGGAAAGAGGAATCCAGGGCCCTTAAAGCTGAGTTTTCTAGAAGAGGGTGGGTGCTACCTGTGTGCTGTCACTCTCTTCCTCCAGAAATCTCTGACAAAGCACAGACACAAGTGTATGAAGAAGGTACTCTCCCTTCCAGCTACCTACTGCTGCCTGATACTTTTCTCTGTATTTCAGCAGCTTTTCAAAAAGCTACTTTAAAACTTACTCTTAACAAGAACAATTTCTCCAAAGACTGAAAATGTGTGGGTACCAAGAATAAAGTAATAATTACATGTAACAGCACCATCTAGTGATTTCTGCCGTGGTATACGTCCCAAATAAAGATTCACAAAGGGCCAGGACATGCTTTAGAACTGTTCCCCACTCTGGTTTCGCTACCTGCAAGACAGATCTGCAACCATTGGCTCCCAGAGCAGACTTGCTGCCCACACGCCAACCGGGAAAGCTCTTCTGACCTCCTTGGTGGTAGTCCCAGCCGCTCCCAGAAATGTGTGTGCTGCTTGCTGTGCTGACTACTCCCCGTGCCCCAAATCCTGAATACAGAGGACTTCCACACAATGCAAAAGGAAGGGCAGGAAATCGTTCCCTGGACACAAGAGTAGTCTCTGCCTGCGCACCCTGTCCCACCAAGCTGGCCACAGTCTAATCATCCCTTCTGGGCAGCATAAGGGAAACCATCACTCCTTGTGACTAGCACTGCCCTATGGCAACCGTATCAGGACACAGGGAAAATAAATCAATATTTATTCTCCAGCAAATAAATCACTATGTGCACATCTTCAGCTTCATTTAATTAATCTAGACTGATGAGATGAGGGAAATGCAACTTAATAAGGAGTATCAGACATTTTCTGACTAACACTATTTTCCTTTTTCCAAGCTCAAGCAACCCTCAAACTCAGCATGCCATTCTGGATTGCTCGTTTCTAAGTGACTTGTGAATTCGTTAGAGATCTGTGATGGAAAAAAAGGTCCCACAATCCTACAGGCATAAATGGAAAAATCTCAAAGCCACAGCTATGGTCGCATTCAACTCTTGCACAGAAGAGCCAGCTTTGTGAAAAAAGATGTACTGTGTGTACAAAGTAAATGGGTTTGTTATGGGCAGCCTTGCGCCAGTAGCTTTCGCTTGGGCAGATCAATCTCTTTAAATAATTTGTCGAATGCACCACCTAGTGTAACATCGTAGTATAACACAGTGTCCCAAGCCAAGTGACAGCAGGACAACCCCCGAGTCACTGGTGTTGTTAGTCTTTTTTATCACCCAAGCTTCTTAGCACCCTGACAGGCATGAGTCACTTCTCTCATGCAGGCACCACTCTTTCTGATACCTTCTGCTCAAACAGGAGGTTAGGCACCTCCAAAGATATTGGTTTTCATAGGGTCTGGACAGGGTTATGTCAGGGCAGGAGTGTAATTTAAATTTACAGTGTTCTCTTTTTGAAACAGAGAAGGTAGGCTGACGATGTACTGCTGGTACTTAGAATGGAGAGCAGTGATACTCTGCCAACACTTTTTTAAAAAGTATATTAACATAGAATTTACCTTTGTCCCATGAGTTTGAGGATGGTAGTGTCTGGAAAATGCACATGGAAATGCCATTTCAGTAAAACTCAGGGAATTTTAGCAGTATCCCAAGCCTAAATCTGCCCTACACTATTTTTTTATATATTTTTTTTTAGTAAATCCAGTAAAATACTCATCATTTACAGGAGTATATCTCAACAGAGTGTGGGCATGAGACTGCCCAGGGCCCTAATAATCTCTGCTCTTTTCAGTCCTGCCACCACTCACTGCAAACTCAGAGATAACTGAGGAATAGTTGTGTGCAAGGTCTGATCTGACTGCTGCCAGGAGAGCCCTGCTGCGTTCTCTGGCAAGGTCAGCAGGTGTGGGACTACACTATGGCAGCATACAGCACATAAGGCTTGTTGCATAACAGTCAATGCAACCTCATAGATTGAGAGTACCAGTGGATAGCTTAGAATTGCTGAAATATAGCAGCCTGCAGCACTTAAAGCAGATGACAGAAATTAGCTGGAACAAAGTAAAATGATCTGTAAGTGGACCAGAATATAAATCTGAAATATCTCTCAATTTGGATTAAAGTTTCATTTGGATCTAAACTAACATCTACATGTTTTTCATTTTATTATAATCTAAAGCCAAAACTTCAGCCACAACTAAGAATGCTTGATTTTTGTAAAACTTTCCTTAGCTTTCAGAGACCTCAGACTTGAACCTGAATGGGAACTCTACACCAATCCATAAACCAAATACTTGAACACATTTAATTCTAAATCCAATCCCAATTCAAAACTCACATCTTTGCTTCAATCTTCATAGCCTAAGGGAAGTCACATTCATTAAGAATCCACAAATGGCATCATAATGAGAAATGGAGAAGGTATAGCAGAATGCCTGGCATTTTTCTCCAACAGATTGATGTAGGTGAATTGCTCACTTTCTTCATAGTAACAAAGGACAGAGAAAATTTTTGTAACAATGAATTCTGAAAGACTTTGGCTAATCAATTGTTCTTGTCTTACGTTATTAATTTCCACACTTTGGCTACCTCCTTTAAGAAGCAATAATTTTGCTGTGCTCTCATTTCTTACAGATTCACTGTCTTATATCTGACTTCTACTTTCTTACATTCTCTTCTACATTATAGCAAAGTTTACAGAACTCTGTCATAAGCCTTTTTGTGAAGGTCATATCTTCAGCTTTGTCTCATGCACGCAATTATATGCTTGCCTCAAACTGCTAATGTTGGGAGTGCCATTGCCACCTAGAGTCAGGATCCCCTTCAAGCAACATAATCCTGCTGTTCTCGCTCATGTTCTGCATAAGCAGTTCCCATCCCTCTGGGATCACCCACACACACATCTCTGAGTGGGTAAAATAAAATTAATATTTATAGTGCTTTTGCAGCACATTAAAGTCAGATTACCTGTTAGACGATGGGTGCTCTCCATATTCTATCTGTCACAGATGCAAACTCTTCATATGGATGAGTTTAGGGACTTGCTGTTTAATGGACTCTTCTTCCCCAGAGAGTATCTGATACACATACCCCATGTCCCTGAGTGATGGATTTTGCATCCTGATATCTGAGAATTGTGACAGATCTGTCAAATGAGAACCTATGGGCAAGCAACTCCCCATGGATTATGCAACTGTGGATGTTCCATCAAAAAGCACAAGAAATAGATGGTGCTCTCAGCAACAAGCTCCCAGTTTGCTTGCTTGCAGAAAGAGTACACAAACTGCTAGTCATTCTTTGTTTTCCTGAATGCTCTTCCAAGCTGAAATCCTGCAAATAGCTTTGTCTCTCTCTCTCCTTATTTCCTAGAACTTGCATGTCATCCCATTAACTAACTAGGTTTGCAACTTCTGTCTTCCTGGAAAAAAAAAAATAAGAATTGTATGTAGCTCCCTCACCTCATGAGAAAAATAACTTTCTAGAGTAAGGAACACAGAGAAGGGCACAAGAATGATTCTGAGCTAATTTCTGGATCCCTGATTTTCTACTATATGGCCTTCAGATGTCACTGCAAGCTATTCTAAGAAATGTCTCTGGAAATCCCCAAATGTAGAAAGATTAATTTGAGCAAGAACTCCTCTGCCTCCTATTTTCATAGGACTTGGCCTGATTCTCCTTGCCACAGTGACAATACTGAACTGTGGCATCACTTGGAGTTTCTTGACGGTCATAAAAACACTGGTAGCCTTGCTTAATGTTACGATCAACCTTGCCAGTGTGAAGGGAACAAATTAATCAGCTTTGCAACAGGTGAACCTTTTCAGCCAGAACTTAATTAGCTAGTTCAGCTCTTCACAATCATAAATACAGGGAGACAGTAAAAACTGTTTATCTTAAATTAATTTGATTTATAAAAAATTCAGTTGCAGCTTCTGTTTCACCTCTACATTCCATTTTAACTGTGGATCATTTGCATGTAGTAACACCACTTTAAAAGCAACTACCCTAGTTGGAAAAAAATTCCGCACATAAGTTACTTATAAAAACTCATTAAAGTATTTAATCATTATGCCATAGCCTGTCCAACCATTTTTACATCTACTCTAGACTCTGTCCAGAGTCAGGACTAATGTAAACAGGATAACCCTGCATTTACTATGTCAACAAAACTGAACGGGAATAAAAAAGTTAAAAAAAAAAAGTACTGGAGCCATCATTTCCTTCACGTTTTAACTTACTGCCCTCTACTCAAAAGTGTGATGGCATTTTCCCTGAAGCACATAACCTGTGCCTTCCTACCAATGCACTCCTGCAGCTGCTGCCAAAATGCCTTTGATTTCAATAGGATGTCTGTCATCTGAGGAATCCATGGTCAGACATGCAGTGTCATGGACAATAAACTAGAAATATTAAAGGAAATGAGCAGATGCATACACAGTGCTTCTGTCTGCAGCATTTATTATTCTCCATTCTTATAAGGAACTGAGGATTCTTAACACATGAAGGGAATTCCAAAGGAACCAGAGATGGAAAATCAGGAAAATTCACTTCTTGTGTTTTATACATTTGCTTTCCTTCTGTGCTTTCCTTCTGTTCAAGTAGTGAACTGCAAAGGAGAAGAATCAAAACTAGAACTGAAGGAAAATGGCAGGAAATCAAAGAAAGGAATGGAGAATTCTTGGTGTAAAAGATGAAAATAAATAATTAAAAAACCTATAAAATAAATTCTGAAAGAAACTGCAATCTCTTTCCTAAATCTATTAATTACAAGATGAAAAGATCCTCTTAAAGCATGAGAAGTCCAAACAACCCATTTCTTTTAGCTCATTTCCACTGCAAGACAGAGCTTTTGCGTTTCAGCTTGGGCACAGGTCTGGTAGATGTTTCAGATATAAACTCAAGTTTAGTAATCTGTCCATCTTTGAGAAGCAGCTCTTAGAGAATATTCCTTGAATTCCTGAGCTCTGAGTATGTATGCTTTTTCATCAACATATTTTCATTGGTGGCAAATCTGGTTTCTAATAATGATTCTACCCAGAAACAAGAGGGGAGCCCTTTCCTGCTGGTGAGCCATTACCCATCTTGGTGGTTTAGAACAGCCCAATTAGCACTAATAAAAACTTGAGATAATGATAGTACAACCTGTGTAGATTGGGAAGTTGTTTGTTTATTTTTTATCCAGGGCTACAACTGGTGCATATTGTGATTGTGTCTCAGTTTCTCATAGCCCTTGATGTGCTGCTGCTCTGAACATATCCCCTGTACTGCTGGGATGACTGAGTCCCTGCAGCTAGCCTGAGCTAGGCATCTGGAAAGAAAAAGAAGGAAACACAACTATGCACCAAGGAGGAATTGGCTGACTGCAGAAATGAACTGAAGAGAGTGGAATAAAATTGGGACAGAAGTAGCCTAATACCTGAAAATGCTTTTCCTTTGGCATTTGAGGCACCCCCAGCTTCCTTTCATCATACCTTTCTGTACAGCAGCTGTACAACTCTGACCTGAAAAGCCCCTGAAAATAGTCAGAAGAAACCGGGAAACTCACTGCCTAGCATCCCCCAAAAAGATCATGGGGCAGCTCAGAATGAAGAGCCTGGTGTCTACTTCGAGCTTCCAGAAACTGGTCCCTTCTGGAGTGTGAGTCCAGTCTGGAGGTTTTATTGTGAATCAAAAACATCCAAGCTTATGGGGTGCTCACCCTTCTCTTGTTATATTGTCATGATATCTTCAGGGAGAAGTTCTCCAGTTTATCCTCTTTTCAGGCTCTATGGTCTTCAGACTGTCTTCCATCACCTGAAATCCCCAGTAAATGCAATGTAAGCTGACAGCTCTTGATGAACCATCATTATATCTTGGCTGGATACCCAGCCTAGTGAATCATGAAGCTGCCAAATCTTTTTATTATGAACAATCTCTCAGACTTCAGTGGGAATAGTGAAGAAGACAGAGCCAAAACCCCTACTAGGAAATAAGTAAATACCTCAAGCTCCACATTTGCCTTAAGCAAGTATTGTGAAATACGGGAACCATTTGGAAGTGCAGATTAAGATAAAAGCTCCCAAGTTTCTTCTTACTTCCTCTGAGGACAGGGAAAACTGAACTGGGACCTCTCCTTATGCACAATAGCTGCCCCACAGACATGCAGATCTGCCTCTCCAAAGTAGATTTGGATTGAATAATTTCTTCAAGACCACCACAAGGATGCAATTTCAATTTTTTTCTGAAGGCCAGGAACAAAAATGCCTGAGTCTGAGTCTCATATATTGGCTGATGAGAAAATAAATGAGATTTTAACAAGTCCCAGAAGAGTCATGTACCCTAGCCTCACTTTCAAATGGCAGCTCAGCACCAGACTTCCCTATGTTCTTCAGAAGTTTCCACATTGAATCCGCATTTCTACTGCCACTATCTTCCATGGCAGGAACTGGGGTAAGCAGGAGAGGAATGCACAATCCCACACAGCTGGAAAGCATGGTTAATACTGATTTGTTGGGATTTGTGATGCAGCAGTATCTGCATAGCTCCATGTGAAGCCTTCTTAGATTTAGCAGATCTCAAAGTAAACCAGAGGTTTTAAATCTCATGGAACATAAGCAACGGAGTCATTGAGGTCTCTGTTCCACATGTTCCAGTACTTCATTACAAGAAATGAAGTGCAGCCACTGTGAGGTCTCTTGATGTTTCAAGCTGGAGAAGCAACAGTAATACCATACTGCCCTAATTAGAAAGGATTAACTTTTTATTTTCTGATGTCCCAGTGATTCACACAGACTGGGTCTAAAAGTTGGCTCCATGGTGCACAAAGTTGGCCCCACAGAGAGAGACAGGACTGCTATCTGGCACTGCCATCTGATCAAATGGACCCTGGTGGATGGTACTGGCTTTTGCAAGTAATTCATGAGCCAGACAGTCCACCTGTGGATTAAGAGCAGTTGACTAAACTCTGTAGTCTGCTGCCTTTCAAATACTTAGTATTTGTGTGCACTTGCTCTAATACAGATTTGTGCATTTGTTCCTTCACCCAGCCATCCACTCAGGCACACAAAACCACTTTTCCCTTTGTGTAGCCATAGAAAATAGAGAACAACCAGCCAGCCGACACAACCCAAACACAACCAGACTGACCCTAAATTTGTAACATGTGAAACAGTTACAAATATCTTTTCCTCTCTCTTTATAGAGTTCACATTCATGTCTCCTTTTCACAAATTAAAAGAAATTCAATTATCTAATTTATGTTCAAGAAATATAAGGTACATTCTTGTTTAACAGTCCTGCTATTTATTTTTGGTAGCTCTTGATTCAAAAGGAAAATATTATATCTGTTCAAACATTTCTTTCTGAGAGGAAATTAATATATTGGTGCGTAATCCTATACATATATATTTGTACACATATATATACACACACATACATGCATTCACAACTAACGATACATATACCTATACATACAGCTATATAATCTTCTTCAGTTCTGTATGTTCATCATCTGTATTTGAAGATAAATGTTTTAAAACTAGAACCAGTCACTTTCAAATGGTTAATACTGGATATTTCTTCAACAGTACTAGATAGCATTAGCTTACATTAATCTTATTTACATTAACTCTAAACTTACTACATAATGTCAACTCCAATATCAGCAAGTTAATGAACACAGTATGTAATGTGAAATTGTGGAGACCAACATCAACAAGTTATTTTACAGCACAATGAAGCAAAGAAACCTTTTGACGGAAAGTTAATTTTATAAATTAAAGTAGGTCTGACCTAAAATAATTTGTTTCCAACAGAATATTTTTTCTTTGACCTGGTGTTTATTAGTAGCATTTGCAAGGAACATATGACTGTGCTGTAGGAAAATTATATTAACTGATTCACAGTATTACAGGCATGGAATTATCCACATATAACATACTGGGATTTAGCCATGTAATTTCTTCCACAAAATTTTCTGTACAATCTGTAATTCTTTATACAGAATTTATTTTCTTACTTTCCCATCTGGTTATATTATGTTCAGACAATAGACGCTGAAGTAATATTTTGATTTCATATTAATATTTCTGTGGCCATAAAGATATTTTTTCCATTAAGAGGGTATCTTTATAGAGTTCTATAAGGCAGCTCTACTTTGCTTTGAAATACTGGAAGATGCTTAAATACCAATTTTTAATTTTTTCTCAAAGAACAACTAATGCCTTGGTGTAGTTTCGCACATTAGAAGAAATAAATCTTAAATTTCATCTTCCAGTCTTCCTTTTGCCTAAACAAATCCCTTTCTCTAATGCCAATTATGTTTACTAAATTATAACCAAAGCTGTCAAGCACTAGATTTTGCATTTTGGAAAAAAAAAAAAAAAAATTAAAATAAGGGATAGCTCCCTGAGCAATAATTGATTATTAAGTTCTGAATTTCAGCATGAGTGCAATTGCTTTTTATTTAAGAAAAACTATATTAAAAATAGAAAACTAAAATCGTGTCTTCCATCAAGTTTTTATTGACATTTCTTCAAACTAGTATCTATCTCATCATGGAATAAAGACATGATAATGCTTCAAATATTTGTAGTGGACTGAATTCCTACAGAAAAACCTTTACATGGAAGGATGTGCAAATGTAAAGATCAATGCGACATTTGAAAGTGACACCAATAGCAGCTAAGATCCTTGTATTAGATACAAATAGAGCATAACAATGCGAAGTGTTCCAAATAAAGTTCATCAATTTCTTAAAAGAAATGTGACCCTAAGTAAGTACCTAAACCCGCCACGATGCTCGGATCACCTGCCGAAGTTGGAAGGATGACGAGAGCTGCAATCAATAAAAAAGGCAACTGATGCTCGAAAGGTCTCGCCAAGAGACGAGGAGTCGGGAGGGAGGAAAAGGGCTCCTACTGCCTTCGGGGTTCCCGAGGGGGCCGCCTCCCCCCGCCGGCCTGAGCC
>NW_009953694.1:302115-304062 GCF_000747805.2 Chaetura pelagica | reverse complement strand
CCCCCGGCCCCCCCGCCGGCACCGAGCCGTGCCCGCAGCTGTCCCCTCCATCGGGGATCGGGGCCACCCCCTCCCTCGGGGGGCGCGGAGCCCCTCCCGGGGCAGAAGCCGCAGCGGGAGCGGCTGCGAACTGCAGCAAGGGGGTCTCAGAAGGCGGACGGGATTTCCCCTTATAACGGTACTTGTAAAATAAGAGTTTCTTTTAAAGTTGGTGGGGTAGGGGAGACACATGAATAAAACCAAAGCACCTCTAAAGCCCCCTGGTCAGTTGTCCTTTAGAGCACCTGGCAGCACTTCTGAGTATAAGGCTATTCTGCGAGCTGCAGGTACCGACAAAGACGGCTTAAAATGTAAATTACTCCTTCACAAAAAGTACTCTCGGGATACAAAATTAGGAATTTGTTTGTGGTACGAAACCATTTGTCGCACAGCTGGTATGTAAAATAAAACCATCAAACGTCTTGTCATAATCAAATATTCCCTAAACCTGGACTAGCGACATTGCTTTTGAAAGATGTCGTTCCATATAAATGCCTTTAACGCCTGGTAGAAAATTCTTATGAACATGTTGACAAATGAAATAACTCGAGTTATTTGATTAGTGTCCATGTAATCTGAATATTGGCTTGTATTGAGAAAAGAAACGTCAACGCTTTAATGCTTTTGAAAGGATGGATTTTCGCTGCAATTAAAGAGTAATCTTATACCAATAAAGAGCGTGAATCACGCTCTACGCCTTCTGTGCTACAGGGATGAAAGAGGATGAAGTCCAGGGTTTGTGTTTTCTTTTAAAATTCAGCTCAGGCAGAACGAACAACGCACAAGAGCATCAGGGGGGTTTGGTAGCTGACCCACCGCTGTGGGAAGGTTGGAGCCTCAACCACCCTCTCAAGGACAGGCTTATGTGTCAGCAGCGTCTTTTAATACTTTTTTTGGAAACACTTCGAAAATGAAGGTGCAGACGTTAGAGAACCGAGATGAACAATTCACACTGCACTTCGTATGGCAAGAGTGTGTATTTCTGCAGCCTTATGTAAATAGCTACAGAAGGAGCAGGGAGGGATGAATTAGACGTTGTTACCCGCCTCAGTAAGCTCGAACCCTTGTGAGACAGGCTGCTGAGGTCACCTGTGTCCCAGGGCGAGATCCGCATCTTACGGTCAGCTCAGCAGCTGGTTGGTTTGATTTTCCTACGGGAGCAAACGGCCCCGGGCGGCCCGGTCACCTGCAGTCCCTGGGCTGGGCCCTGCGTGGGCCGCCCAGCCTCCCCGCTCCCCTCCCGTGGGCAAGCCCACCAACCCCACACGCACCGGGCTCCGCTTTAGGACTTCCCAGGCTTCCCGGTGCAACGTGACAGCCGCTGGTGGGTCTTTCGCAGATCAGAAAACCTGTTTTGTTGAAAATAGGAGGCCGTGGCTCGAGGAGGAGGCTCTGCAGAGACAACCCGCAGCCCAAGCAGCCCCCGGCCCTCCTCGCAGGGGCTGGGCGAGCGGGGAAGGGGCTAGCAGAACGAAACCCCCACATTCTCCATTGTTTTTTCCGCTCTCCACTAGCAGTGGCAGTCGCCAGCCAGCGCTAATCGCCGGGGTATCATTGCTTTGGCTAAGATATGCCCCCCTCGCCGGGACTTCAAATCCTTTGAAGAAGGCAGGTCAAGCAGCGTGATCTCTTTGCAGAATAAGGTGGTTTATTAGTGATCGGAGAAGGACAACGCACTTTATCAGAAAATAGTTACAGCCAATTTTTTCCTCGGAGTGCCTTATAATTCTGCTGTGGAGACTGCCTTGAAGTCTGCCACGTTATTTTACTAAACAATCAGATACTCATGAAGCACCGAGGGAATCTGAAGCTCTTAGCATCTTTTTTTTTCGTTTTGAACGGCCGCGGTGGCTGCGGGGGAGAACGGCTGCCTG
Organism: Chaetura pelagica; assembly: GCF_000747805.2. Taxonomy (NCBI): domain Eukaryota; kingdom Metazoa; phylum Chordata; class Aves; order Apodiformes; family Apodidae; genus Chaetura; species Chaetura pelagica. Next base: position 302,149 of record NW_009953694.1, on the reverse strand, counting down.
GGGCGGGGGCCGGGACGCGGTGCCCGGGCTGCGG
>NW_009953694.1:297963-301571 GCF_000747805.2 Chaetura pelagica | reverse complement strand
ACGCCCACCCGCAGCCTCCCCGCCGGACAGCGGGCTGAGCCCAGCCCGGGTGGGCCCTGCGCCCCTCGGGTACCAGCTTTGGCGGGGCGAGGAGAGCACACTTTTTGCTCTTGCCACGTAAAAGTGGCTCCTGGCCCGAGCGTCATTACTCCCTTCCCCAGTGAAGAGTCCCCCAGCGAAGCGATGGGTGCTTGAGGGGCGGTACCGATGGGGCAGCGTGCCAACAGCCCACCGGGGATGGGTTCCCTCGACCTTGACTCGTGTTCAAAAGCCTTCCCCCAAGAAAGAGAGAGAAACGTCTAGTTCCGGCTCGTTCATGCAAAGTGACTCTACTCGCATCCCTCCCCGTGGCTCTTTTCATTAATTAGGGGCTGCAACGGGTTTGGGGGAGGGGAAGCAGCTGGAAGCCACTAATTATTCCAACTTTGGAGACAGCGTCCAGATGAGCTGGGTCAGCTCTTTGGGGCAATGCTTTGTAACCTGTGTGTATGAGGCGGGGAGTGATGATGCTACTGTGCAAAGCCTCCATTAAGAGATTTCGTTTCATCATTACTCATTGCCTGCAGGATGTGTGCAGACTCCAGTGTGGGCAAACTAAGTTTGTTGGTTTTTCCACGGAAAATAAACAATTGGCTGTGGAATGAGAGAGTCGTGAAAACCTGTCCTCACGCCCCCACCTCAGGCAATAACCTTTGTAACTTTTAACTACACTCATCCTCCGCAACTCAATTTTTCACAAGTGTCTCCTCGCATCGCCCCCGTCCTCCGTCCCCCTCCCGGTTTGTCACAGGTGCTTTCCAATTACGCCAATCATTCCTAAAGCAACTTATTTCCGACCCAGCACCTAATGCCCCTCAGCTGCCGTGGCCTTGGGACCCTCATCGCTCCCAGAGTCCGCGGGAGAGAAGCAGAGCAGGATCCGCCGCGATGTCCCACGACACAGTTAGGCCGCCCCTGTCCCCAGCCGGGCTCCCCCACCCTTGCCGTTGGGGGAGCCCCCCCGCCCCTCTCCCCGCTCGGGGGGCGGCCGGCGAGGAGCTGCCTCCGCGGGGCAGCCCGCACGGCCGGCGGGGCCGGCTGCGCTCCCTTCCCTTCCTTTCCCGCTGCAGCTGCCAAACGCCCTGCGGGCAGCCCGAGAGGGAAGGGAGAGAGGGATGCCCGCCCTGTGCCCAGCGGAGGCGGCGGAGAGGTGGTGGGGCTGGGGAATAGCGGTCCCTAACCTTGGTCCCCCTCTTGCAGCAGCCTTTCCCACCTCGGTATCCCGGAACAGGAAAGTCCCAGTTTAGCATTCCCCCATAAGATCCTGTCTCCCTCCCCCCGCTCCCTTCCCTCGCCTCTGGCCCTTGCGAGAGGAGCCTCTTTCCGTGCGGGACGGGGCTGAGCTGCTCGGGGCAGCTGCCGAGGCGGCGGCACATGGGGACGGAGCTCTGGGGACCTGCTGGTCGGGATCAGCCTTGAGCCCGCACTCTGGTGTCCGAGCTGCCTCGAGCACGCAGGCTTGAGTCGAGATTCTGAACTTAGGGATTTATTTTTTTTCCCCTCCTATTTTTTTTTTTCCCCACCCCCCTTCCCTCGGTGCTTCTGAGGAGCCCGTAAGGTCTGCAGCAAGAGAGACTGGGGGAGGAGGAGGAATTAAGGAAGGGAAAAGATGGCGAGCTGCAGGAGCAGCGTGGAGAAAGCGGCGGTTTTGTGCTTCTTGCTGGCAGTGGGAAGCCTAACCTCCTGCGCTCGGCCTGAGGAGGAGGAAGAGCAAGAAAAGCAGCGCTCCTGTCACGGTGCCTTTGATCTCTACTTCGTCCTAGATAAGTAAGTGACAGTCGCATTTAAAAACGGTTATTCACCCTTCAGTGCCTCCTTGCAGCAGCAGGGACGGTGTTTCCCCCATTTTGCCGGGTACTTTCCATACCTCCCTTCATGCCAAACATGATGTGTGGAGGAGGATCTGTATTTTTGATCCCCAAAACTTGCACGTTTTTTAAGTGGAACATTTAGGGGAGTGCTGGGCTTTATCCTGGGTTAGTTGTGCATGGAAGCCTTGGAAATCTGTTTGCCATCAGATTGTGGTGTATAGCCTGTGAGCATTGGATTTGATGGGATGTTGGCCAGTGTCCCTAGCACTCCTAGATTTTGGTGTCAGGACTCGGGCTGAGTGCAGAGATGTCGCCCGTGTCACAGTGCCAGGGCTGTGCAGACCTTCCTAAAGTTAAGACTAGCTTGTTTGTATTTAGTGGTTAGTTTCTTACAGAGGACCTGTAAGGGTTTATAAAACACGTTTCTGCTCAACATCAACAGCAGTTGCCTAAACCTGTGTTGGAGTTACATCTATTAAAACAGGTTACCAAATACTTTCCTTTAATACTAGGTTAGCTCAATTTAGTTACGGCCAGAGGGCATGGTTAAGCTCATATTCATAAGCATGTTACAGCAAGCACTAGCAAAGTGAGTGGTAAACTGGTGCACCCACAAGTGTTTTTCAGAAAGCACAGTTTTCTGTTTCTGCTGGTGCACTACTCCAGCTTGGCAGCCAAGGGTTAAACTCAAAGAATAAATTCTTAGTCTCCCACATGTACTCAGTGTGGTGGTTGTTACCTAATGCATACTGAATTACATATGTGACATGGTATTATGAAAGACTGAAGCCTTTTCTTTGTGATTCTTACCTATAAGCGAGGTATGAAGGCTGTATTGTGCTGTTTCCCAGTTGGAATTATTCAGTCCATTAGGCCTTCTGCACAGCCTGCATGAGGCAAAAATCACCATTGCTCAGGAGCCAGTATATTCCCCTACTCAAGAAGAAGGAAAAAAAGGCTCATTAAGTAGTGATTCTGTTTTTAGAGCAAAATAATCTGAAGACCAAAGGCATTCTGCTTTTCTGAAAGATGCACCAACACAGCATGTGATCGTTATTTCTTTTCTTTCACCAAGAGCTTGTTCCCAAAGTAACCTTCATGTCTAGAAAGAGGTCTGTGGGGGACTAGTGTTAGTTCTCAAATTCATTTTCACCAGGCTTTCAAGAAGCCTGTTGTCATGCTCACTTCCCATTCTGACTTCCCACTAACAATAGATGTTTACAATATGGATTCTCTCTGTGACATAGTATGGGTATTCTACTGCATTATTTCCTTCTCTACAATGGTATTGTCTTCCCCTAGCAATCACCCTCCTGTGCTCTTAGGCTGCTTTTCACCTCTAGCTCAGAAAGTGCTTGGCTGCTGTGATTGGTGTATCAGTCATGTTGTACTTGGGGAAATTGAGGCAGAGAAGAGTGATTTGCTCAGTTGTATGTAAAACAAGAGTAAGTTGGTTGTGCAAGCAAGCTCCTCTTCAGCATTGTGGACGTGACATCACAGATTTTCTTCTCACTGACTACAGCTCTTGTATCCTGGCTCAGGTGCCAGGATCTATTTGGTACATTGGTCCACAGGAGACTGGATCTGATTATGATTGAAGTAAAAGTAATGTACTTTGGTTCCAATGGGAAAATTCTCTTAGGTTTTAGTTGCAGACTGAGTCTTTATAACCTTTGAGAGGCTGAAAGAGGAACTCTTTTGTAAAAAGCTGTAGTAAAAGTAACTTGGGACCCCTGGGTGGTTTTAGAATTCATTCCT
>NW_009953694.1:218955-297777 GCF_000747805.2 Chaetura pelagica | reverse complement strand
CCTGCTCCTACAGAGTTGGTGGCAAAGCTTCTTTTGACCTTAATGAGATTGCATTACAATTCATATGGGTGATATTAAAGTGCCAGATCTGAGGAACCATAGGCCCCATGCTGCCTTCCTGCTGTAACTGAACACATGTGGTACTTGGGGAAGAGGGGAGTAAGAGTGCTGACTGAGGGGGCATTTAGTTCCAGCTGTATTCTGTGACATCTGGCACAGCACAGGGAGCTTTGTGGAAGTGGGGAGGACTGATATAGTGGATAGACCCTGGATCTTGGCACAATTCACCAGGAAGGTCATAGACAATCCATATAGTGTTAGAAGGGTCAGGGTATTCCTGGTAGGGAGAGGCAGGAAGCCAGTCAGAAGCAGCTGGTTGAATCTGAAAATGCAGTGGACATTTTTTGTTAGAATTGGATCCATGCTGATACATATCTGGGAAGAATTCTGGCTCTAACGTGTAGTGGGAGAATCCCCAGAAAAACCCTGCTCTGTACCACAGAGTATCCCCACATGGCCTGGGGATTGCCACCCTTCCTTGGTGCCTTGCCAGGCTGGAGTTAGATGCATTCAGTCTTAATTAGCTGTCTAACAATGGGATTGAAGCATTGGCTCTGTAAAAACTTCAGGCTTTAATCCTGCAACTCCAGTGTGCTCTTTAGCTGAATGACAGGCCTTGTCTCTGAAGCCAGCCTGGGTGAACCAAGATGACTTTCAGTCTGCTTTGCTTTGGTTCCCCATAGAAATACGTAATCTTGCATCAGTAGGAGGCACATTGGAAGAAGTCAACAAACCTTTCTCCTCATGCATGTAGGCACTGTGTGTAACTGCAGTGACTTGATTGGGGAATGATTTTCCTTTTCATTCTGCCAGGCAAAGTCTGTGGGGATTTGATCCTGCAGGCAACAACCATCAGATGCAAAAGATCATCTGCTGGTGAAGTTATTGGTATAATATATATCCTGCCAATTAGGAAAAGAAACTTGCTGATTCCCTACAGGTTTTTCTCTGCTTGCAGTTGATTGCAGCCTTTTATGCTAAGTCCATGGGATAGGTAAGATCAGAGCAGTAGAACTAAGGCTTGGAGGTCCAAGAAGCTGGCATGGTGAAAGGGAAAACCAGCATGTGTAGCAGGGGGACCTGCCACCATCTTTCTTAGGATTGTTTTGACCATTCCAGAGTCACATTAGAACTGCCTTGTCTCTTGTGCTCGAATAAGCAAAATCTTGAAGCTGTGAGAACTAGATTATTTGCTGGCTGCAGAGGTAGCTGCCCAGAGTCTGCAATCTGGTGCTGTCTGTATGTTATACGCTACTAATTGTGCAGGGTTGAGCTTATTTGGAGGTGTACTGAAAGATTTCAAAGAATCATACTGAAGCAGCAGATTTTTTTCTGTTTGCAGCTGAGTTACTCCCTCTGCACAAGGTAAAGTGTACTGTGTGGTTGGCATACCCATCTCTCCTTGGCATGGGCTAAGATCAAGGCACACATGATATAAATATTTTATGTTTAAACAATCACAGTTCTCAAGTCCAACATAATGGATAGCTGAGTACTTCTAACTGGCTTTGGTTGCTTCATTTGCTTTGGTTGTCCAGGTGCATGAAGAACTTGTTTCAGTCCCACCTCAAAAGAGGACAGGTGGTCTTAGGGATTTGATTGCTTGACTCTTCCGGCCTTATAGTGACATCCTCATGCTTGAGTATGTAAGTAACTCTCTTTCATCCCTGCCTTGCTGTTAACATCCTGCTGTTGTTTGTAATCATATTGAAATGCACTTGCATAGCAGAAAGGATAACTGACCTCTAGTGTTTTCTAATTATAACAGTGCCTGGTAGCATCGTTATTGTTTATTAGAAATAGAAACCCTTTTAAAATAAGGACTTATAGCTGCCATAAATATTTTCTCCTGGCAATACTTGTCATGGCAGATCTGAGCTGCAGAGCTGTCTGTATTTTGTATTTACTAAGCATGAAAAGTGTTTTTTAATTGTTTTTTGACTGTAGGACAGGATGGGAAACAGGGAGGAAAATAATGTCACATAATTGAAAGTATTTTCTCATTTTCCTGCTGGGATGTTTGCTAAGAAATTGTTTCGATTTTGAGGAAAAATGAGCTGCACAAGCATTGGAAAATGTTATCTTTTTCCATAGCACAGACCATGGGAGTGCCAGTATCTTGAGTAAGGCCCTGGCTGATTTGATTTTAGGGCAATGATTCAAACACTCTAGTGGTGGGGGACTTGCCTAGCTACCCTTTCTTCACTCCCCAACTTTCCCCTGACATTCAGGGTAGTCTCTCTTCCTGATGCTCCTGTCTCTTGGGCCCATGTATTGCCTTTCACATCACTTCTGCTTTTTTTCCTTTGCTCCCAAGAGCATCCCTTTCAACAGCAACTTTAGTAAAGATATCAGTACAGTGTGGCCAGGCAAGCCTTCTTGCTTGTCATCCATTTTCCAGATGCCTCTCTTTAAACTTGGTAAGCGTCACTCTAGAGGTGAGTGTCACTGGTAGGGAGGTGGTGGGAAAGAGCACAACCTCTGATCAGATGGAAAATTAACTACTCTGTGCCACCTCCCTCCTGGTTTTGGCATCTGGGTCTATGCTCCCCCATCCGACTTCCCCTTGGAAAGCCAGCTTTGTGAGAGGAAGGTGTCAGGTGGGAAACAGGTTGATACTTCCTCACTTACTTCAGGCAAGCCAAAAAGCCATCAGAACAAAAGGCATTTCAGTAGCTGCTACTCTGTGCCAGCTTTTATCATTTTAAGGCAACTAGAATTAATTGCTGATCTCCACATACCTTGTTTTTTTTCAAAATATGACATATTTTAAGCAAACAAGAGTTTAATAAATACATTTTGTCTCAGTCCTCCTGCATGATTTCCATGTCGATGATTTGAATGAATTTAGCACTCATTAATTACAAGTATTAGTGACAGCAAATATTTTTTGCCTTAGGCTCTTACTGTAGCACTCTGCCTTTCTCTGATGTCCCCATAGTCCCAGTCCAAGAATGTTAGGATGAAGCTGGACTTGTGGGAGCTTCTGCAGCTTCTCTCTATGCTATCTCAGTCTGATGCTGATCTGTGTGCTGGCTTTATGCAGAGGATGAGAAGAGTGTGGCTAGTGGTGTTGTTGTAGTTGGAAATTGGACTGTTGGCAGAGTGCCTGGACACATGTTCTGACACCTACTTTAATTGCATTTGAAAAATCTCATATTAACTGACTTAAAACGCTGCTGAACTCGCTTTTCTGTAAGCAAGAATGTATATACCTGCTCTGGCCAGACTTCAGTTCATCATAAAATGTAGGAACTGCTGCAGGTTAACTGCCTGTTGAGGTTGAGCGGACTTGTTGTCTGAATAAAAGTATCAGCTTTGTTCCTCAGATGTCATAGATAACAATAAATGTGTATTTAAAAATTGTGTCTATCTCTCTTCCTCTTTTTCTATCTGACGTTTTCCCCTCTCCTTATAAAGTAACCACATCATCTACATAAGACCTCTCATACTCTCAAACTGCCCAAAGCAGTATCTTTATTGTTTTCAAAACATAATCTGTTGGTATTTTGCCTTTGTGTCTTTCTCTGTTGTGGTTACATGGCAGCTGTGATTTTCTTACAACCAGGTATAATTGCATGGAATGTTCCAAAGCAAATTCTTACTCAGCTTCAGACATACCTATGTTATTTGAACCAGGTTTTATTTGTTTGTATTTTGTCTGATATTATTCTGCCACATTTGCCTTTAGGCAGGAAAAAAAATATTCAGGAAAACCAATTCTCTTTCCCTCTCTCCCAAGAGAAAAAATTCTTTCTAAAATGCAGGGCAAAGCTAATAGGTAGTGGTTATTTGACATAAAACATTTACAGTTAATGGAAAGAAAAAGCCATGGCAGCTTGTCATTTGCAGTCTATTTATGCATGTAACTAAACATGATTTATTTGGGGCTTGAGCCAAGGAAGTAAACCGTAAGATTCCCACTGACCTAGGGTTTTGGTTTGTGTGCTCTCAGTAATTTAGAATTTCATTACTTTTTTCTGAGATTGTAGGCCAAACACTGGTGTGAATTGTGATTTGAGTTTGAGCTTAACCTTTTCATCTCAAATGTGGAGAAGGTGCATTAATTCCAAGAAGTTATTGATAGTGCAAGAGCTGTATGTCCCTGCCCCTGGGAGAGATGCACCTTGTTAAGAGTATTGCAGTAATGACTAGGATTGAGTGCTCTGCTTTGCCTTCCGGGTTATGCTGGAGAGGACTAGGATGCTGAGAGTAGATCTGCCAGGCCTGGTGTTGCTCAGGGCGCAGCTCTGTAGATTTACAAGAAGATCTGAAGCGGTTGGATTCAGTCTAAGCCTGGCTTTTAACTTTCCCTTTGTGCTCTTTTGGTGGCTGGGTATGTATCAAGAGCTATAGCACCAGGTGGACAGGACTTATGGATTATTGTAGGAGAAATAGGCAGTGTTTTGAGGGCTGATTTAAAAGAGAGCTATCTAAAAAGGCAATGGTTTTGGTCATGAAACCTTTTGGATACAAGTACTTTTGGTCCTGTGCTTGGGGTTTTGGCCTAGAACTAAGAAATCCATTTTCCATTCACTTCTCTGTATCATCCCCTCCCTATTCCAGCCCTTGTCTTATCCATGAATGTTCCAAGTACTTTAGAGCAAAGGCTGTCTCAGAATGGCTGTCTCCGCCAGTGTTTCTAATTGTCTTTGGAGCAGATAATATAAACTAGACTTTCCTTGCCTGGATGAATCACCCAAGGTCCCTTCCATGCTCGAAAGAAGCATTGTTTGGGAGAGGAGGATTCTTGTCACTTGGAATACTCTGCTGGCTCAGAAGGGAGCAGAGGGGTGGGTGAACATGCGCGTGCATGTCTGAAACCACAACAAACTAGGTGCCCCAGGGTTTGCTTTTATTGAAGAGCCACTATTAGCCATGTGCAAGAACTCTGTTGTCTATGTGGTTTTGGCCACAAAGAGTTCTCCAAGTAACAACAAAGTGTAAAGTTTCTGAGCAATGGGCTGTGTACAGGGCCACCATTAAGTCTCTATCCCCTTGAGTTATAGGGACCTGCGGAATCAATGGGTGTTGTACTTACCTGAACCCATACTTGAACTGAACTCGGCATCAATAATAATGGGCCAGTTTCTTGCGCCAGGATCTCTGGAATTGCTGCCTTCGGCTAACGCATAACAGAGGCACATGTGCTTGGTGAAGGCAGAGTGTGAGGGTGTAGGACAAGGAGCAGCTCTGTACCTGCAAGAGGTTTCATTTTCAGCAGGTAGGAAAAGCTTTGGGTCCTGCTGCATTCTCTCTGTGTACATGCGGTAATACAAATATTTACTGTTTGGATAGTGCTGGAGTGTTAACTTTTACTGCTAAGCAGCAGCTCTGATGTATATTGCACCAGGTTGATTTGTATAAGCTCTTGACAGTGAATTTAGCTGTAACTATGTTACACCTGTCTTAGGACAGACACCTTGCAACTGTCCCTTCTGGTTTTTGCCTGCTGAAGTAACTGGGCTGGAAGTGGCCCCTCATAAGCCAGGGTTATGCTGCTTGATTACTCTGGGCTCTGGCTTCCACTGCCTCTGGAAGCCTGCTAGGAAATAAGAGGTTTTTAGCCTGTTTTGTGCTTTGTTGTCTTCTCAAACAGCAGTAAAATCCCAGATTGAGGTGCATAAGACTCCAACATGATGACCATTTTTATACTGACAAAGAGCTCCACTAAGCTAGAAGGAGTCGCTCCAAAGTAAGCAGGACCAGGATCAAGCCTTGCAATCTTATAACTTCCTTCCACCCCCAGAAATACTCACTGACCTCTTCTTTTCCCCTCTCATCAAGCAGTAGCAATGTGAAATTCAGGAAAACAGCAGCAGCAGGAGCTGCAGCAGCAGCTGCTCCTTTCAGCAGTCCCAATGAGGCTGGGAGCACATTCCTTCCTATGTTGTGGTTTGCTGACTCCTCTCTTTGTCTCGTGTGTAATGGGAACAGAGCTTGTGGAGCGGAGAGCATGCTCCCAACAACAAATGGCTTCTGGGGGGGGTTTCACTTCACTTGGGCCTCATTCTGATCCTGCTTGTGTAGGTATGAAGGTGGGAAAATCCTGCTGTTTCTCTGGACCTGTTCCAGGTTCACCCCAGCAGAACTGGCAGGAGAAACAGGCTCTGAAGTAATTTCTGTGGTGCTCTGGTTACCCGCAGCAACTGTTTATTACTTTACATGTTCCTTCGCCATGAGAATTAAGTAACCTCTCAGGACTGCAACATCATCGTCCCCCTTGATTCTGAAAGGCACACAAACTGCTTGTAAGCTGCGGGTCTTTGTCCACAGAGATATTTGGGTTGTGGGGCTTGGTGCTTTGCAGAGCGTGTCAGGATCTCTGGGCTTCTTCAGCAGGGACAATGCAAGGAGGAAGCCCAAGGCTAAGCTGGGTGATACTGGCCATTTTGATTGATGTGAGGAGTTGAACCAGGTAGCTGATGACCTGAAAAGCAGGAAGTTTTTTGAGGCATGAGAGAATAAGATAGGTCTGCCTGTAACATCTTTCTTTGCAGACAGCCACAGCACTGGCTTGGTAGGTCCATTGGGGCAAGCCTCCACAGGATGTGTAGGATTCCCTGGCTGCATTGCTTTCCCATGGCTTTCCCCAGATACTGGTGAGGGTGGATGAGCATGTATCTTGCACCCAGTGCTTTTTCTGCACAGTGCTGCTATTTTCTTTTTTCATTTATTCTTTCCTCATTATTTAGAAGTCTTCACAGTTCCTCTGAAATCCTTACTGGAGTGTATTTTTGATGGCCAAACAGGCAAGGCAAGGAACCTGTTTGTTTTTTTTTACTAATAGCAATTTAAGACAACATGCCAGCTTTGTTTGAGGCTCCTATTAGCACTGATAAGCTGATTCAGAAGTATTTTTTCTCAGTGATTGTAATATTCTAAGGGAAATGGCAAAAGCACCAAAACTGCTGTAAAAATCATGCTGTGTGCATGTCCAAGGATAACCTGTGGTGTAGAGCATCACTGAAAGACCTTGTGCTTTCTCTAGGCTTGGTAACTGTGGAGTTTGGCTTACAAGCACTGGCCATGGTCAGAAAGGATCTTGGAGTACGCTTGGAGCCTCCCACTTGCCACAGAAAACCCAGGCAAAAACTTACTAGTCTGATCTAGCCATGAAGGGCAGCAAGTTAGTTTATGCTGCCAGAAAAAGTGATCCTGCAGTGTGAAACATAAGATTCAAAGAGCAGTGAAATGCCTCAGTATTTTCAATAATGTTGGGCAGCTTCTGTTTGTCCATGCTAGGATTAATATTTGACATTTGGCAAATTAATGTATAGTTTAGCAAACATTTTCCTATTGTCAATTTTTGTTTAATCTACCACTGAAACTGCCATTACTGGATTTGTGGGTTCAGGCCTCTAGGGCAACTCATGAAACCATATCACAACAAATCCCAGAAGCATCTGAAATGTGTGTGTTTAGATATACATGGATAGGTAGATAAATATAAACAGCAAAAAAAAAATTGCTTTACAAACATGGATATTTAGAGGTGAGTTTGGGGAGGAAGGATGAGAAATCAGTTTGTTCTATAAGCCAGGTCACCCCTACTGGTGTTCATTAGGGGTTTGATGTGGCCATCGTCATCATCGCTTGGGCATGATTTGCAGTGGGAGCTGACATGCCTGGTATCTTGAGGGACGTTGTGGGGAAAGTGATTAACTGCTGACAACTTCACTCTTTATATGAGTTTTTTAAACATCAGAATTTTCCTGCTAGTGTGGCTTGTTTGGCCTTGACACTTCCCAGTGGATGAGCAACATGTGGGTGCAGAATTCTTCCTAGGGGAGAAGGAGACCTGCTGCCATGCTGAAGTTCCTCTTGCAGCACAGCGATGTAGGGCCAGGAGCTCCTGTAGGGCACAGTGTGCTTCCTGTGAGGACTAGCCCATGAGATAGACCTCTCTAGCTTTTCAGAGGTGGGCGTCTCTACATTTATTGCAGACAATTCTAGTTACTCTTAGTCTTGCTGGCTCTACTCTTTCCAAGAAAGGATGTTTCAGTAGAGTCAGTGCACGGAAGTGCACAGTATTCAGTTTATCTGTGCATTTTAGCTTTAAAATTCATGATGTTTTTCCACCATTAGTGGCTTATGATTTTCTGGAACTTTCAATGCTTAGGCTGTTTTGCCAAGCTGTTCTTTGCCTGAGGGGTAGATTAAAAAAAAAAAAGGCAATCTGACAGTCCTATGAAGATACTGAAAATAATTATTTGTTTCTAGTATAAAGAAAACTGGTTGCTACTTTCTTTTTTGGATTGCATCAGTGTCTCTGCAGCTGGCTGTAGAAATTTGATACCTCATCCAAAATAGATTAGTCTTTCCCAAGTAAGAAACTGGCTATTCTATGTAGGGAAGTGACTCCATTGGAAATCACAGGAATTGGACTTACGTGAAAGAGCAAGTGCAGAATGAAACTGGAAGTGTCAAGTCCAAGAGGGAAAGAATTTTTTAAATTAGAAAAAGATCTGTAAATGTATCTTGCCTAGATAAAAGGAAAATCTGTTTGAGTTTAGCATGTTTAGAGATTTAATTGGGGACTTTCAAAATTACAAGTGTTGGATTGCCTCAGATCCTTCCTGGAAAAGCAATGCTTAAAGTACATACATCTGCATGGATTATTTTATAATTATATGAAAAGGTCTTATTTGCTAATAGTGCCAGCACCTTTCATTGGTGCTGTTCACGAATATATAGTCATGTATCAACCATTGCTTAGCAATCATAAATAGGAGACTGCAGAGGATCCAGATTCTTCATTCCAGCAGTCCCTGGTGCTTTGTTGCTCTCCCTCGGGGCCTGGCAATTTTTTCATTCCTTGATATAACCACTTTGTTCTGCAAATGAATCACCAGTTTTCATAAGATCAGCATGAAAGCACAGAGTCAGACAAGCAAGCTTGTTCTAGCTTGTGTACTTAATGGGTCTTTTTTCAGTCCTGTCCCTTTCTTTCCTCTTTTCCTCCACTCCACCAGCACTGTTGCAGGGCAGGCAGTGCCTTGTTATGTGCGTCTCTGTATGGTGATCTGTACCTCATGTACAGAAGTGAGTGGCATAGGGTCTCTTGGAAACCCCACACTAGAAGAGTGAATTGTAAAATGAGAGAGTTTTCTGGGTCCCTCCCTTTTTTTTATTAACCATTTACAAGAAAAAATGTCTAACAGTAGTTAGAATAAATCTACTGCTTTACAATAGTTACATTTCAGAAAAATTTCAGGTTTTCTGCATCTAAGTCCCTGCAGTCCTCCTGTATGTATTCTGTTTTATGTATCTTTGCGCCTAAGACACCTACCTGATACAGGAGTTTTCCTGGACAGGAAAGCAAGTGAGCCATTCTCATGAACTCCAGAGTCCTAGGGAAGAATTTTAAAATTATTGAATTCTTACAATATGTAGCCTTTTTAAAGCCTTTAAAGTGTATGGCATAGGTCCACACAGTAAAAATTGCCTATTATTTACTATAGAGTTGCTGTTTGCAAGGTTGTGTTTGAGGTCTGAGGCCCACCAGACCATGGGGTCCCTGAGAAAGTGAGACTAAGCAGAAAAAAAGCCAGGGAGTGACAGTAATGCAGCTTTATGTATTGGGAACAGCAACATGAATGTTCAAGTTTCTGCATGTAACTGAGTTGCCCAGGTTTTCATGAGAAATCTATGATGGGGCAGGGATTATCTGTCCAGAATGCTAGTCCTGTGAATTAGCTGTAAGCACTGCCTGTCCCTTCAGAAGTACCTCAAAAACTTTTGCTTTTGAAAAAAAAACACAACAGTAATTCATGGAAACATTCTCCCACGCATTCTGGGAGAACAGGCCATCAGTCAGGACCTTCTGTGTGGCTGCAAGGGCAGAGCTGCACTCTAGGGAAGTGAATAATCTGTTAGCAGAGATTTAGTTAAGTCAAATAAAATTAATTAAAATAGAAGAAAATATTATTTTATGTGATAAAAGGAACAAAAGCACATGGAAGAGTTACTGAACTTGTTTAGAAATGTTATGGTAAACCATTTCAGACCTATTTCTGCTTCTGTTTGTGTCAGTGAATTTTGTCATGATGGTTACTGTTACAGCTTCCATCATAACTTCTATAGAGGCATTGCAGATTTAGCTGTCTCATCTCCATGGACCTTTAGGGATATTGTGTCTCTAACCACCTTTGGAGTAACCCAGGCTTAAAATCCAGAGTGGAACAAGGGATTTTGCTATGAAATAAAATGAATGCAATTAATTATGTTTTGTATGCAGGTCTGGAAGTGTCAGAAATCATTGGACAGAGATTTATTCCTTTGTGGAAAGCCTAGCTGAGAAATTCATAAGGTAAAGTTTTCTTAAGATGATATTTGAATTTGCTAATAGACATAATTTATTTTTTTCTTCACTGCCTCTTAGCAGAAATGTGTCTGATGTGGATATGGCTTGTTCTTTTTCAGTCCAATGTTGCGGATGTCTTTCATAGTTTTTTCTTCACGAGGCACTACAGTCATGAAACTAACAGAAAACAGGCAAGTGCTCTACAGCTTTAATCCAGAAATACCTTCCATTCATCCTCTCAAGCAGTGAGTGGCCCCAAAACCAGAATTCAGAGCTCTCTCTGCCCTTGGTATAGCACCAGCTGAAATATTTTCCACTGTTCCCAATGGGAAGAAGGCTTAGGAGGTCTTTGGGTCTCCCATTACCATTGTTTTCAGCCTTTTAAGAGAGGTAGCATTGAGCTGTCTGTTCTTTCTTGCAGTGTTTCAGGGAGGAACTCTATTTCCAGTGAAGGATTCATATACATCCCTGCTGTCCTCAGCTATCCAAATAAGGGAAGTTTTTGTGTAAGGCATCTCAGACCATGAGTTCATGAGCAAAATACTGAAAGTCTCACAGTGCTCTTTGAAGTACACTAAGCCCAGAACCTGATGCCAGCAAGCTGGTCCTACCCAGTGCTGGAGCTCTGCCTCACCAGGCTTTTACACCCCTCTCCTGACCTGCCCTCAGACAGCACCTGTGCCAGAGGTGTCCCATTTTTGTGACAGGGTCATAAGTTTTAATGTTTTTCAGAGTTGAATATCTGGCATTTGCTTTAATTCAATCTTACTCTGCCTGACAGCATACAAAAATAAAGAGCAGGAACTGAATTGCACCCTTAAAATGTTAGTCCCAATGCTGTATCCTATGTCCAGTGTTCTGCTCCCTTGAAGGTTTGGCTGAAAAATTATATTGCCAATGTTTTATCTGGTGTATATGCACTGTGCAGTGTATTGGCAGGGTGCATAAACTAGTTGTGGTACACAAATATCTCAACACAGGAAAACAGAACTTGTAATAAAAATATTTTCTCCTGTTTTTTCTTATCCAAAGGGAAGCCATAAGACGAGGGCTCAACATTCTTCAGCATGAAGTGCCTGGAGGAGACACGTTCATGCATGAAGGATTTAAAAGGGTACACGTCACAGTACCTCCGTTCTTTGATTTATACATATAAACTTTGCTTTGCCTGCTGCTGCTGTACTTAACAGCTAACAATGTTCTACATTTTGTTGCAGGCAAATGAGCAGATTTACCATGAAACCTATGGAGGTAGGCTTTGTATATCACTTGTTATATATCTGCATTGAAAGGACAAGGATGATAGGTTTTTTTATTTGACCTGCAATAAACTCGCCAAGAGAAGTGTTGGAGAAGAAATTGGTGTTACACAATCACTACATTCCATTTTGACTACAACTCTACTTTTTAAATGTGTGATTCATGGTTGATTAAGACCAGAGGAGACCAGTATGATCACAGATCTGACCTAGTGCAGAATACAGAACCGGGCAGAACTGTTTGCCCTGCACTCAGGGGATAGGAATACCTAGAATTTCTTGTGCCTTTCTGTCCTGATCCACTCAGCCTTGTCTGCCTGGGGTGTCCACATCTTTGTTCTCATTAGTGCAGGTGTGAATGCAGTCAACTAAGACTTTTGTATCAGTGTGGATGAACTGAGATCAATTTCTGAGTTCCTAAAATGTAAATTTTCTCTAAATTTCAAGAGGGAAATATATTTGTGGGTTTTTGTCTGTGCCAAAAGAAAGTCTGATTAGTTAAACTGAACACTTCTTGCCTGGATTTTATCCTGGTGTGAGATTGTTCTCATTTGTGAGCTGATGGTCTCTTTGGAAGATGGAGAAATGGGTCAGTGCCTTTTTAATAAAATAGGTTACGAGTGTAGAGTCTTCAGCAGAAGCTTTGCATGGCTTCTCAGATGCTTCTGCCAGCAAAACCAAAAGTTCTTTAGAGTCCAGATGAAAACTATTTAAACTCTTCATGACGTACATCTAAGAGCTAATCAACTATTCTGTAAGGTGATTAGGAAGGCAAAAGGAGTAGATGGGATTTCTGTTCATAAGCTAAAATATCAGGGAAGAAACAAGTGTTCGAAAGAAAAAAAAAAATATTCAATTTCTCAAATATGCTGGGCAGGAAAAAAAAGAAATATGGGATTTTTTCCCCTCAAGTTGCAGGTCATTTTTTTCAAGGTTTATGTCTGTGTCTGACATGACATGGGAAGGACTGCATGGCATAAGAAACCTGTCAGAACTAATCAATCTTTAATTTCAAACAGTATGTGGAAAGACACTTGAAATTGTAACAGATTATTTTGAAAAAATAACAAGGACTTCCCTGAAAACAGCATGTATTTGTATTAGTTACTTTGCCTAAGAACTATAGATGCAGAATGATTGATTGAAACATAGTTTGCACAATGGTTTGTTTTATTATGGTTAAGATGTTGCATTTTTCTAGGTAGTATTTGTATTCTGTACTGTGTTACCTATATAGCTATCCAATGTCTATGCAACATTTTTATTTAAGCTTAGGTGGGATACACAATGTCTTATGCATGAATTTTCTTCAGTGGACCTGATCTTAAGTTTTTCATATGCTCAGATTTCCAAAGAGTTTCACTGATAGCTGAAGTGCTGGAAGTGCAGGACTGAGCCCCCTATAGAAGCACATTTCATGCTGTGTTTGGTGGGAGTTGCTCCTTGAAGGTGCTAGAGGGGCAGGTAGGATTGCAGGAAAGCTCTTTTTGCCGAGGTATCTCTCACCACAGTCTCTGGGCAAGCTTTATGTAGAGACATGTTTGTCAAGAGAAGAGAGGAAACCTCTTCCTCTCAGCGGATGTATTTTGCCACTTCTTCACGTGAAGGGCCTAGCTGTAGTCCTGGTAGGTGCTATATTTTCCATGGAACAGAAAGTTTGTATTTTATTTTAATTTCTGAATCTTTTGTCACATATATGCAATTTGTTAACTATCCTTCATGTAGGAGTTCGGACTGCTAGTGTTATTATTGCTCTGACGGATGGAGAATTGCAAGAAGTTCAGTTTTATTATGCAGAACAAGAAGTAAGTCACCTTCACATTTACCCAGACTATGTTAGTCAAACCTGTAGGCATTTACTGTTAGTTCCACTGATTGTATAGCTTTGCATTTAGTGGTAATTTTTTTTATTTAGGCCAACAGAGCCAGAAGCCTTGGGGCTATTGTTTATTGTGTTGGAGTGAAAGATTTCAATGAAACTCAGGTAACTTTGCTTGCTATCTTGTTTTGGTTTTATGTTATACTACTGTACAAGTAACAGCATCAGATGAAGGCATTTTTTAAATTACTTTAGGCATAAATCATTTTGTGTCAGCATGATGTCTTTTTGCAAGTATTAAAGGGCCTGTTTTTTTCACTGTAATTTTGTTTTCCTCATGATTTATGATTGTCTTTCTTTGCAGCTGTCAACAATTGCTGACAGCATCGATCATGTTTTTCCAGTTACAGGAGGCTTTTATGCCCTAAGAGGAACCATTGATTCAGTAAGTTGGATATTCTGAAACCAAGAAAATGGCACCCTTTCCTGTATTAATAAAGCATGAATTTAAAATGACTGATTACAAAAAATGCCATTATCTAAATCTTTTAGATTCTCAAGAAATCTTGCATTGAGATCCTAGCGGCTGAACCATCAAGTGTTTGTGCAGGAGGTAAGTTTGCAGGAGAACAGTGTGATAAGGCAAAATGAATGCCAGTGATGAAATGTCAGCAGCTACCTAATGTGGTATGGAGCTGAAGCCCATGGATGTGTTAGGTCGTCCCCTCAGGCCATGGCTAAAGCTCCATGTGCTCCTTCTCAGCTCAAGAAAATAATTGTGCTGATAAACACATCACTGCAGCTGAATGCCAGCTTGAAGAGTTAGCTGAGGTGGTGTTTGGGGAACTGGGGTTACTGTTTTTTAAAATATGAGACAAGGAGAAGTGGTGTGAATTTGGACTGCCAGAGGTGTTCTAGTGTCTAAAGGCGATGTCTTGTGAATTTCTGGAAAGACTGCGTTCCTGGGATCTGCGAGGACTTGTCAGCAAAATAGATCAAGATTTGCAAAACATTCACAGACATTTCAGGTTTATTGAACCAGATATAATTAACTGCATAGGTCAGGATACCAGATGTGTTTTCCAAAGTACTAATGTTTTACTTAATTACAAGGAACTATTAGTGTAGATGCAGATGGTAAACATGAAGAATTTCCAGAGAAGCTATTGATAATTTTATGCGTTTCATGTCTAGAGTATTTACTTTGGATTTGTTTTGGTTTATGTTAGCATTTCACTTGCTGTGTCTGTCTACTTAAGAGGTTATTGCAGCAGAGTAAGAGTGACACCGTAAGTTTGCTGGAAGGTACAGTTTACAGCATGGTTATTTAGATCTGGTGTCTTGTGTTCATTTTCTTATACACTAAAAATGAGCACAGAAAGAATAGCAATGATGCATGAAAGCTGACCTTGAAAACAGATAAAAATAGGAAACTCAGGAGAAATCTAACATATCACAGAGAAGATAAATTGTTCACTCTTACTTTCCATGTGTCAGTCACAGTATGATCTTACCCTGAGTATTTCAATTTAAAATGAAATACCCTTTTATCTTTTGAACTATTTCTAAATATATAACTGTGGACTAGATGTTTGTGATAAGATCTTGTCTGTGGAAAAATAAAAAATAAATGTTTTTGCTTTAAAAATCTTCATGTGGAGTTGATAAAACACAATTTTAAAGATTTGACATTTCAAAGCTTTTTTATTTCATACTGATAAATTATTTTTTGCTTGCTTATTGTATACCAGGGAATTTTTTGTGTAACAGCTTATTGCAAGCTTTTCTGTTAAGCAAAAGTTGCATTTAGGTACATGATAATGTGAGTGTTCCAATAGGAGGGATTTCAGCAGTAATATTGTAATTATTTGGAACAATGTTAAAAGTGTTGGAAAGTTTAATTTGAAAATGTTTTTCAAATTGAAGTTGTCAAGAGAAGATTTGCTTTTCAAAAACGAATGTATTTCAGCAAAAAGAAAAATTTCTAGTTTCAAAAGGAATCAATTTAGTTCCTGATTCATGAGGTCAAGCCATTTCATTTTTTTGCCAGGCTTGCTAGGTAACTAGTTTATCGCAAACATGATTAAATATTTTTAAGTTTACTTGTATATAATTTTCTCTCTTTAAACAACAACAACAAAAAAAAACAACAACCAATATAAAAGTTGTTGCATTACTTGCTGTTGAAGATTTCAACACTTGCATCTGGAAAAGTTTTTCATTGTTTTTGTGCCTTTCAAGTAAGACCAATATAAATCGGGCAGAACCAGTTTCTGTGTATTGCTGCTGATGCAGAGACATCCTGGCACTTGTTTCACTTCACTTCAGAAGTTTGTTCTGTTCCTGTTGACAAAAGCATCCAGCAAAGGCTGACACATGGTGAAGTGTGGTGCTGAATCACCAGGGCATGAAGACTTGGATCTCGCTTGCTTGAAGCTTTGCTTATAGCAGCAGGGAGCTTGAAAATAGAAGGAAACCAAAACTGCAGCTCTGAGTGGTGCAGGCTGGTGTGTTAAATGGTCTTTAGCACGAAGAGTCAGGCCTGTAATAGCTTTTATTGTTAGTCTAGTCCTACAGGCCTCAATTGAAATGAACTCCTGCAAGAGGTCTTACAACATGAGACTGCAAATATTTATACTTGTGCTTGGCTTTATTATGCTTTATTATCCCACTTACTTTAACGTAGCTAGAAGTTTGCCTTTATAGCTGTGTGCACCACTGTCTCCTGGAGGGAATCTCCTGGGTTTGAACAATGTTTTTCATGGTAGTGTGAATCCAGATACTGAATCTTGTTCACTGGACAGTCAGGTATAGTTCTACTCTATTTGTAATGTGATTATTTTTAAAGTGTACTTCATCTGGACTTTTATACAAAAAATACTAAAGCCTGTGAAGTAATTTCAGAATTGTAATGCATTTTAAATTTAGGAAATTACTAATATAGTTTACTGATACCATATGGGTAAGATATGTAGCCATTGACTCCTATGTAGATATATGTCTAAATTTAGAACTGGCTTCTAGAAAAGCAACATTACTCCTCCTTTTTTCTAAGTCAAGAATTTTATTTTTGTTGTGTTTTTTTTTAAATGAATAATTAAAATGCACAAGGCTCTTTTGAAAGAGCCTTGAAATGTGGCTCTTTTTTTTAGGAAGCTTATCTGAGTAAGGAGGTGATAATCAGTTAGGCTTTTATTTAGCATTGTTACTAATTTTTAGAGAGGGCTTCATGTTGCTCAGTGGAAGCCAGTTGTGATCAGGGCTTAGAGCAGACTCTGGAGAACTCCTTGTAAGTGTTCTTGCTGCTGTGTTGGTGATTACTGGAGAGTCTGGCTTCATTTTAGATTTGCTACAGGTTTGGTAAATTGCTGATGAAACAATATCTATGTAGGACTCAGTGACAAAGCTATTTGACAAGTCCATTTACAAACTGATCTTGTTCTGTGATGACAGCTATCTGATGCTTAATGCTTTTTGAACCTGCAAATTTATCATCCTCAATGCGGAGAAAGGTAGTTGGTTCTTCCCTATTCTCTCTGATTTAAAGTGACCAAGACATGCAGCCTGTAAACAGGCTCTCAGTGCAGAATTGGAGGTGCCTCATATCCTGTTTGACAGCATCATTGCTTTGATTATGCTTATGGTACGATTGAAAGGTTTTGTTGGATGTGGCATCCTACTTGGCCACATCAACTACCAGGTGTGTATACAAGCCGTCAGCTTCTCGTCAGAGTCACAGAAGTGAAGGCGACAGCACAGCCCGCGCACACCAGCTTCAACCTACCATCTCGCTGCCAGCGCCGCCTGGTTATTTCAGTGCTGACCTTTTTCCCTTTGCTGTCTTGTCAAAAGCTACAATCTATGATCTGACAGTAACTAAGGAAGAAAAGGACGCAGCCAGAGCCAGGGTGCAAAATTAAATGGAATTAGCCATTTCAACAGACCATCATCCAGAATGCGTGAATGCTCCAGAGCATCCGAAGGGGCAGACTTGTTAACAGCAACAGCCAAATTCAATATCAACTGTTCACATTTCCATGCAGGTCTGGTATTGAGACTATATTGTCAGCTTCTGTTGGTGGACAGATCACTACCAAGTCAGTTAGTCACAACTGACTGTGCAGAGTGGCAGTGACAGGGCAAAGAAGGGACAATCTTGACAAGACTAAACTACATGTAGTTTTTACCTTCAGTATTTTGTATTTGAAGTGTCTTACTTGTTGCCTCTTTTTAAAGTCATTGGAATAGCTCTCAGTTATGCCTTTGTGGTTGTTGCCTTTTAAGACCTGTTCAGGATGGGGAAAAGGGGAAATAAATCTACTTGCAATTTTATTTCAACAGGCTACTTTTATAATATAAAATTGAGAGACTCTTAGCTGAGTGTTCAGGTAACTGTGAAGTGGGCTGGCTGCAGGCAAGTCTAGGGTAATGTGTGGTCCCAGTCAGGTAGTAGTTCTGCTAGGTGGGCAGAGGCCTGATTGCCCTTAGGGCTGGTCATGACTATCAGGTCTGCTGGCAAAAAAAGGGATGCTTGTCAAGAATAACTCTTGGTGTGTCAGTTGGGTTAAATGTGGAGTAACTCAAGGCATGAATCAGAGTAACTCCAGATTCCTGTTGAAGTAAAAAGCAGCTTAATCTACCCTGAACTCCAGTTTTATTTGTTTCAAGAAAGTGCCCTCCATCCCCAGTGGGAATTAGGAGGTATAACCCTTTCCTTAAAGTGGCCAAATTCTGATGCTGGCTTTGTGTGCGGCTCCTGATATGCTCGGTGAGGTCTCAAAGTTGATCAACTTTCTTCAGCAAAGTGTCAAAACATGTGTTCCACTTTAATATGCATTCCAGTAGATATTTTGGGAGATGAAAAAGAAAGTATCTTCTCTGATTCTTGTGTTCCTTTCGTTGCAGCCTGTGTCAGTTCAGAGCACCGCTCTAAGGGAAAGTTACCATGAGAGAAACCAAAGTATGGGTTTCCAGTGCTTGATCATAATTTGTCCATGTCTTGTTTAATTCACATAGAGTTGCATTATATCTGAATGTGTTGAGAATGTGTTTTTGGCAAGATCAAGCTGTTTGTTAAAGCACTCCAACTCCTCATGCTATCTTGCCTTGCAGTAACTTAATAGTGAAGAGCAGGCAGACTAATCTGAATATGTATTTCAGACACCTCTAGGCCTCATCCAATAATTAGTCCTTACTCCAAAGAATACAAATAACATGGCAGTGCATAATATGAAGTGTTACCAAAAGCCCGACCTCATATCACTAAAAATTAGGCACTGCTTCCCTCAATCCTACTAACATTGTTTTTCTTTCATTTTTAGGATGGTGGTCTACAGAATATACTTTCATGCAGTTTATTCTTATTTTTCTATGTGTGGCTTGATTATTTTGTCTTCATGATAGACATAAATTCACCTGATACCACTTTTCTCTGTCCCTTCCCTGTGTACATTTCTATTCCCAGCAAATGCTTGGCCAGGCAGATCACCTTACTGATCCCTCTGGCAACAACAGAGGGTTATTTTTCAGGTGTATAAGCAAATTCAGTGCACTGCAGCGTGATTAGTGGTGTCAACAAGTGGAGGGCATACGCAGTTGGGATCTCACTTCTGGTAGCAGCATTCCTAGGTTGGCTTTACTCAGATGTAAAAAGACTGAGATGCCCTCTCAGTATCATGACTGAAGTAACAGAAGTTGAGAGCATCTAAAGGCCAGGTTTTTCAGTCTGGCCAGCAATAATGTGTCTGTTGTGGCAGGTCTCTTCTTGTGCTCCTGATGGTTTCTGCTGGTGGGGAAGAGGTATAGGGGAAGAGCATGAAGGAAATTGCAGCCCCTGGGTCTTCAGTTATTCCTACATACAGCAGATGCTAACAGGGCTGTGCACAGGCACAGTTCTTGCATGGACTGAAGGACTGTTTTTCCAGCACTTGTACCATATGCAGAACTTCCTCTCCAATTCGCAAGGGGGCTGTACAGGAAGTCCTGTTTGCATCTGTCTGAACAGAGCTGCTGCTGAAAGTGCAGCCTGTTGTGGAGGTAGGAGGTAGGACTGGTGTGTATTGTTAGCAAAAACATCTGTCCCAAAAGTCATGAAAGAATCATGAGATTACATCAGTCATGTCAGGCTCACAGTATTACTCTGGTACTTTTAACTAGGGCATGGGGGTCAGCAGGATGCTTGTGGGAACATCATTGATATGAATGTTGCTCCGTGAAGCAGTAGTGCCACTATGGGACTCTTGACCGTTGCTGCTGAATATTGAGTGTTGATGTTTTGTTTCAGGCATAGGGCAGAAAACAATAATTGTCATGTTGTAATTCCTGTTGTAATTCTGGAAGGAAATGGTGTATTAGAAATATCTTTCATTACTCTTTTTTTTGTTTTTACTTGCAGAATCATTTCAAGTCGTGGTAAGAGGCAATGGCTTTTATCATGCAAGAAATATCGACCAGGTGCTCTGCAGCTTCAAACTCAACGACAGCCTTACTATCAGTAAGTCTGCAGGCTGGCAGATCTTGGTGTCCTCTGTGGCTGTGTCAGCTCAGGAGTGGCAGAAGTGACACAGCCCACCTCTCATCTGTGTTGGGAGAGTCCTTGCAGTGGATGTGGGGGAAGCCAAGTAGGGATCTATACCTAACAGAAGCTTGAAATGCATCTTTAGCCAATCCAGGGGATCTCTGGACATTGCATCACAAGGGTTAAGGGGTGTGTGCTGCTGTGTAAGGATATTATCATCATTGTAATGGTGTATGTGGGTGTTAAATTACAGCCAGTGAGGTCTGGGTATTAGGTTTTAAGAGGGAGAAATAAAATTGCTCCCTATTGCCTTGTTCATTATGGTAAAAGAAATAATGCTGTCTTGATCCTTTGATGTCTTCAAACTCTTTATCCACAAGTTAAGGAGACACTTGCCATAAAGCAGGGCCCTCCCAGGCCTGCTCCATTTCTCTCTGACACCAGTTGCTGGTTTCATCACAGTGAGCACAGAACTTGGAAACTGCTCATCATTGCTGTGCTTAACTGAGTCTTTTGTTTGCTCTCTCAGCAGCCAGGCAAAGGACTGAATGGCCAAAAAAGATTGAGTGTCCAGTTTCTCAGCAGTCCTCTTATTCTGAAAGAGTGCAGTGCATGTCTGGCAGGGTGAGGCACAGCATGGGGAGGGGAGCTTTGCTCTCTGGTGTATGTGCTACCCTTGTTGGCTCAGCACAGTAGAGGCTTTCAAATCCTTTCATGGTCAGACCAGTGCCTTCCCTAGCAGTGAATTCACTTACATTAGGGAGCACATGAATTGCTCCTTCATTTTGCCTCCTAATTTCCTGCACGGAGGCTGCATTAAGTGAACTCTGGTGTCTTTCTTTTATTCTACTTACAGATGCCCATTGCCAGGGGTTTGTTTATTGTGGTTTACCAGGTAGACAGACTTCTGTTTTTCTGTTGTGTTTTTTTCTTCATTGTCCCTAATGCACTGGCACTTTGACTGGACTTCACAGTGAGTGCTGACCTGGGCCTGGAAGTATACAGGAGGAAAACTACCCCGATTCCACATCTCCTCTGTGCTGTGTTCTCCTTGGGTTAGGTCTGCAGCAGATGTTGTGATGAGACACTGATTTTTGTTGGCTGGGTTTTTTACCCTCAGGCTAGCCATAAAGCATATCACTATAATTTCCATGGTCTCATCTCTGCCAAAACAGGGGAATGAGCTTTGTCTTCAGGTGTGCTTGGGGTGGGTGAAGCATGAAAGAACAACTTTTTTCTGTTGTGCTCTAGTTCATTATTTTTTTTCCTAGTTAGAAAGAATAATCAAGCCTCTAAGGTTTAAATAAGCTGGCAGCTTTTACCAGGGTTGGACTTTTGGAAACTAGTCTTTGGGCTAGCACATTAGCTGCTTTGGACCATTCAGAGTTGAGGTGCAGACACAGCAGTGACTTCTCTGCTCTTGTGACAGCTCACACAGTTTTAGTGGAGTGGAATTCCAAGCTTGCTGCTGGGCCTCCTCTTGGTGATCATGAAACTTGGCTTTCTGGATATGGCTTTTGAAAGCAACAGAATCAGCACTGCTGACTCTTGGAGCAGAGTGCAGGGAGGCAGGAAAACAACCATGGCCTTGCTTTTGACTCAGCCTGCAGCAGACCTCTATTAAACATGGGCTGTTTCTGGATAGTGCTGCCAGAGGGAAGTCTGGGGACAGCAAAAGCAATGGCTACTGCAAGACAGTTCCTCACAGTAACATCAGTCATGGCTCCTCTCTCCCTGTCTCCTGTATATGACCAGCCATGTTTATTTTTCCCCTCTGCTGTCTGTCCACTTAAGTGAGGCCTTGCCTCCTCTTGTTTGGAAGTGGGTGGGCAAAACCTGAACTTTGTACTTTTGACCTCTTGAGTAGCTTGTGGGGCCAGAGTATTCAGTCTGAGTAGAGTTTGTATGCAGTTGTCAGACAAAATGATACTGCTCAAAGCTGGTTTCAAAATGGCTGATTGCTGCTGTCAGGAGCAAAGATGTTCTTGCATTTCTTAGCTGTGGTATCTCTAGCCTGATAACGTTACATTGGCATCAAGAAGAATGGTCATCCTAGTATGTGGCTTTGTAATCAGTGCCACTGGGGAATATTGGTATTTGTATACTGAATTTGTCTGTGGTTTTCATTGATGTTAACACTTGTCAAGAGGGTGGTCTGTTTGGGACAGTTGTTTTATTTCATCCCTGACAATTACATTAATTTCTTTGCAGATGAGAAGCCAACCTTTGTTCATGATACTTACTTACTTTGTCCTGCCCCAGTGATAGAAGATGCTGGACAGTAAGTATTGCTTTCCAGCACATGTCAAGAGAGGGGACTTCTGGATGAGGATGTAATTACTGAGCCAAGGACTCAGAATTTTGCCCCAAGTGCCAAGCTAATACATTTTTGTGTGACAGGCTTACTTCCATCCCCTTTGTGCCAAATCCTCTCCTAGTCTGAGCCAGCATAGCTCTATTCAATCTTGGGTCTGTATCACAGCTTAACCAAAGGCCTTGTTGGACCATGGTCCCATATCATAGAATCATGATTTCTCCTCTGATCCTATATCCTGTTTTTTCACACCAAATTTCACACCATTTGCCAAAAGACAGTTGAATTCCAGGCAGACTCTTAGTTTTGACTGAAAAGAGATACTTTATTATAAACCCTTTTCTGCTTTTGTAGATGTTGCTTCCTGTGTTTTGCCTTGCTCTGGCTAGTTTTTGATATTTTTCAGCTGTCATAATCCTGCAGACTTATGGGAAACATGGCAAAAGGCCCTACCTTCCCCCATGGTGATCTTGTGGATGCTTAAATCCTGTACTGGGGGCAAAGGAAAGTTGTTTGGTGGTTTTTTTTGTGGGTTAATTTATTGTGTTGTTTGTTTTCTTCAGACTCTTTCTCTGATATTAGAGAGTGGCTAGGGCCAGATTCCTCTTTAATTTCACTGTCATTTCAGTTTTTTACCCCTTTACTTCACTGCAACTATTCTGGATTTACTTGGGTATAAAAGAATACACATTCTGGCTCTTTAGACTGTAGAAAGGTGTTTTGTTTTTGTTTTTAAAAAAGGGGAAAAAAAGTAAAAGCCTTGAAGTTCCTTGTGCTATGTAGTGTAGTATTTCAGATACCTGAGACTTTAAGACTCACTGTCCTAGTGCCCTTTGTCGCAGGTAGAATGGAGGTTTTTTTAATAAAGTGCATATGCCCCAGCTCAATTAAGCCAGCCTAAAAAGAGTAGCTTCTTGTCAAGCAGAGGCACAAATGCAGGTAAGTACCTGAAGCCATGAAAATGCCTTGACTCAGCAGGACAATTTATCCATGCATGTTCATGAGCCATTGGCTAAAACACAGCCAGAATAAAGGGGAAAATGAATATAAAGATGATACTAAAAATGAATGTATCTATTCTGTGCTTTAGGGTGGTTTTCCTACAAGTCAGCATGAACAATGGGCTAACGTTCATCTCCAGCTCTGTCAGCATCACCAGCACACAGTGTGTAAGTAATTGCAATGGGGCTCAACAGAGAAACCATGGGATCTTGGAAAAATAAGGTGACTCTTCAGGCAAAGCATGTTTGAGTGAGCATAAGCTCTCTACAGCTTCTGTATCACAGTTATTGACTGGATCCCAGCAGTTCTTTGAAAAATAATCAGGGCTAGTTAAGTTTAAATTGATATTGACAATGCATAGGTGATGATAGATATACTGAATAAAAAAATTCAGCAAAAGGCACCCAGCTCATTCCTATCCAAGGAAAAAGAGATCCTCAAAGTGTGGATCTGACTAGAAGGGAATCTGGGAAAATGAGGAAAGGTGCATGAGGAAGCAACATCCTGTTGAGCCTTGGGATTCCTCATAGGATCTGAGTTGAAAGGTGCAACTGCCAGGACTTGGATGTCAAAACAGCATAGAAAGTTCTTTAAATTTACACAGCTATTTCTGTTTTTGCTAGAGCTTCCAGCATTTGTTCTTGAATCACCACAATTTATCTTTACTAGTTCAGAATTTGCTAAGATGTTTTTACAGTTTAGTGACAGAAGCTGATTGCTTTTCTTCTGGTGTCACAGAGCATGACCAGAAAAATAATAGCTTCAGATCCTGGGATGAGTTTCTTGATAATAGGCAGCTGCTCAGCGTAGCTGGGGGACAACGTGCTGCTCTGGGACAGCGATGGCTGTGTTATGAGCATCTGGAGAAAAAGACCACCTATCCCCAGGTGGAGTGTTAGAGACCAACATCTAGGAGTGATCCTAGTGTGACTAGTGGAGTCCCACAGGGGTCAGTACTGGGACCGGTGTTGTTCAACATCTTCATCAACGACCTGGATGAGGGTATAGAATGTACCCTCAGCAAGTTTGCTGATGACACTAAGCTGGGAGGAGTGGCTGACACACCAGAAGGCTGTGCTGCCATTCAGAGAGACTTAGACAGGCTGGAGAGTTGGGCAGGGAGAAACATGATGAAATTCAACAAGGGGAAGTGCAGAGTTTTACATTTGGGGAAGAACAACACCATGTCCCAGTACAGGTTGGGGGCTGAACTGCTGGAGAGTAGTGTAGGTGAAAGAGACCTGGGGGTCCTGGTAGACAGGAGGATGACCATGAGCCAGCAATGTGCCCTTGTGGCCAAGAAGGCCAATGGCATCCTGGGGTGCATTAGAAAGGGTGTGGTTAGTAGGACAAGAGAGGTTCTCCTCCCCCTCTATTCTGCATTGGTGAGGCCACATCTGGAGTATTGTGTCCAGTTCTGGGCCCCTCAGTTCAAAAAGGACAGGGAACTGCTTGAAAGAGTCCAGCGCAGAGCTACGAAGATGATTAAGGGAGTGGAACATCTCCCTTATGAGGAAAGGCTGAGGGAGCTGGGTCTCTTTAGTTTGGAGAAAAGGAGACTGAGGGGTGACCTCATCAATGTTTACAAATATGTAAGGGGTGAGTGTCAGGGGGACGGAGTTAGGCTTTTCTCAGTGATGACCAGTGATAGGACAAGGGGTAATGGGTATAAATTGGAGCATAGGAGGTTCAAGGTGAATATCCGAAAAAAATTTTTTACTGTGAGAGTGACAGAGCACTGGAACAGACTGCCCAGGGAGGTTGTGGAGTCTCCCTCACTGGAGACATTCAAAACCCACCTGGATGAGTTCCTGTGTGATGTACTCTAGGTGACCCTGCTCTGGCAGGGCGGTTGGACTAGATGATCTTTCGATGTCCCTTCCAGCCCCTAAGATTCTATGATTCTATGATCCTTTATCAAAGTCTGATTTTAGAATCAAACAATAAGAATGACAAAGCTGGCTAATAGATAAACAGTCTTCTTCCTTGCCTTGCAGTAAACATTGAAAATTCCTATAGCTGGTGCAAGCAAGTACAGTAGTTAAAGATTTGGCCATGTGCTTGTGGCCTAAACAAAGTTTGCTGCAATACCTGATATACTTTGTATCAAAGTTGAGCCTTATTGCTACTAGTGTCAAAAGGACTTTCATACCCTACGCCAAATGCTGTCATATTCGTTTGTAATCATTGTTGGCCTTTTTGACAGCTGCAGAGCAGGAGGGCAGGAATGAAGATAGAGGCAGTGACTGGAACATGCAAATTGGAGTTTCTGATGTTTTCAGCAATAAAGCTGGAAAATAGCACACCAGATTGCTTGAACTGTCTGGGGTGCAAGGACTCAGAATTTAGCAGAGATATTTGCTGCTTCACCTCATTGTTTTTATTTTTCCAAAAACTTACCTCCAGATTTTCTATACTGAAGACTGATATTTTCATATTTTATTCCTCTTTTCTACCGCAGGTACAATAAAACCTTTTCAATTTGCAGTGAAACACAAGTGTTAATGGGTGCATTTAGTTACCCATATGTAGTTTATTTCTGATGAAGACTGAAGTCTTAGCCCTAGCTGGACTTCCTGCAGGCCAGAACATGGATGCAGAAGGCTTTTCTTTCAGTAGCCTGAGGATAAAGAGAGGACTCCAATCTCCAGTCCTGTCAATCTAACATTTTTTGACCAGCCCCTTGCAGATTGAATGTGAAGGAGGCAGGGAGCCTGATTCTCAGCTGTTACAAAAAATATCTTGTCCAATTACATCCCATAAGCAGGAAGGCTGATAGTTCAGTTTCCAACTTCATCTTAATTTCATGCATTTCACTCTTCTTGTTTTAGAGACTCCCTCCACCTCCTTTCCTCTCCTGTTTCCTTTTCTGTGGGTGGCAGTTAGCTGGCCTGCTCAGCTCTCCTCCCCAGCTGGCACTTCTGTCCTTTCTGTACAGTAAGTATCTTCACTTTACTCCTAAAGCCTCTGTGTGATTCCTGTGCTAACTTCTGTTCAGCTGTGCAAAGTCTGCTATTTCCTTTTTGAAGTCTAGCTTCACTGTGATGCTTTGTGTATTAAATCATTAAAAGAGGGCCCTTTAGCTTCTTGCTGCCAGCAGCTCCTGAGCTGCTGCTGGCAAATACCTTGGTGTTTTATATGAGCACTCAGCACGGGAAAAACAATGCCTGGAAACAAAGGCTACAAAACAAGGTCATGTGTGTGTCAAGTAACAGTAGCAGTGGTATGTGCATCTGTGGTTCATGCACTGCATTGGTGCTGTACTTGGATTTGTTTTTAAGCAGTGCAGCAATATTTCTTAAAGTTATGCTTGACTTCTGTTTATCCTTTTCTCAGCAAACTGACTTCACTGGGAATTCATGCTGCCCAAGTGTCTGCTTTCCAGATCTGTTAGTGCTACGTGGGGCCATAGGAGGGCCAGAGAGGGGGGTTGCAGTATGGAACTGCAGCTGTGTAGTGGGTCTTTTATCCAGAGCCCTTTGAGCAGGGGACATGTTGCAGCACTCTGTCTTGTCTTTCAGCTGCTCCCTGACCAAATTAATAGGGTGACCTAAATAGTGTATCCCAAACCAGGTCAGTTTGTTGCATCTGTAATAAGTCACAGAGCAGTGGAGGGGTGGTGATGCTGTGACACAGAGATGGGATACTGAGCTGCCTGCCTAAAGGCATGGAGTAAGTGTCATGGTTGTGTTAGTCCTGTTTTGAACATGCTAGTCCTGACAGCTCTAAGACCTGGCCTGAGAAAGAACTAGGCACCACCCAAGTCATCCACTCAGGATCTTCCCTAGACTTTGCAAAGCTCTTAGGACCTGATACTTTCTTTTCCACCCTCAGCCTTTTCATTTTCCAAGGGGGAAACAAACCTATTTGGAACAATGATGGGAACTCCTGTTGTAATAAGGGGCTCAGAATCAATTTCTGAGTGTCATGGGAGTTCAGCAAGTAGTTTCAGGTTTAATAAGGTCATTCTCATGGACTTTGTCCTCCATAAGTCTTCTTTATTTGTCCTCCCACCTATCCTTCTTTGGAAATCTCTTCCAGTTTCCTGTCTAGCCAGCTCCTATTCCCTCAGTTTGATTCACAAACCTTTCTTCAGGCGCTTCTCACATCTTCGTATTCCCAAGCTGCTCTTCAGTTTGCTGACAGTTTTGCCTGTTCTCTGGTACCCCTAGTAAATCAAACTTTCCTCAAACTCAGAAAATCTACTATGGAAGAGTTTTATGTTCCCAGTATAAAATAAGTGGCTGGAGCACCACAGCTAATCTTAACCTTATCCCAGAGCCTAGTTCAGTGCAGGGAAATGGTATGTTCCAGCATACCACTGCATGTCTGCAAAAGATGTTTAATTTCCAAAAAGCTGTGTGCTCTGTATGTTCTGCAGAGGCCAAGCAGTACGTGAAGACCTGCTTTCCTGTAGTCATCAGAGCAATACACAGAGAAATGCTCCAAGTACAAAGAATCCTTCAAGACTTACCCAGGAAAATCAGAGCTGTGGTTCTTTTCAATTGCCTGGCTGCTCAAAGGCTAGTTTGAAGTGTTAACACTTGACATTTTCTGGATATTAGTAATTGTGAAGAAAATTTAGCCTTGATTTTGAACGTAGTCCCTTAGATATGCAGAGTCCCATTGTTCTCTACAGAAAAACAGGTGGAATAGAAGAATCAGAAATGCTTAAGATCATGATTACAGCATCTCATTAAAAATAGTCCAGTCCTAGGAAGCACATGAGGAATCCAGCAACATTTTGGACTAGTTTGCATAATCATTTAGTTGGGGTTGAGTGTGCAGTTTGGGTCAAAGGCAACATAGGCAGGCTTGGGAGCTGGTGAGGCTGAGCACAGAAGTTGTGCTCTGTTCTGTGATGTTGATGTGCAAACAGTTACCCATAAGCTCTTATGCAGTCCAGGAAGGCTGGACGTACTTCAAGAAGGATGTCTTAAAGGTCCAGGAGCAGGCTGTGCCATGTGCCAAAAAATGGGCTGTCAGGGAAGAAGACAAGCCTGGCTGAACAGAAAGTGTTGGGACCACTTGTTTTTAACATCTTTATCAACAATCCTGATGAGATAGAATGGACTCAATAAGCTTACAGATGACACAAAGTTGGGAGGGAGTGTTGACCTGCCTGAGGGTAGGGAGGCTCTTCTGAAAGACTTGAACAGACTAGATTGATGGGCCAAGGTCAATTGTATGAGCTTCAACAAGGCCAAGTGCCAGGTTCTGCGCTTGGGCCACAACAACCCCCTGCAATGCCACAGGTTTGGGGAAGAATGGCTGGAAAGCTGTCTGGCAGAAAGGTACCTGGGGGTTCTGATTGATAGGCAGCTGAACGTGAGCCAGCAGAGTGCCCAGGTGGCCAAGAAGACCAATGGCATCTTAGCCTGTATTAGAAATGGTGTGGCAAGGAGGACTAAGTATGTGATTGTCCCTCTGTACTTGGCCTTAGTGAGGCCACACCTTAAATACTGTGTCCACTTTTAGGCACCTCAATATGGGAAAGATATTGAGGTGCTGGAGCATGTCCAAAGAAGGACAACAAAGCTGGTGAAGGGTCTTGAGGACAAGTCTTAGGAGGAGTGGCTGAGGGAACTGGGGCTCTTTAGTCTGAAGAAAAGGAGGCTGAGAGGAGACCTCATTGTCCTCTACAACTACCTGAAAGGATGTTGTAAAGAGGTAGGTGCTTGTCTCTTTTTCATAAGAAACTGGTGATAGAACAAGAGGAAGTGGCCTCAAGCTGTGCCATGGGAAGTTTAGACTAGACATTGGGGAAAGCTTTTTCACTTAAAGGGTTGTCAAACATTCGAACATTCTGCCAAGAACAATTCTGTTGAATCATCATCCCTGGATGTATTTAAAAGTTGTCTAGATGTGATGCTTGGGAATATGGCTTAGTGGTGTATTTGGCAGAGAAGGGTTAATGGTTGGCTCAATAATCTTGAAGGTCTTTTCCAACCTAAGTGATTCTGTGATTTTGTGTGATTCTTAGCTCCATTATTCCCATTCTTTGAATATTGTCATTTGCATATTCTGCAGCATCTAGTGACTGCACATCTGAGACTCTGATCACGTAGTTTGCAGTGCCCTTCTTGACAGTTTTAAGGGACCTGTTAGCTCAGATTTGAAAATGGTTTGTATGAGTTTTAACACCATTGAATATAGCAGGATAGAAGTACGTAGTAAGTTTATACATATACACACCACAGCAAGAGGTTCTTCCATGAATCATGACTTCGAATAAAGATTTGTCACACCAAACACTAATGTAACCCTAATGACTAGAGTGACTGCACAATGTACCTGAGACCTTGAAATAAGGGAAACCTGTCTCATTTTGCCCAGTCTAATTGTGTAACTTCAGGGCTCTTGCCTTGTCAGTCACATGCACAGATAACTCAGAAATAATCTTGTTTGCAGTTGACTGGGACCATACTTTTCATTGCTCTCCTGATACTCTTTCTGCTGCTGGCTCTGGCTCTTCTGTGGTGGTTCTGGCCTCTCTGCTGCACAGTGGTAAGTACAGGTTTTTATTCCTTTGACTTGGTTTCATTTCCTCTCTACAATAGCACAGAGGTAAAGTGTTGGAGTGGATGGTTATCTTGGTTTAAGAAAAATGCTGACAGGTTTGTAAGGCTCTTTTTCAACAAATTGCTTAAAGTGCTTGTTGAAGTCACTCTGGTCTGTGTTTTGAACATTGCAAAGCCTACTTGATTTTGACACTAAATGAGAAGTTTTAGTGAGTTTGTGGGTGTGGCCCAAGTTTCTATAGGGATTGAGACCTCCTTAGAACAAGTTTGAAGCCTGCTGCAGAAGAGTGTAATGAAGTTGATTTATTAATGTGTGCATAAGCTGTCATGGTCCTTTTAAAAAAGAGTTAGGCTTTCTTTTTCTTTTCAGAGGAGCTGCAGATTGAGTATTTTGCAGTAGCTGGATAATCATATGCAAATGTTAAGGCAGAACTACCAGAATATGAGTTACTTAATAGGGCACTTCTTGTCTAATCACATAGTTCAATGTGATGGATTTAGCTTCTCATCTGCATTTGTTTTGTGCCTGCTGAAAGCAATGGGGCTAATGAGAGGATCTCTCAATGGCCCATCTGTGATATGAGCAAGAAAGCAGCAATGACATAGTATTGAGATGGATGAACCCTACCATTATCTCAGATTTCTCTCATTGTTTCTGTATTTCAGGTCATCAAGGAGCCACCGCCACCACCACCTCCAGAGCCCGTAAGTGTGTTCTTTTTGAGCTGTTGCACTGTCTGCAGCCACTGTATTGTATTGTGCTTCCCAGGAATATCAGCCATGTAGGTGTCTTAATGGCACCTTGAAGGCTGTGAGAGGAAGATTCTTGTGTCAGGACAGTTATTTATGCCTTCTGGCCTCTTCATATACACAGAGCAAGATTTTCGTCCACAGGGAAAACAGTTGCATAACTCAGACATTCACAGAGCACCAGTTCTTATGATGATTTGTTCATTTTGCTGCACACCAGGCAGGGGTGTAGGCAAACCTTTGTTTCTCAAGGTGTGCTGAAAGCTGTCCTTCAGTAAATCTGCCATTGTTCTCAACAGGAGTTTAGCCCAGATTGGCAGTAAGGAACAAAGTCTTGCAGCTGGAAGAGAGGACATGGAAGGCCACATTCTTAAGGCTTTGCTACAGGAGAGGGAGACAGGAGTCTGCCCTAGCTGTGGCTCTGCTGCAGGGTGACCTTTGGAAGGACATTTAGCATTTCTCCATTTAGGTTGTGAGCTATTTGAGGCAGGATTGGATTTAGCTCTTTTTGGGTCAGTAACACACTGACCCTGACCTTAGCTTAGTTTTACTGTACTAATGTCATTAAAACAATAGTAATAAATAAAAGTAACTCCAGAGAAGACTCATGCCTGCCTTTTTTTCCTTCCTAGGCATAGGCAGTTAAATGATGGGAAAATACTTGCCTGACTCACAAGGAAAGCTTACAGTTTGCTGCTAATTTGCTGTAACTTGGCATGAATATCAGGAGGCAACCACAGCTGCTGTTTTTGAGGTTGCCAGAGGCCAGCATTACTGCTTATGTGATCCTGTTCCTTGTCCTGGGCAGGAGCACTGTGACAATTTAACTTTAAAATACCACCAAAGATCATGCTGATTTTTGGGTGATTAGTGTTGTCATGAAGCATGCAATTGCAGCCATGGTATGTTTGAAGGAGGTTTCAGAGAGCGTCACACCCCTGCACTAGAGTTCCCAGATGCATTGCAATTATTCTGATAAGCAGAGATTTTAAATGCAATCGAAGAAACTGAGCTGAAGTAAGCTTCCAGGAATAACACAGAATACAGATGTTATTCATCCCTTTACTTGGCCTTGTCTTTATCCAGTGTGGATTGTTGTTATGTTATACTTAGCATTAGTCTCCCTAGGTGTGGTGACCTACCCTTTAGCTCACGTAGTCTGGTTTGTTGCTGTTAAACTGAATCTAGTTATCTAAAACTTGTTCTGAACTGCATTAGCTTTTCATTACTTTTCAGAATGTATGTGGTAGCTTTTGATGTTGCTTTGCCATGTGTTTGATGTAGGGGATATTTGGTATAAATCCTTTGTCAACTGAAAAAGTATCAGCCGTTGCTATTAATTGTCTTGCTACTGTAAGGCTTCCTAGCAGTAAGAATTGTTAGATATGAAAACTTGAAATTTGTGTCACATCCCATGGAAGAGGCAGGGTAGTTTCTATAGTACTGAAGGTCACAATGGAATCAAATAGAAATAAATTAAAATTGCTGATGTAGTTCACTGGGTACTATTTTAGATGTCATGAAATGGGATACATTTGTTTCTATATTTATTATACTGTTAACCAACCAAACAAGAAAACTGAACATCAAACCACAGTGAATTCTTTGTATATTTACTTCCCCAACTTAGAATAAAAGCCAAATAACAGCAAAAAGCCCCAAACAAAAAAAAACCCAAAAAAACAAACAAAAAATCAAACCCAAGTCCCCTTAGCAGTTCATGGAAATGTGAACTCTAGTTTTGCCTGGCCGTACTAAAGAATTTATTGCAGGAAGTGACCCATGAACCATAGCTGAGATATCAAATGCTACCAAATAACTGATGGGAATATTTTTCTCCAAGGTATCAAACAGAAATTAAGGCATGTTTTTGGAAAGCTATTATTGACTCTTAGATTCTCGATTCCTTTTACATTCCTATAGAAACATGTAGGGCAATTTTGAGAAAATGTCACCTAGTAATCTCACAACCACCTGTGGCCTTCTCTAATATTTGGATTTCACTCTTTTAAATTATTTTTTTTTGTAAATAAAAGCCTATGTCCAGACAGTGTTTCTGGTAACATACTTTTATTGGTGAAAATTAGCAAAGGGCACAGTCAGTCCAAGAGCAATATGTACGTCTGCATATCAGTATGAGATGTAGTTATTTGTCTTTATTAATGAGTGTGAGGAATGAAATGTGATGTAGGAGGCTTGTTGGGCCCTTTCCTCAGTTATGCAGGTAATTGAAGAGTGTCATGGTGTGACTTTCAGCTGCCTCAACTCAGTGTAATCACAGGGAGTCTGAGAAAACCCAGTGACTTCTATCAGCCTGAGATTATAGAGTTGGAGAAATGTTCCCAGGGTTGCCAAACCAGAGACATTTGCCAGCTTTTAGTTAAGCATGGACATAACAATGAACCTGAAGTAATGCTCTGATTCAGGCTCTCCCACATTTCAGAAAAATACTCTGTAGTTTTATAATTGCAAGTCAAAAACTCTAGAGCTGAGCTTCCTAACAATGTAGAGATGCTCCACTCTGAGTCCTGGTTCCAAACTATACAGTTTGAGCTAGATTCTACAATGAATAGTAGAACAGTGTAGAATAACTGGTTACAGCTGCTATGAGAAAAGGGCCTGATGCACATGTTAAAAAACTCATAGTGGTAACTTTTTTCCTCCTATAGGTGATCTTAAGTTCTAAAAGCATGATTAAAAAATTATTTCTTTGGGCTGATTGCTGCATTTTCTGCATAGCATAGTGGCAAGTGAGTAGAATGTACCATTCATCTCCACTTTGTCTTCCCTTACGAGTCAGTGGTGATTTTGAAGCTCAATGAATATTTGACTAAATAAAAGCTGCCTGGAGAGTGGAATAGGCAATCCTTTTTGGCTTCCCTAGTTAAAAACACAGCTGCACAGACAAGAGACTTTTGGTTTTTGGCAGCGATTAAGTAAAATACACAAAGCCAGATACCCAAGGATTGGACCATAGGATGTTCAATTGCTTTCCATAGTTTATGCTGTTTGTGTGAGAACAGCAGTAATATCTCCCTGTCTTTCCCATAGGAATCAGATGATGAAGATGGATTGCCAAAGAAAAAGTGGCCAACCGTGGATGCATCTTATTATGGAGGTCGAGGTGTTGGTGGGATAAAGAGGATGGAGGTATTTGGCTTGTTCTTTAGTATTGTAAAAATCAGTACGTTTACTTATAAATCATAGCAATATGTTTTAATGTTATTTTTAAAAAGCAAACTTGATAGACTAGAGTCTGAGATTTAATTAGGGCTTGTCCACCTGATTGCACCTGCTGTCCAAGTAACAGACATCAAGCTGCCATAATTTGCATGAATAATTGAATGAATCTAGCATTATGAGCCAGAGAAAATTTGCAAGTTAATAAATGGGATAAACACCAGAAGATGTTTTAAAGTTAGTCAAACCTTTGAGTGCAGTTTGGTCCAGTTCTCTTGCCTCAGACAGACTTACACTGGTTTTGAGTATTTGAGGGTGCCATCTGTACTGTGCCTAGTTGGCTGGAAGCACTTGGTTTTGGGGAATTGAAACCATTGATTTTTCTTCTTGAGATTGTGGGTTGTTTTTAGGCTTGTTTGTTTTGTTTTGTTTTCTCAGTGAAGCATTAACTCCTAATGCACAAAAATACATGTGTTGCAATTGGCCAATAAATCAAATCCTGCCCTGGGATTTATGCACAAGCCCATCTTGATGTGTAAAGTGAAGCATTACTGTGAAAGAAATTTGCCTTGAGCTTTCCCATGTATGTTTCAGGGAACCAGTGGGATAATGCTGTGATCAATTGCTAACTCCTGTAAATAACCATGTTAGTGAAATAAATTCAACATTCCTAACTGTGGATAATATAAGGTAGGGAATTGCCACTCACCTGTATCAGCTGAATGCCTAATGGTGACTTTTAGGGATGTCATACCAGAAATGCCCACTAGATTTAATTGGTAGCTGAGGTGGGCTAATGTAACCAGCCAAGGATGTGGACCAGACTAGGGTTAACAGAATAAAAGCAATGGTTTCTCAGCAAGTCTGCAGTTGAGGTATTGCATCTTAATACCTTAACCATTTTCCTCAGGAGAATTTTATCCTTGATGCTGAGAAACACTGTGGATCATGTTGCCCTTGAATGCAGCATCACACTTCTGTTTGAGATAAGACAGACAACAAAATCAGAATTTCAACTTAAAATGAGTACTGAATAGTATCTGAAGATAAAGCTACTGACTTCTCTTGTGACTATACAAAGTTGTCTTTGAAGAAACTGGTTTTGGTAGTGGCTGCATGAGTTTCAGGACTGATGCTTTTAAACCTTTCCACTGTCTATTCCATTCCTTGTCTTCAACCCCTTGTTCACTTTTGAACTGAACAGCAGGAGCTTCTAGGTGCTAGCTGGGAAGACTGCCTACCTTCAGCTGGTGTTGCTGCCTGCTTTTTGCATGAGACAGTGTCTCATCTGTGTCCTACCAGAGCTGGGCAGAATGCTTCAGATTTCACCCGGTGATGGGTTACTCTGCCTTGGGTGCTTCCCATGACACCTAAGGTGCAAAGGCTAGTAGTTCAAGCAGCTTTTGAGTGAGACTATTTGACTTTTAAATGTGTATTTTTTATTACACTGGGAATTTGGTACCTTCAAAAATTTGGCTTTAATTTGGCATTAGGTCATCTGATGGGAAATAGATTAATGTCAGGGAAAACCACCTGCTGGTGGGGACTGCTGAAGTGTTTCCATTTACAGTTTGCTCTCCTGACTTCAGGTGCGATGGGGAGACAAGGGATCAACAGAGGAAGGAGCAAAACTGGAGAAGCCCAAAAATGCTATTATTAAGTTGCCAGAACAGGAGTATGAGCCATGGGAACCCAAGCCGAAAAAGCCCCATGTGAGAAAACCACCTTCCCAGCGGAAATGGTACACTCCCATCAAGGTAATGTGTCTGCCCCTCAGTTTTACCAAGCCTGTTGTGTCATGCATGCTACTACATCCCTCTTCCTTAGCACAGCCTTACTAATGGCAGAAATGGGACATCCTCTTTCAAAAAAAAAGCTGGTAACCCTTACATTTGCCATTTCTTGGAACATGCATTTCACCTGACACTGTGTTGCTGTAGTTCTTTGAGGAAGAGTGGAGGGTGTTGGAGGGCATGAACCCCTGCTCATCTTCCCTCCCTTAGCTCACCCCTTCTTCTCAAGTACTTTTGCACAGCCTGGATTGCATCTGAACTCTTAGGGAGGGCAGGTGCTGTGTTGTACCATCTTTAGGCAGCATACAATGAGGATCAGATGAAGAGCACTGTCCTTGTTCTTATTGCACTGTGGCTGGGACCACGGTTTGGGATTCAGCTCTGTACCCCTCTAGTTCAGCCACAAGATGCAGTGTTTAATTTTGGGGAAGTAGCTCAGTCTCTCCAATCTTTTATCCTCTTTTCTCCTGTGTCATTATAGTGTCTGGTGTCTTCCTGTCTTTTAATGTTTGTATCCTCACAGAGCCTGTGAGGCAGGGCAGGGCTGTTACCTAAGCTTACAGAGAATGAGCTGGAGGGCTGGTACAGGCCAAGGGAGCAGCATACCATTCTTGTCCCAGAAACCTGTGACCATGTCCCTTGGTGGGATGAGCTCCCCACTCTGACCACAAATCAGTTTAATAGTGTTTGGATTTATTATCTGAAAAGCACATGGCAATGTTAAGGTCTGTCTAGGTAGGTAGACCTTGTGGCTGTTTGTCCATGCTCCAGCTTGCCCCCCATCAATACGGTACTTTTGTTGTTCTGCCTTTTGTTAGTGTAACACTTGCCTAATTGTGCCTCTTAAGGGAGTTGTTCATGTTAAACTGCAGTCATCCTCAGTGAGTCCTGAGCAGGCTGAATTTGGCCCAT
This sequence comes from Chaetura pelagica, assembly GCF_000747805.2. NCBI lineage: Eukaryota > Metazoa > Chordata > Aves > Apodiformes > Apodidae > Chaetura > Chaetura pelagica. Next base: position 261,344 of record NW_009953694.1, on the reverse strand, counting down.
TGGAAATTTGGTACATGTTACCCCACTGAGATCTCTTTCTGTCTGTCCAGAAAATCCGCCTATAGAGGGCAGGGGCACAGGAACAATGTTTGTGCAGACAGAAATACAGAAAGGCTGGATCAGCTCACCCATAGTTTAAGCTTCTTGGTCATATCTTTTTTTTTCTTTATTATTATTCCAGGGCAAACTTGATGCACTGTGGGCTTTGGTTCGACGAGGCTATGATCAAGTCTCTCTTATGAGACCGCAGCCAGGGGATAAGGTAAGGTGTCACAAACACTTTGGCATGTCACTTCTCTGTTAGCAACAGCCATGCTCTTCCCTCCCAACCACCCACCTTTGTTTTCCTTTTTTTGTGAGCTTGTTTTGCACGTTACCCTAAGGCTAAAAATTTGTCACAAGAACCAGAGACTTCACAATGAGCTAAAATGTTTGCTGTGGCATCTATTTAAAAGTATTGCCCCAAAAGGTCAACAGCAATATCTGCACTGTGATGATTTGAGCTGACTGAGGAAGAAGCTGGCTGGCCACAGTAGTATATGAAACCTTTTTCAGCCATGTAAGTCCTTAGCCTTTTTTTGGGGCATACATGTTGAAGTTGAAGGATAGGTTCTTTGTGGGTTCTGGGAAACTACTTGTTTTGAGTTGAATATACAGTAGTGTTTCTACAACAGTAATTATCCTTCCTACCCAACTTGATAATAATGTTTCTTAGATCTCGTAATGGAGTTAAGTGATTAATGAGAGTATGAACTGTGCAGGTGATGAAGAAACAGCTAATAGCAGAGTTAATGAAGAATAAAATTTCCATAGAATTCTGTGCAAAGTCACATTTCTTAGTCATATCCTATATGTAGGCAGAGTATCTCCTGCCTTGATAAAAGTTGATTGGCCAGACATGCATCAGGAGTAGATTGCTTCTGGGAGGCAGCAGGAAGTTTGTGCCTCTTGGAGCCACAGAGATGTCTGCATAGTGTCCCTCGGTCACTTCCAGTAGCGTAGTTCAGAGCTCTCGCAATTTCCCCATGAGAGCCTGGCACCACTCTGGTTGTCTCTGTCTTGCTATTCTGGGGGACAGCTCCATAAGAATTGAGTGTTTGTGTTTTGCCTGTTGCACCTTCAGATTTGACTTTCTGCAGTGGTACTTTGAAACGTGAGGACTGAGCAGAGATGACAACATCTTTTTCTCCCCTGTGGCCCTTCTCTGGCCAGGGTTCCTACTTTTCATCACCGTTGCTCCCAGGGGAAGGGGTTCTTGAGTTAGAGCAGTAGGGGCCATCAAGTGTTTTTCTGGGGTAGGAGTAGTGCAGATGCCCTTGTGCTGGGCTTGTTTTTGCCTGGGTGGCTTTCACACCTAATAACGAACTTTAAAAGTAGCCCTAATTTTAATCATTGAGGGCAAATAAGTTGCATCCCTCTGGCTTTTGGCAAAATACTGTTATGGCATTTGTCTAGTTATTAACCCAATATCCAGTTTCAGTATTGAAGATTTAATGTATTCCTGTGATACTTTATAAAATGGTCTTAACTGTTTCACTAAGCTGAATTTTCAAGGCAGCTCTGTTTGAGACCCATTTACTTTTTGAGCACGATCTAGAGCTTCTGAATAGGCTCTTTAGGCCAGCTGTATTTTGATAGCGCTAACATTGTATAATATGAGTCTATCCTCTGCCTTTCACTCTCTCAGTTGGTACACTTCTATCAGTGCGGAGCACAACAGAGCCTCTGTTAGCCTGTGTGGTCAAGAAGCATGCAGGGGGCTGACTCTGAACAGGCATCCTTAGTTTCTTGCCTTCTAGCTCTGCTGTAGGGAGGACAAGGAGCTCAAAAGAGGCAATGTAAAACAGAGTGCTGAAGGATTATTGTATCAAGGAGAAGATTAGAAAAATCGAATGTACATCTGGGAAATAGGGTGGAAAGAATGCTATTGAGCCAGTTTCAGTGGAAGAATAGGATCATCTCTGTTCCCTGGCCTATGAAATTAACTAAAGCTGAAGAATATTGAAAGGGAAACAAGAAAATTATTATACATCCTTCTGCTGTTAAAAATAAATAAATAAAGGATGTCACAGGCCTGTATTTCATGGAGAAAACTAGCAAGAAAAGAGCAAGGTTATTATTTATCATTTAATTGACTTTTCTAGTAGCAATCCCTTAGTGGAAAAGTGGCTCCTTGTGAGAGAGGCTTTTGGTGGAGGAGAAGTGTATAAGTATACCAGTATCTACACATACGTGTATATGAGTATACCCATGCAGGCACACACTTTGTGGCTGAAGAATGGGGAGATAAGTCAGTGCTACGAGTGATCAGCAGCATGGAGGGCCTGGAGCTCTGGCTGTACAGAGCTGGAGGAGCCTGGCACACCCCAGAGCAAGCCCACAGCTTTGCTTGACTCCCCCTGGCAGGAACTAGGTCACTCCTGTATGTGCCTGCTGGCAGCAGTCAGTGAGGTTTTGGTTTACTCTTGGGTGGAAGTATAGCCTGACATGCCACGATGCATGATGCTCTTCCAGTCTGCACCATCCAGAGACCAGTGACTGTGTGGTGGTCTTGGAGAGCGGGATTGTGTTGCTTTGTGGGGTTTTGAGGGATTGGTGGGGTGGGGTAAGAGTTATTTGGGGGTTTTGCTTTGCCTTTTTTGTTTTTAAGGTAATTGCATAGTTGTCTTGGGTGTTCAAGAAAACTTAGAATTTAAAAAGCAAAAGGAATACAACTGTGTTTTAGGATTTGGATTCATAACTCAGAAAATTCCCATCTGAATTTCCCACAGTCAGTCATATTATTATCCTTACATTTCCAGGGATTACCAGAGATGCAGGTGGTTTCTGACTGGAATAAGATAATTCACTGTAGTTATATTTTCCGAATTTCTGTATCTTAGAAAAAAAGTGTTAGTTTTCCATCCTTTTGCTTCAGTTGGGCATATGTTTACTTTTTGTAGCCATTCGGAGAAATTATAGCAAAACACTTTTCTGCACAATGAAAATACTAGTTGTAGAGAAGAGAACGTTCACAGTACACAGAGAAAAATATTTTTCATATGGCTTCTGAGATGGGAAAGATGACAAAGAATAATTTTTTTACATTAAAATATTTTTTAAAAACTTAAAAGTTCAATTTATTTCATAATATGAAAATGAGTAGTGTGGTTTGGGAGCTTTTCTCCCAAAACTCTGAGAAAATACTTGTAGAAAACCTTTCTGTGATAGTTTTGGTAGAAAACAAAATATGTTAATGTTTTAGGCATATTCACTAATGTATCTGGTTTTGTCACAGAGAAGCAGGAGCCTGTTAGGCCTTTTTCAGAGCTGTTCCGCATCTTGCCCCACAACACGGCCCTTTTCTCTTTAGCTCTGGAAACCATACAGCACAGGAAGTATTGCTAGCCCAAGATTTCAAATAATTATTTATCCCCCACTCCCATAATGAAGTGAAGTTAAAAATGGCAGTGTCAACTCTTTTTGAGTCTTCATGTGATGAAGTCCATTCCAGAGTGTTTGTGTGTGAGAGTGGAAACTCAGGCTGAAGCACGTGTACAGGAATATAGGGCTGACTGCTGCAAGGGCCTTCTTGTTGTCCTTTGGGTGGCCAGGACTGTTGTTCATTCATCCTCATTTCTTCTTTATTGTGATCATGTTACCTTTTCCAAACCACCTTCATTTTTCCTTACACATGCCTCCCTTGGACTCCTGCCCTAGATATTCCCTTCCATTTTCTTTAGCGGTTTCTTCCTCACTGTTTCTCTCAGCCCTTGTTTCCCTACCCCTCCCATTGATAAGACAGACTGGTACCCTGCAATCCTGCCATCTGGGAACAGTGGTCTGGTGACCAGCTTCCTTCCCCTCTTCCTCTTATTCTGCAGGAACTGAGCTGCTGGTATCAGCATGCCCTGGGTTATGGCTTTGCTGCAGAAGTGGCTGAGGCTCCTAAGGGCTACTCTGCCCTGGCTAGTTCCTTCCATGGACTTAGCAAGAAGAGGATCTCAGGATGGATGACCCATCAGTGTTAGACAGGATTGTATTAATAGGACTGGCTGTGAAAATCACAGGCACTTTTTGGGACACTGTATTTAAAGAAAACCAGCCAAGAAGGAGCTCTGATGCCTCTTCTCCTGGGAACTGTGCCCACGTTTGACTTGGCTCAGAAGACAGCTCCTCCTCTTGGTCTCCATTCAAGATCATGTCATGGCACCGCTGCTGACACTGGTTATTAGTTGAGCAAGTATCTCAATAAAGGGTCACAGGATCCACTCACTCAAATTCTTCAGATCAACCCTAGCAGGACCTTTGTTGCACCAAGGATGGGACAAAAGGAATAAACACATTCAGCTCTACCCCATCATTAGCAGATAGGCTGCTATTTGTGGGATGGCTTTTTGCTGAGCTCTCATGCAGCATCAGCAGAGGAGCAGAAAGAAGGGCTAGCAGCTCTGTTGTGGATTTTTGGGCTGTCTTCCTTGCAAAAATGTACACAGGTGAAGCCTTTGTAGGCATTTGCACTACTGCTGCTGTGATGGATCCCTTAAAGCTAGGCTGCCATTTTCCCCTTCCTCCTCAAGGACCAACAGTCACTCTTTTTACCCAAGAAAGGGACACTGCTCATCCTAGCAACAGGGAGCATGTCAGAGTGGCTACATGGGCTGGTGAGCTATGTGTTGCTCAAGATACTTAGGCTGCCTTGAGGACTTTCTCATCACTGTGTTGGCATCCTCCTGAGCTTGCAGGAGGCTGCTATGAAGAGTGGAGTTCAGGAAGTATTAATGTCTGGCTGTCTTGAAGTATCTCATAGAAAAGACAGTAGCTGGTGAGGCAGGTTGTCAGTAGGTTCTACAAAAGGGAACTTTCAAGCTCTTCTCCTTGGCCTCACAGATAAAAAGTGGGCCTGTTACCAGCCCTAGCAAGTAAACATTAAAAGCCCCAAAACGTCCAGAGAGGAAAGTGAGATGCTCATTTCAAATGGTCTGCTTAGTTGCTGCTTTCAGCAAATCCATTCCATTTTGCATTTCAGCACACACTGTCACAGGAAATTCTCAGAGGCTCGGTTTACCGAAAACCTCAGCTGAAACAAAGACGACATTTTTTCCCCCAGGCAGAATTGCTCTTTTCCACTTTAAAGCTCTAGAAAGTGATCTAATTTTTTTTTGTCACTGAAAATTACCTGCAACAGAGGCAGAGAGTAGACTGAATTTTGATGTCACCATCACCCCTGTATACTCATGGGACTTTACTTAGAAAAAAAGCAGTGGTTTTAGCAGCACTACTTTGTGGTTTAAACATGTAAAGTCCATTCCTGGGGACAGGGACTGGAGCAGGCTGTTTACATGAATCTGAAAGCCTTTTTTTCTTCATTCCATAAAACTGTAGGTAAAAGGGCTGCTGTGCATCCAAAAATTTTCCAGTGTGACCAATAGCTCACAGTTTGCAAGTCAAGACTTCCTTTCAGGTTCTCTCCACTGAGTTACTGCATGACTTTGAACAAGGCTCAGGAGCTGGAATGTTAAACATCAGCCTCTGGAATGAAAACTGGAGTATTTGGGTTTCTTATTCTGTGCATCCCTTTAAAAGTGATTACTCTTAAGATGGTAGGTTTGTTAAAGCTTAGAAGGTCTGATTATCCTGATTATTTTGAGTAGCCATTTGTAATGCTGACCATGACATCTATGTGCTGTAGTTTTCATAACTGAAAAAGAATCATAAGAACATAGTACTTAACTTCCTTACAGCTGTGAGGTTTAGTTAAGTCCTGCTAGACACTTGGAACTCCTCAGATGAATGGCAGGACATTCAATATAGATTATTAATGACTTGTAATTAGTTTTTTACTCCTACCTACGTGTGGTTAGCAGTTTGAATGCATCCCATGGGGACAGCAGCACCCGCCTGTCACTCCACACTAGCTGTCCACATATCAGTGCTACTTGGAGCTCATTGGAATTATTTCTTTTCAAGGCTGAGTAATGGCCTTTAGTAGGCTTTCCGGCCACTTGCCTGGTGATGTGTTGTAATCGCCCAAGTAGTAATTGGAAGAGCTGCAATGAGTGCTGGAAAAGCAGCACTGAGCTCCTTCGGCCTGTATTCATCAGTGACTGCTGCCTGTTTCTGGGGATTTTCTCCCTTTGCTTAACTTTTCTTGAGCCAATTACCTTCATTAGCTGCTGAAAAATCAAGATGGGGACATCACCTGCCACTGCAGGTGATCTCACGTCATCACTTTCAATGAAAGTGTGCCACATATAGCTTCCATTTTACTAATTTATTTTTTTTTTCCTTTTTGCAAAGAACTGCAGTATTGGTATGGTTACTTCCTGCTGTAGCAGGCTTGGTACGGGGGGGTAAAAACTACCTGGTGTGGGACCAGTGTTCTAGTCCACAGTTCTCTGGATGTGCTGAGCACTGCAGCTGAAAACATGTTATTAGTGACTAATTTCTTGCCCTGCAAGAAGCCCACATATTAGCATTACCTCTCATTTGTGCCAGGATCATGTTTATTTGTTTCCTGACAACACCCCTGGATCAATTCTGAGCTCCATGTTACCTTGTTTCAGTTGGATTGCTAGGAGCTGTGTATCCCTGATTGTCTTCCGAGTTGGATAACAGACCAGAAATTAACCTACCCAGCCATCTTTAGTTCTCTGCTTACACACTTACAGAAATTCTTCAGGAATCTGTTCCACTATATGCAGAATGTGTAATGCTGCGACCTTCTTCTGAAGGTGTTTGAGCTCCGGAAATAAAAATCACTGTATGAGATAATGTATTAATACTATTGTTCATACTAAAGTTATTGTACAGAGTGATAACTAAAATTCAGAGGGTATTGCATCATTACTTTCTACAGAGGAACTTAGTTCTGGATGCCTCCAATCTTACATAAACTGCTGTGGTCCATGTTGTAGTACCAGAACAGAACCAAATCACCTTGTCTGCCACTGTACGAGTAACAAAAAGCTTCTACACAACCTGAAGAGTTTATGAGCTGTGTCTGTTAAATCTTAAGATTAACCTTAACTTAATCTTGCTTTGAACATAAACTTTGTGTAATAGTAAAATAGTCCAGTTTTATATGCCAGCTTTAGTCTCAGATGGGCACTGTTCCTGGAACACCAAGTAAAGGCCGGGCACTCTTGAGTGGAGCAAAGTCCATGAGAACATACCTTCTTTGCTCCTACTTTTTGATTTTCTTCTAGGAAATGTAATTACCCCAGGAAGACACCTCAGTCTTCACTAACTGGTGATTACTTCAAGGAGTGGGATATACAGAAACTTTAAAGCAAAGCCTACCAAGAACAGTGTCACTTTTTGCAATGCTAAAGGCCGGGCACTCTTGAGTGGAGCAAAGCTTTGAAAAATGAGAGGAAGTGTACCTGTTTTTTTTCTTCTGCTCAGGGACAGGCCACTGTCTCTGATAAGTTGAGACAAGGGTGTATAAAAGAGTATGTCTGTGAGGTGGTGATGGGGTGCTCATGGAAAAGAGGAACTTAAAAATGCAGAGCTATTACTTGATAGACTGCATAGGGAAAATATGGCAGGGATATATTTGCATGGAGTGTTAGGTCTCTATAGCATACCTGAAGTGGCAAGGAGAGTTCCATGTCAGGACCTTGATATTTGAGTTGCTTCCCTGTTATGTTAATTCCTGGAAATAATAAGGTGATTGTGTCCCAAGGAGCTCTTCCATCTGACTTAACATAGGAGCTTTTGGGGGAGGAGACATTTTTTTGTGCTGTGTAAATATGCCAACACTGATAATAAACTGTATGAGTCTCATATGAGGAGAAAAAAAATCTTCATGAAATAAAACCTGGGAACTGTGGGTTTGCTCTAGGTAGCAGCAGAGCCATTTAAGGACCAGTTAATGCAGAGATGGGTTAGAGATACATGTAGCTGTTTCCAGACTCTAAACAGAGAGGCAGCTTGTCTGTGTGGTGAGCCAGAAATTTTTATTTTTGGTTAAGGCAAGGAAAAATAATATTTTTCACCACAAATGTATGAATCTCCAGCTTTATCCTATTCCCTAGGAGAGCTAAGAACATTGTGCTCTTCCTCTGTGCATGCCATAATCCCAGTTTGCTCCTGAAGAGACAATCAAATAATTCACCCTGCAAAGCACAATGACACTTAATTACAGTTTGAGCAAAGCCTCTGTGGCCCAGTTGCTCCTTCCAACAAGCCATCGATACCTCAAGCCTGAGACTGTTGCACCCAGCAAATGTTTGTTGTTCTTGTTGCTAGGCTCCAAAGCCCTCATTCTAGGTGATGGACAAATGCAGTCTCCTTTTGCCTGAAAACACCAAAGGAAAGAGAAAAATCATTTGCAAACCAACCACTGTTTTTTTCTTGAACCACTTTCCAGTCTGGTCAGCAACCAAGTGTGGAAATGTGTGGTGCTGTGGTTAAAACAAGGGATATGAGTCAGGAGTCTTGAACTTGTAAATACCTTTTTTGTTGTTGTTGTTTATTTGTTTTCCCCTGAAGCTGCTGCATAACCTTGAGTAGATGGCATGACCTTACAGTGGCTCTTCTCACTTCCTCCACTCTGACAGCCTCATCCATAAAAGCTGTCAGAAAGAGGAAGGCAGAAGATCATGTGTTGTGGGTGCAGGTTTAGGTTAAGATATTTCTCTGAGGGTTGGGTGGCGTTTGGTCTGATGTTACTGTATTTGGGATTGGTACTGAATACAAACCTTGCCTGGTAGACCTTAACTTTGATTATGCCTAGTGTCATCCTTTTCTTTTCCCTTTGCTACTTCAGCTTTTTTAGGACTTGGAACCAACAGGCTTTTTTATGGATTTGCACTGTTTGTTACTTCAGCTGCAGGCTCCGCAAAGCCTAAGATGTGATGTACTGTGCTTTCCTGCAAGGTATCTTGTGACTCTGGCCATTCTTTCAGGAGGTGTTTGCTGCGTTTTCCTGCTAGGCAGGGCTGGAAACAACATGCAGCTCCCTGCTGAATTGAGTGTAATGCAAATTATTTCAATAGCCTTCTCAATACTGAGATGGGCTCTTCATATCACCTGCTCTATGTCTCCATGTCACTTTCCCTGTGTGCCTAAGCTGGAAAGGTGGCATCAGGCATTGTGAGAGTTGGGAGGCAATTAGGTGTTCAGGACAAAATTTATTCTGTTGAAAGGTCCTGGTACTAGCTTAAAAGGCCAGCTTCCCTCACTGAGCCATTCCTTGCTCAGATTCCTCATTATTGGCTGATTTCTCCAGGGTTGAAATGGAAGTAGCCCACTTTTTTCAGTGTATTCCTGCCCTGGTCTTCAAACTAGCTGTATAGAGCTGTATAGCTTGTAGAGGATCCATTCCTAGCTTCAAGCAGTGCCATGCACAACTGGGACTCTCAACTGGGGAGTAGTGTCTGCAGACATGCTTGTCTTGGGAACCTATCACTACTTGATTGTATTCTGTGCTTGATATTCTGACTAAAGAAGCTACAGTAGTCTGGGATACTGCAGCTATTATTCTTACTGCAAAACAGTTCCTATATTTATCTTAAATCCCTAGGAGATCAGGACACCATCTTCCACAAGACTCAATTTTGGCTAAAAACTGCTTCTTTAGGTGGTGTGTAGATATCTTTGCATATTAATGGAATTGACTGAAGTGGTATAAAATCCCTCAAAAAAGTATCTGTATTTTAATTTTATTTTTTTTATTTGAAACACCTTTTCTTTCCAAAACTCAAAGAAAAGATGTTTTGAATTCAATAACATGTGTTTCAAGCCCAAGTTAGATTTATTTTGACATACTTCTTTTACCTGAAAAATGAAGACTTCTGGCTGTTGTTGACTTTTCCCTTGGCCAGCAAGTGGATTCAAAGATGATTCTTATAAAATATGATTTTTATCACTGCTGTTGTGTGTGGAGCATGGCATGGGCCTGTTTGAGAGTTTGCCCTGAAACCTACCTCTGTCAGTCCCTGGGGATCCCCTGGACAGGCTTATCACACACTTGGTGTCAAAAGAAGAATTCCTGTGCTCTCTTCCTCCCTTCCCCACCCCATAAATCCTACTTTCTCAGCTGTTTGGCTCCCACAGCCAGGGTGTGTGAGGGCATTCTGAGCTTCTGAAGAATTTCTTCTCCTGGCCCATGTACCAAGCAAGGCTGGTCCCCCTTTGTCCCTGTAAGAGGGGCTCAGGCATCTGTGCTGCCTGAGCTTTCTGGGCAGCAATATGGGCCGTAGCATCAGCTACGCCAACAGGGTTTTTCTCTGAATGTGTCATAGCCCAAGACATTGCTTAGCTGTGTCTCGCTGTCACTGTGTGCTCTGTCTCTGGCCTGCGTGCAGCTATCTTCTTGCTTTTGACTTGGGCATCAGAGTTTCTGAAGCAGGGATTAACTTTCTGTGCTGTGGCTCCCTGGTGCTGCACCCCTGATCCAATGACTGGGGCTTGTATGTGGTTTTGTTTGGTTGCTGAAAAGTAAGAGAAAAGGCACAAAATTCACTTATAAAAGTGTCTCTGTGGACTGTGTGAAGGATCTTCATGTGCCTCAGCTGCTTTTAAATATCACTCTCTTCCTGGGTCAGGACATGTTTATTGTTTAAAGTCATGTTACCTCCCACATCTTAAAGCTCAGTCTCGGTCCGTTTGTGGTGTGAAGCACGTTAAGTGAGTCCAGCAGGTTACACCTCTTGGCAGCACCACTTCCCTCATGCTGGGCTGCAAACAGATTTTGCTGCTGCTGCTTGGATCATCCTTGTGCATCTGCATCTGTCACTTTGCAATTTCAGATTCTAATTTATCTGATGTATCTAAGGCCATTACAGGGTCCTCACTATTACAGTATGAGTGATCACAATCCACAGTGCAGGGATTTCCTTCCCCTCCGATAGCTCAGTCATAGAAGAAGGGAGCAGAAGTGGTAGAGAATGGCTAAAGAATGGGCTGGAGTGATTCTCCTTCTTGACTAAAGAAAATAATAATTATATTCTCATACTGCCACTTTACTGGACCTTGCTTTTAAAATCCTCTTTTCTTCAGTCAACCCCTTTTGCTCTTTTATCTTTGTAGTTTTGGATTACAATCATTTTAGGCATCAATGCTGAGTTGTCAAATGGATTGCCAGAAAATTGTTATTGACAAGAGAGAATTTATTAAATGAGAAGGCATTTAAAGAGTCAGATTCTTATGCAAACAAACATTTTATGTTGATTATATTTAATGTATTTCTTTGAGAGCTAATAACATAAATATATTCATTAATTGTTAATAATTAATAACTTTTAATTATTAATGCAATGACTACAGTATAGTTATTAGTTATTACTAAATTTTAATTTTCCATAATATAATTAGATACTAAATATAAATTACATATTTATTAACCTGAAAGCATGATCAGCCACCAAACTGCTGATATGGGAATCTCTGGCATTTCCAATATTTTTTTAAAACAGAAAAACAGTGTCTGAATCCCAAATGTAATAGTAGTAGTTAGTAAAAGTTACCATTCCTTTAATCGTGATTATGATTCTATGCCTGAAAACCAGGCAGGCTTAGGTTTTACGTGACAAACTGTTTCAGCAGCTCACTAATTTCTAGCCTGTATGCTGCAGGATAATCAGTGCAATTCCCAGGAAATCCGTGAAGGTTTTAATGAGCCATGACATGTTCAGTGCACAGTCAGCATGAAGAAGTGCAATGTGAGGAAGCTTTTGGCAAAGGCTGATGCACACATATCTGGGATCCTGAGGAGCCAGCTTATAATCCTGACACTTGCCCAGGGAACTCAAATAGTGGGAACTCTATACCATCTCTGTTCAGCTCTTTCTCTATAAAATTACTGTGTCCATAATCTGCTTCATTTATAAATACATTTGCTAAACAAGTTTCTCACACTGTTGCTGTTTCAGGATACTTGGTGTCAGTGTTCCTGCTAGAACACTTTTATTCTTTATTGGAGGACAGGGATTACCTTGTCCTCTAATTTTTCAAGGATTCAACTTCAGCAAAAGTCACTGATCCCATTGGTTTCTGGGTGCAGGATCAAAACCTTCACTTAGCCAAAGTGATTCTGATTCTTTGTAGATGCTGTCTCTTATGGTTTTGTAGGTAGCATAAAAACCTGAATCTATCCTTCGAGTACTAGGGCTCTCTACCTTTACACTGAACTATTGGTAGATATTTAGGAAGTGAAGCTACATGCTGACAAACCACATCCATAGCAGGCTGGCAGAGCCATCCTAGTGACATCCATTAAAAAAAAAACTGAGGAGAAAGGTGACTACTCATTTCAGTCCAAGGAAATTAGGTCCACTTTGGATTTTAGCATCTTAAATGTAACACTTAGGGAGCTACTTTTTTTTTGGCTCTGTGTTTTAGATTAATAAGATCAAACTTTAAAGGAATTGCTTTCTTTAAATCCATTCTAAAATGTAAAGACAAGTATCAGACTGTTATAAAATCAAAGACCAAGAAACTTCAGTAAACATTTAAGTGAAGCCAACTCTTCCTCAGTTAGATGCCTCCCTCTGCTACTTAGAATTGTAGCACTAAGACTCCATAAGCAAACCCAAGAGTGAATGAAAACAATCAAAATTTGTAGCAGGATGAATATCTTTCGTTATATCAACTAATGTAGCTAAAAATAAGAAACAGACATACTTTTGTGTACACAAACACTCTGGCATGCACAGAGATGAAACTGGATTTGGTTTTTGTTAAATAAACACCAAAGCGTGTCTTAAAATGAACAGAAAAAAGAGATTACTACTGGCAGATAGGGTGGATTTTTAAAATTCCTTAAGTGTTCTTAATATCATGGGTGAGGAAACTTGCTCATAGTAGCATTTGAATTGCCTGGATCCTTTTAATAGTTCTTTTCCATTGAGAACTTGCTGAGTAGTTGCTAAAGATTTTGGGAGATCAACCACTAGGGAACGATATACTGAGCAGTATGGTGAAAGTAGCCCAGCAATAAGATGCAGTGGCTTTCAAGAGGTTCCTCCCTTCCTTCCTTCCTTTAAACCACACACAAAAACACATCCTAGGTGGTCGAGGAAGCATTGCCTAAAAGTACCAAGTGCCTGAATTGCACATGTGATTGTTACACTGGGATAAAAGCTGGAGTCGGGACAAGGGCTGATCCTGCTGCTTCAGTATTTGTACTTTTTGAAAAGCCAATTTGGCAAGCAGCATAACAAGGGCCTAACAAGTGACAGGACATATGGGGAGGCAAAATAATTGTGCATTAGGAAGACTGTGCAGATGTGAGCTGAAGTAAGGGCGTAACTCCATATGGCGCGTTGCTGACCTTCAGTTGGTGCCTGAATGACAGAACGCGGTGCAGGTCGCCCTGTCCAAGGGATGCTGTTCTGGGAGCAGGGCTGCAACCAGACAGAACTGGATTTATGCAGATCATCTGCTTCCTGGCAAACAATGAAGCAGCTACTGACAGCTGTTGTGCCTGAGATTGTCATGGTATTACTGCACCTTTCAACTCTGACACATTCCCTAAAACACTGTGTATTACCGTGCTTCTGGAAAAAAAACAAAACTGTTACTGCTACTGAAAGGGTGGTGGCTGTTAACCCCTGTTAATCCCCTGTTCAGCAAGAGCATATGTGAGTGTGCAGGATTCCTGATTTCTGTCCATGTTTTCCATGGTTTAAAAGCCTTTATACAGCTTTGGAGCGGAAATAACTTAATCCTTTCAAACACAGAATATTAAAAATCCTGTGGTTAGCATGTTTATTTGAGAAACATCATGGATATTTTTTGTAAACTAACCCCAGAGGGATGTGAGTGTTGGGTAGAATAGCTGTGCCACTCTTTATTAGGAAGTGTGATGAGAGAAGGCCTTAATTCTTCAACCTGGAAATCCTTTGAGGAAATAACAGTTGATAAGTCCAAACCATGACTTTTGATTTATTATCATTTGTTCCTCCCTTTCCCTTTTGGATGTTAATCCTAACACTGGCTAAGAGCTTGGCCTCATTTTATCAATAGCTGCTTGAAGTGCTGGGGAGGATTTGCTCCAGTATTCACCAGAAGTCTTTGATCTATGAGATTGTAGGCTAACACCAACAATCTTTTGTGAGCAAGTGTCACAATACGTACATCGATCATCCCAGCCCCTGTCTGTCAGGCTCTCCCAACCTAACCGTATTTTTCATGACACAATGCAGCGCACGGCCTTTAAATTACCCATCTGTCTGACAAATCAGTGAGTGTGGCAGAAACTGGCAGCAGTTTGACGTCGCCTATCACTTTAACTGAAGTGAAAGTAATGCAAACAGATTTATGGGATCCCCTTTGATTATAGACTATGAATATATTTGGAATTGATGTTTGAAGGAGAGAGACAACAGAGAGGCAGGAAAGGCTTGTAGGAAAAAGCACTAATGTGGGGTTTGCGGTTTTGTATTTTCTATGAGGGAGATTGTTTTGTTCTTAATATTTTACTTCTACATGTGTTGCATCTCAGCTGTGAATACCTCGCGTTTTCTTTTTCTTTTTTTTTCCCCTGGATGATTATTTAGCTGTCCTAAATTAATAATTTTATAAATATCAAGGCGCAGTTTTCTTAAATGTTTTGCATTATGGCGGTTAAATATATCTGTAGTGCTAACTGTAGAGCAGTAAATATTACCGAATTTCCAAGTGTGTTCTGAATACAGTATAGCACAGCAGAATGCAAATGACTGTTGTAAACTGACAAGGATGGATGTTTGCTGCAATGCTGGTGAGGACTTGAGTTCTCTGATGGAGTAGAGCAAAGCACTGACTTGTTTTTGGGTTTTTTTTCTTTGATCCAGTGGTTTATCTTTTTTGCACAAGTAACCAAGACCTCGGCTTTTGCACTTTGATACCTTCATGCAGAGGCTCTGTCCCTAGAATAGCATGGCATTCAACCTGGTTCATAACCAAAGTCTGCTATAACAAGCCTGATTTTTTATGAAGGGGATTTTATCCTACTTATTAAAGCTGTTGTTTAAGTATAGTGGTGAATTTGTGATGGTGGAAGCTGGAACTGAGAACTACTGAGTATCTCACTCACAGGCAACAACGTGCCCATTCAAACAGCTCTTGGCTGCAGCTGAGCTATTGAATCCCTGAGCTAACCAATCCAAGTAAGTGGTAGGGTGGTACCATTTGGGCGTTAGCAATGTTGAATCATTTTTCCAAGCTCTTTGGAGCTTACACAAGCTTCTCTTGGTCTTCTGCTTGACTTCTTTAGAGAAGCCATAGACTTAAGTGATTCCCTTCTTTTTTAAGGAGTAGTTTTCATAAATGAAGGTGTAGGCATTTGAAGTCACTTAACAAATCAGAGTTGTGCTTCAGCAGTGATGGCTTTTGTCTGGATTCCAGGGGACACTGTGATTTGTGGGATTGCCACAGAAATTTAGCCTGTTCCCTAAATACTTCAAGAGTTTCCTCAGGCCAGCACCACTGAGATAGCAGCAATCTGTTGCTGGTGTGGGTTCTTGTTGTCCCATGTTATCACACTGTCCTGGTTTAGTGATCAGGGCAAACCACAAACTAGAGGGCAGAACTGGTCCCTATTACCCCTCCGTCAACCCTCCCAAAGGAAGATAAAAGGGGAATAAGGAAGAGAGACATAAGGGTTTGGAAATTGAAACTGGAACAAATTTACTGTAACACAGAAAAGGGAGTAACACATGACGGGGAAAAAACAGATTAATTTATATGCAGATATATACAAAACCAATCTCGATGATCACAGGAGTAGGTGGATGAAAGTGCCTTTTGCAGCAAGGCCACTTCTGGAGGGCTGTCCATGGCTCCTCACAACACCTGATGGAGTTGGATTCTGGAGACCACATGGCAAGTTGAAGAAGCTCTGAGCAGCAGCAAGGAAGAAAGTGCAGGAAGAAAAGGGGCTGAGCTTCTGGTTCTCCTGGCTTTTGTAGAGTATGGCAAGAAGTGGGAGGAGGGAATACTGACCCCTCTCTTTTCTGAGCATCCTGCATTGTTCAGGGTCCTAAAAACCCTCTCTCTAGTTGTTCTTTGGCAGCTGTGGGGATCATGAGCTGCTTAGCTCTGAGATAAGCTTTTTTTAAATCTGGAGTCCTTCTCCTGAATTTTGCTGGGAAGATGAATTTGGTTTGTTGATTCCAGCATGCAACCCGAACCTTTGGCTGTCATCAGCATAGAATCATAGAATCATAGAATCATAGAATCTTAAAAGATGCCTTCTGGGACAATTTTTTCTTGCCTCTTCGAGGTCGAACCTCCTTCCATTCCTTAATATCTCTTAAGTCCTCTCCATCTGCCTGGTGACAGGAGGGGAGAGGATCCGTCACTTGCCCAACGTCTTCTATCTGCCCCTGCCTCAGGGTTTGACTCCACCAATCTATTTCACTTTCACATTCTCTAATGGCCCTCAGTCTTGCAACCTCCTCTGTCAGCTCAACCACCTGCCTGAGGAGATCATTTACTTGCTCACACCGCACACATGCGCTGTCACTGGTTCCCTCTGATACCAGTGCCAGACTCAGGCATTCACTGCAGCCAGAGACCTGCACTGCTGCGTGCCTGCTTGGGAGCTCCGTCTGAGTCCCCACATTCTTCTTCACAATGGTTTTTGGCCGCGTTGTGACCATGATCAATCTAGTTACTAGTCTGCTTTTCCTAGGATGAGAAGGCACCCGCTGCTCCCTGCCTGCCCTCTGCTCCCTGCCTGCCCTCGTGCAGCTCTCTGCCTCTCCGCCTGCCCTCGCGCCTGCCACGTGTCTCCTCTCTGGAGGCCGCTGCCGCTCTCTCTTCTGCGCTGCCGCGTGCTCAGATGAGGCTGCCAAATGGCCGCTTTTTAAACCTTGCCGCCGTTCACAGCCACACCCCCTGCCACGTCAGCCTTCCTCTCCTCTCCCTCGCAGGCTTCCCGCTCAGACTCGGGTCTCCTGGCTCTGCCCCGGCTTCACCGTCTCTGGGAAGCCCGGCTCCCTCTCAAATCCTCAGTAAATTTAAAGGAACAGCTCTCACCGCTGCCGGTGCTGCTGCCGCTCTGTCTTCTGCGCTGCCGCGTGCTCCAGAGCATCGTGGCTCTGTAGGTCTTTCAAAGCAATGAAGAAAAGATGCCTTCTGGGACAGATATTTTCTAAACAGGCCAGACAGGTTTTTTCCTTTTCCCCTGGCTAGTGTTTGCCTTGAAAAGAAATAAATGGGTAACATTCACCTCCTTACTAAAAAGTAGAGGCCATTATCCTTAGGATGATTGCTACATGGAATGAAACAAGCCTGCTGTGCAAGGGATAAGGTGCTGGCAAATGGAGTTCCTACACTGATGGGCTGGGTGCTTTCCAGCCCACAATTATTTATTTGGAAATCACATCTCAGCTCCTGGAAGTGGGCTGTTGATAGTGCCACTCCTGCATTTTCAGTCAGTCTTCATCTCCAGCTCTTTTACATGATTCTGTTTCTCCTTCTGTCTGGAACTTGGTTAGTGGGAACCTATGCAAAGCTTTCTTTAGCCAAAAGAAAGTCCTGATGTATTTGCCTTTAGCTCCTAGCATACTAGGGCATCCCCAGTGTTTGCTGTTTTTTCAAACCAAAGCTACTCCTGTTTTAAAATCTCCATCCATAGTTCTTCCATCAGGTCCCACCTGCCAGCATCCCACATCCATTCTGGAAGCACACTAACTGGAGAGCCCTTTCTGCAAGTTCCACACTGTGTTGGTGAGGGAAGCTACATCTACATTTGGAGTACAGAAGACAGATACACTGTCACAGTGTGGTGTTCAAATGTGAACACCAGCTAGGTTAACATGATGGTGAAAAGGAAAGCTACAGATGGTGTCTTTGCTAAGGGTGTTCCTCTGTTATAATCCTGTCTCTGCTATTAGATTTTTTCAAACACAGCTTTGTCAAGCAGGGGTCTCAGCAAGGCAGGCATGACTTTGGTGGAGCTGTGGCTTTATGCTTGTTCTGCATAGCTCTAGTAGTGCAGCATAGGGTCTGTGTGAACAAAGTCACACCAGGGTCCCTTTTGGTTTAAACAATTCCTAGGCTATTCTCTGTAGGCAGGAGCTCTAACCTGGAGAAAGCACTCATTTCTAGAGCTGACCATCAGCAGAAAGTGGTCTGAGTGTCATGTCTAGGACTCAGTGACTGATAGTGGATGAAGATCTATAAATGTAGCCTAGTACCTCTGCTTATAGTCCATTTGGCTAGCTGCTAGGGTCAAAACACCTGCTTTTTTTGAATAATCAATTTTTCTTTTCCTCTAGGGAAGATGCATCAACTTCACTCGGGTGAAATCAGATGGAACCTCTGCCCCTTACATCCCACCACCAAAGCTGCCACAGCGTGACAATGTTCCTCTCAACAGTGCTCCAAGGAATCCTTCTCCTGCATCTCTGCAGCCTCCTTCCAGGCAGCCACCTCCTGGACCACCCCCATCCCGAGCCCCTCCTGGACCACCTCCTTCACGCCCACCCCCACAGCCCATGGTTTAGAGTGCAGCAAAACCCTCATCGACAAAACATGTCTCTTTGCTGAACACAGCATATTTATTGAGTATCAGTTTACAGTTGAAGATATCAGAATTTGTTGCTGGTCAGCAAAAAGAAAAAAGAAAAAAAATAATTGCCAAGTGTCAATTTTAGTGTATGAATATATTTATACCACACGTGCTGAGTAATCATTCAGTGGATAGGTTCAGAGCTATGGGATATAGAAACAAACAAAAATTATCATCTAGATACAGTTAGCAGCTTTTGTTGTGTATACATTTGAAGGTCTATTTACATCTGACATTTGTCTGACTTGGTATGTCAGATCATTCAGTAATAACTTTAGCCAGTACACGTGCATCAGTTGCTTTGATAGCTGACACCTGCAAGTTAGTTAAACAGAGTTAATTGAGGAATTTGCTTTCTTTTCCCCAACAGTACTGCATCCAGATGCTAATATAGAACAATAAGTGCAAAGAAAACTTTCTGCTTTTCGTTCTGCAGGTGGAATTTCTATGAAAGTTTATAAGAAGGCTGTAACAATAATGAGGTAAAATGAGACTTTGTACAAATAATCTAGCAACAGTAATCTAGCATTGAAAAGAGGTTTGTTTTTTTTCTCTGGGGGAAACTGAGAAAATCAGTTTTGAACCACCCATTTTTGCATATGTTTAGACTTCTTGCATATGATAGCCACTGCAGGCCAGACGGGTTTGAGAAATACAGTCCTTGAACAAGGCCTGGGTTCAGATTTGTCCAAAGTTCAGAGGAATTTTGAGAAAAATATTTTGTCTGGATATATAGATTTTAATTACAAAAATAATGGTCCAAAATGGAGCAAATACACATGCAATTTGAGCATGAATGCTGTAATATGCAAACAGCATAAGTTATTTATATCAGAAGCATGGAGGGACTGATTCCTTTGCTGTTTAGTTAGATTCCTTTTGATCTTACTGCCATGTAGGTCTAGATCCTCTTGTGATTCAAATATTAATTCCTCTATGAGTAGCTGTTTCCTTAAACAGCCCATATCCCACTAATACGTAACCTTGCAGTCTACCTATGGCTGAGAGGCATGGCATGATGTGTCAATATGAGCTTTTATCTGTTTTATATAATGTTTGGCTAACGGATTTCCCAGACATTGTGACTGCTCACCCATGACCTCAACTCTGTGTGTCATCAGAAAGTGATGTGAGCACCCACACAGAGGTGGGAATTTGTGACGCGGGACTGTGGGATGGCCCATGAATAGTGTTCACTAAGCAATACCTGAGTGGGTTGTACCCAGATCACTCCCTAGTGAATCAAAATAACACCTGAGCTTGCTTTTTTATATCATATTGGAGAGGGTGGCTACAAATCCCTATGCTGGTTTGCTTTGGCACTGGCTGTGTTACTAGGATAGTTGTAGGAATAATGTTTATATTGCATTATGACACAGCATGTAGCTGTCTCTCCATCTGTGTGTGGGTGTGTAGCATGTCACAGTAGTTACTATCACAGAAGTCCAAAATAAAATATGGACTGTAATGTGTAGTTACTCCAGATTTCAGGCCTTTTCATAGAGTTGTTACAGGTACATAAATTTGCACTGGTACAAATAGCAATTAGGGTTACTATTTCCAGTGGAAGTCCCACTTGCAGGACACCATACCAAGCTCTCATCAGTCTGTTCTGATCACTGTGACACGTGCCATGTGTATGCAGCTGAGGCTGTCAAAGGTAAACTCAGAAGAACCACAGAGCCTCCTTCTCCTCTTGCACTGCTCTGCTCTCTTGAGTTTTACTCTTACCTCATGTATATTGGTGCAGGTAGTGGAATCACACTCATGGGTGCCAGCTGACCTTGGAGCTGTTCCTAGTTTAGGCCTGAGCCCACAAAGCACTTCTGCATGTGTTAAATGTCCTGCAGGCCATGAGGAACATCCTTATGCCCAAGCACTTTGCTGACCTGTCATCAGAAAGGAGAATTGGGATGTATTCAACCCTAAACTCATTCTTTTTAGTCACTTGAATAGGATCTGCATAATTTGGTCCATAAGAATGGATTTTTGTTTGGATGAGAGAGATGTGTTTGTGTGTGAGAACTGTGTAGGTTTTTGTTTGGTTTCTCTTTCTTTACAAAAATTGCTTGGAAAGAAGCATTCCTATGACTGGAAAGGCCTTTTGTAGCCAATGTAACACACAGTCATAGCTTACTTTTCTCAGTTTCTTCCAGTTAAAAGGTGAAACTAAAACATGTTCAGTTTTCCACGGCAGTTCTGGTGAAGCTCTACTTTTGACATTAGTGAAAGGAACTGGGTAACTGCAGTGAGGGGGTAAGGACCTGGATATGGGAGAAGGTGCTTTACAGGCAGAGATTGTTGGTTGACATTATTTTGGTCATATGGAAGCCTATGTCAAAAAAACTTGCTGCGTCTAAGACCGGTGGTGATGTGTATGTAACCTTGAACCAAACAGCCACTCATGTTGGCCATCTAAGAATAATTAGCCAACAGATGCTAACCAGAAATTAAAATGGTAGAGGGTAATAAAGCTGATTCCCTGCCGGAGAAAAACAGTGTGTGAGGTTTAGCTGCTTGTGACAGTGGGGCAGACCACTGCTCTGTAGATGCCAAGTTTCTTATCAGCAGGCGGCAAGGCTGAAACAATCGTGGTGCTCACAAATGGTGTAATAAGAAAAGGGAAAACTTGCTTACAGAATTAGTGTCTGCTGGTAAAGTTGAATTGAAGGGTAAGGAGTAAACCTTGGCTTGTGAAAAAGCCTGGAAACCATATTTTGTGTTGTCTTGCACCTGCACAGATCCTGAAAGGAGTCAGTAGAGTTGTTGCTCTGTTGCAGATTTGCATTGATGTTACTGTTGATGGAATTTGACCAACATTCCAGTGAAAAGGGAGGTGTTGGCTTAGGGAGGGATTCTCATAATCATACATCCAACATATCTGTTGTTTGCAGTTGAGGAGAATATTCTTTGCTGGAACAGCCAGTCTTGCAGAAATTACAGATACAATTTCTGCATAACTTGCAAGTGCAATGAGAATAGGAGTGGTTTGGGTTTTCAGGTGATCAGATCTATATATGTTAATGCAAGAAACATGAATTTGAATATTATATTCAGCATAAATGGAGTTTCCATCATTTCCATTATATAAATTAAGCATAATAATATTTGGTGTTTCAGTCAAGTTTTGGCTGCAGCTTCTGTAATAGAAGCACTGCAAGTTTAGTTTGTCAATAACGTGGGAAGAAGGGAAAGTGAACCTGAATTAAATTGCCTTTGCAAAGGTGGGGGCAGTGGCTATACTGCACTGGATAAAGAAAGGCATTTTGGCTATGTAGAAATGTATCTATTGACAGGGATATCAGGCACTATAACAATACAGTAGGAGAAACTGGTTGCTATTCTACTGTCTATTGAGTTTGAGCCTTACCTGGTGTAAGTCAACATAGGCCAACTGAAATCAAGGCAGTAATACTGGTGTCCATCAGCTGAGAGCTGGCTTAAAATAAATGAAGGGACAAAATCCCTCTGTCTGGCTTGATATTTCAATGTTTGTTTTGGTATGCTTGTGTGTCAGTTGTGATTACAGTAGTTACACTGCTAAGAAATGTTCTCATGTGGGATGATTCCCCTGTATTTTCCAACATATAGCAGCATTTTAAACATGCAAAAAGTGAGTATCTAACCCTTCCCTAAATCAGAGAAAAATGTGGACTCAGGGGCCTTTTGACTCTTACTTAGCACAGATGTGAAATGATACAAGGTGCAAAGCAGCAGGGAGGAAAACCCCATGTGTTTAAAGCTGATACAGAACCACATTGATCAAAGTGTGTTTATGGCCATGTTTCAACCCACATGCATGGATTGCCATCTGTGGGAGTAGCCTGCAGAGCAGACTGTTCTAACTGAAAAAGGGGGAAAAAAAGGAAGAAAAAAAAAAAGAAAGAAAAAAGAAAAAGAATCAGCTCCTCATCTGAATGAGTGAGCATAACAATGAATGACATTATTTCATGAACTGTACCAGTTCAAATGCATGTGCACCTGGTGCTTCTAATGCTTTTTACTCCTTTTGATCTTTAAGCAAAACAATCAGTAATATGCTTTCTCTCTGTAATTGTTTGATGTTTTTATTGTTGTTGTTTTGGGGTTTTATGTTTTGTTTTTAAACGTTTAATTGAGAAAACAGCCCTAGTTCTGTAAATATAGAGTTTAATTTGGAGGAGACAGCACACTTCTGGATGTTACTGCTGGACAGTTATTTATTAAAAGGGGCTTAAGGTGAATAAATACAGGTGGCTCAGGATACATGCATGCAAGTGTGATAATGCAGTATGGCATTTTCAGTTCTCTTTAGTTTTGGGGGAAGGGAAATTTTTGGGTCATCCTAGTTTGTTTAGAAGTTCGTTACTGACCTGAAACTTTTTAATAATGTAATAAAGATGCTAAACATATAACAGTGCTTGAGCAGATGTGTGGATTGTGGTAGATTTTTCATTTGGGGGGAGGGGGTAGTGAAAGAGAAATGTTATAGTTCTTAAGGGAAAAAAATGTACTGTACTAAACTTTTTTTAGAAAAATGTCTGTTTTCAGAAATAGTGGGGATGTAGGTTGATAGTCAGCCAGGGCATGGAGATGAGGGACACAGGAAGCAGTTGGATTTTTGACAAAGAGATTTTATATGGGGTTTGACTTTATTACTTGTACATGTGGTACAAATTTCTGTAACTGACATGCTGCTTCCATGTTATAATCATAACCTTTATGCATTTTATGCGCCTGCTCTATTTTTCTGAGAAAACCTTGCAAATGTAAAACCTGCATGCAGATGTGGGAGATGTAGCTAAAGTCTTATAATCCAACATAATGTAGTCTTGATGGAGTCAAAATCAACAATAAAAGTGCTTACTGGTTAAACACTACAGAGAATTTTGTCACAGGGTCATTTTAAGAGGGGGTAAGCTTGTCTGTACCTGTTTTCTAATCAGCTCAGCCTTAGCTGTTTTCTAATGGTCAGGAGGAGAATTTCAAGTTGGGCTGTCAGAATTCTCATCCCCAAGTTGCTACTGATTTGAGTCAAGACAAGGGTATGTTTTGTGCCTTAGTGTCCTTTTTCTAAGAATTTCAATCTTTGCGTAATTCAAAAGTAAGGCACCATTTATTGGAAACCCTTACAGATCTCAGGTAGCTGGTAAGAAATGCTTAGTAAATTCCACTGGAGTCAATGCTTAAACATTGATTGACATATGGAGCAGGATCAAACTTATTGCTGCTATCTTGAAGAGAAGTCGTCTAATGCATAAAAACAACCAAGTAAAAGCCATGCAAGATAAGATGCTAGAGCTGGAAGAGAAATTCTATGGCAAATCCTACACCTATGAAGACACTAGAGTCACAGGTCTCTGACTCTAGACTCAAAAACGCCAACTGATTTTTAGGAGTCTTGCCTGAAGGACACAAGGCTGGATCATAAGAACCCTTCTCCCTCACTGTCTCTGAAACTATTTTTTTTGTTCCCTCCCTGCTAATGCTTTGTCTGTGTCTCTTTGAGTCCCATTGAGGATTGGAGGCAGGCTGGTGGAAATGTAAGACAGGCAAGAAGTTCAGCAGTGGTAGGCCACAAAAATCTCCAACCCCAACAGGCTGCAATTATGGGTGATTAAGGCTGCTGCAAAGCTGCTGAGCTGTGCTCCATACTCAGTCTGCCCAGCACAGCAGCCACAGCTCTGTGTGCAGTGGGAAAAGAAGCTGGTCCTTGCACACATGCAGCCCCCTGAGCCCATGTGAGCCTCATCTGCAGAAACAGTGGACATGGTTTTTTGAGGGGCTGATAGCTGCAGCAAGTCATCGTGGCAAAGCAGGTGGGAGCTGCATGGTGGCTGAGCCGGGCACCCCCAGGCCCCTGGCAGCTCCAACTGGCTGTGCTGCTAATGGGAGCCAAGACCCTTTGCCTGGAGCTGTGCGCCTTTCCTCGTTGAGCCAGGAGCTCTGACAAAGAGCCTGGCTTCCTTTAACTTTGCTCCCCAATCTGGCAAGACAATACTCACTCAGAAAGATTTTGTGGCCTTGATTTTTTTTTGTTTTGTTTCTCCATCTGCTTCTTGGGTGAAAGGCAGGCTCGGGCTCTCGGAAGAGATCAGATAAACAAAAGCAGTCCTGGAGCCAAGGCTCTGGGCATTTTTCTTCTGCATTAACAAAAACCTGACAGTGGCTGCAGCTGTGGTTGGTTAGGCTTATGCATGCCTGAGACAAAAAAAAATCAGATTTGACCTGAACTTCCCCAGAGACTGAAAATCTACAGATCCCAGTACAGCATTGGTTATGGACTTGCCTATAAATAGCCTCTAATGCTGATTTAGCATCTTTCATCAAAAATGCTTCACAGTGCCAGGAGTGGTGTTTACACGTGAACATAGACCAACAAACCCTATGTGGCTGCATGGAAGTCAAAAGCAAGAATTTTACTGGCTTCAGCAGTCTGAGCCAGGAAATGAAAAAATGCTCTTTTCCCATACCCTTCCATTCCTTAAGATGCCACAAGCAGAGCATGTTGCCCATGCTGGAAGTTGTCAGATGTTCACTCAGTGAATGTGCTTTGCCCTTTGGCTTAGGATTCATCTCAAGCTTCATCATTTTCTGCAGCAAAGTTCTCCTCTCCTGCACACTGAGGGCTCCCCTTTTCACTGCAAGAGGGGGTATGCTGAAAGTTTCCTTTCCAGGTCTTACTCTGAATCTGACTGTGACTCAGGAGAACTGTGAGATGATGAGATGAAAGAGTTCTCTGAAAGACTGGGAATGTGCTGCTGGAATGTTTTGTCTGAGACTTTTATAAATGTTTGCTTTTAAGCTTTCAGAGATGCAGGATTGTTGCATATGTTACTTCAATGAAGGTCCTTAGATAATTCCAGCTATGTTGCTGCCACAGAGTTCACTGAAATAAGCTGTTCTCATGCCAGTCTGTCACCACTGTGTAGCACTTTTCTCCATGCTGGTGTCCTCCTGCATCCTGCTGAGCCTCTAGACCATTATTCTTGGGTGCAGACTGATTCTTCATGATGGAACCCTGCAGAAATGCCCGAGATTCTGTGACCCAGAACACCTCACACTGGAGGTATGCACTTTTCCCTCTGATGGCAGAGAGATATGGATTTAGAGCATGAGCCTTGCCAGAAGGCACAGGGCAACACAGCAGTCCAGACATACCCACATGCAATAAACATGCATACATTTGGCACAGGTTACTAAATATAGTGACTCTCACAGAATCACAGAATTGTCAGAGCTGGAAGGGACCTCTAGAGATCATCTGTCCAACTCCCTGCTAAAGCAGGATCTCCTAGAGCACATTACTCAGAACTGCATCCAGGTGGGTTTCAAGTATCTCCAGAGAAGGGGACTCCATAGCCTCCCTGGGCAGCCTGCTCAAGGGCTCTGTCAACCTCATAGTGAAGAAGTTTTTTCTCATATTTAAATGGAACTTCCTATGTTCCAGCTTGTGCCCATTGCCCCTTGTCCTGTCACTGGCAACTACTGCAGAGTCTGGCTCCTTCCTGAGCCCTTGCCATGGTCAGTCCCTTTTCGTTGCTGATCACAGCTCATGCGCTAAGAAAAAATACTAAATGCCCTCAAATATTTTCTAATCTCCATTTTTTCAGTAGGTGGGGAGATATTTTGTGCTGAATCTCAAGATTCCTCTTCATTATCCAAGGAAAATTGCCCAATCAAAACCAATGGGAAAATACAGTAAGCATATGTGGCAGCTCATCATCTTCACGCAATGGTGGCTGTTCTGTGCCTCAATTTCCTTATGCATCAGGAATAGCTTAGTTAAAAGTGAACATGCCTAGATGTAAGGGCTACTGTTTTCCGGATTTCTGATTCACCTGTGTAAGGTGTGTTGGGATCTTTGGTGCTAAGAGGATGCCAGTGCAGTGACAATGCTGTTGGGCCTGATGCCAGTTGGGAAATGCAGTGCCCTCAGCAGGTGAGTGTCTCCAGAAGGTAGTTAATTGTAAGTCATCATCATCACAATGGTAGACTTGGGTCTACCATGGGTCACCAGGAGCCATCTGCTTCAGGAGTGCAGGCAACCCATGTCTGAGACACCACAAGCAACAGCCTACTCACCAGAACAGTCACAGAGATGCTGGTGGGGGTCTATCTCATCCCAAACTAGTAGGTACAGCAAGGTACTACCAGGGAAAAAATGGGCAGAGAGAAACTGCAGCTCTCTGCAGACTCTGGAATTTCCCAGCCCTCTATTTTTGTGCTAATACAAATGGCTTTTGCATTGCTGAAGTGACTCACAGGTCAAAATAGGAAATAGCTCATTTCCCTCTCAGCCAGGTCTGCCTCTAACCCAGGCCAGAAGGACCCAGCACTGCCTGGGAAGAGCAGGCAGGATGTTTTCTAGATGGCTACAGACAGTGGCTCTGCCATGGTCTCCTGGAAGGTGTATCTGGAGGGTGAATTTTCCACATCCCACTTGAATCCTGCTCTTCTCCTTTTCATGAGCTGTGCACAGGCAATGGTTATCTGCTCCCTGGGTGCCTGAGCTGGAGCCTGCTGGTGCCAAAAGGAGCTCTGAGGAGTTGACAGAGTGGCCCCTGGGTGCACCAGCTCTGCAGAATAGTTTCTGTGGGATGAAACAGCCTTTCCTTCCCTCCTGTGATGCTACCACAGGGGAACTAGGTTGTGTCTTTATCTCTGCTCTCCATTTTGTGCCTCAGTTTCCCTTACTGTAAGAGCAGAGCCCAGCTCTGGCTACTTGAACTGTAGCGCTCAGCAGTCCTGGCCAGGCAGCTTCTGCAGCTGTAGCAGTAGCTAGGGTGGCTTCTTTCAGACTTGGCAGCTTCCAGCTTTCCTTTCTGGGTACCTTTGCAGCTCCCCTCGGGGCAGAGGGAAGAGGTGGGAGAGGCTCCTGGTGCTGGCCACACGCATGACTCACCTCTGACATTATGGTATTTTTGGTAGTTCAAGAGCAGCCTCGGCTCAACGGCAGGAAAGAAGTGTAAAAATAGCCTGTTGGCGTGTTTGCTGCCAAGCAGAGTGCATGATGTCTCTCTGTCAGTATCTGGCCCGGTAGCCCCTTTGCTAACCAGGTCTCAGAGAGCTGTGTGCAGAGGACATTCTGTGGAGGAGCACTTCTCTCCACAAGTTTGCTGAGGGCAAATGCCAGACTGCAGAGCCAGTTGGCTTGTTATTGTAGGGTTGCCTGCGAATTTGGAGGTGCTCTGTCACTGCTTCTTTCAGCACGATGAGGGATCTGCCCTGGAGACCATGTTCTGATCAGAGGTCTTCCATGTCCCAGTGTGGAAAAGGGACCATAAGCAATCACAGCTTCACTGCACCTTGTCACCCTGGCTTGGCAGCCCTGCAGAAGGTGGGAACTGGGCTCCCCACAGCAGCCTTGGCTGCTCCACACCTCCCCTGCTCCTCTGCTGAGGGGTGAATGTCCCCAGCACTTCCTCCTACCCCATCAGGATGCCCAAAGGAACACAGTGTTTCCCTCTCCTCCCTGTCATGAATCCTGTCACACCAGCTGTACACAGCAAGGAAATGGTTAACATGTTTTTCCAGTGAGGGCTGACATAGCCTTTCCCAGTATGGATGCTGTGAGACCATAATAGATGCCAGCCAGCAGATGCTCCTTGGCAGGGCTGTCCCCTCTGGGAGGCAGGCCACTGCACACAAGTGCTGGGACATTATGGTACATGGTACCACCCCAGAGTGACCATTTGGACTGTGACCCCCTGACAGCACTCAGTGAGCTGGTCAGGGCAGCACAGGGCTCTCCAGGGTGGAGGACGGTGATGATGGCCATAGTGGTCAGGGAGGCAGGTCTGGCCAGACTGCCACTGGAGGGCAGGACATGACTGCCTATTTCCTGCAGCAGAACAGCCAACTCAGACTTCTCCAGAAAGAGTAGGAGCTTGGCATTGCTTTTCAACAAAAAAATTTATTTCAAGCTGATTTTGTTGTGGAAACCATGCTTAAACTAGCAGTTCCAGCTCAACAGCCTCTTCTACTGCCCACAGAGTAAATGTGCTTTCCAAGCACTCTCTGTTCATCTACCCTGCCAAGGAGCAACTAACTCCCTGGCTGTAAAACCCATAGGCCACATCACTGCCATTCTCAATTTGGTCATTTTCATGTTTATCACTGACCAGCATCAGCCTTGAGCCATCTGAGTCGTGTGAGCTTGAGCTTCACGTACTCAGCTGGAGCTTGCACAGTTACTAAGCAAGCAACAGCTTGCTGCTGAAAATGAGTGCTTGCTCTGGTAGGTCAGGCTGAGTGGTAAAGGAAGCTTAGGACAGAGCCATGGGGCCACCACTTTTCCTCCTTCCAGTACTTGTAGACCTTTGCCACAACCAGTACCTCAGTTCCTTTCTGAGCCCTTGCCATGGTCAGTCCCTCTTTACAGGCTCTTGACCTTCCTCAGAGCTAGTCCTTCCTTGGCTATGCCCCTGTCTCTTGCAGCCTCTGTACAGGCCAAACTGGTGGTATGATGGAGCCTGTGCTGTGTTTTCTACAATGTACATTTCATATCAGCATACTCATTGGTGAGCTGTGACCTGATTGTTAAGTTACTATCAAAGAGACAGACACCAACACTAAAACATGTGTCAAGTAAAATCTCCAGCCAGACAAGCCCTGACTATCAGTCCTCTTCTGTTCTTGGACTTAACTGAGCTGATCTATGAGCTGGTGACAATGATTCTCTGTCTGAAATGTTCAGCCCTCATTTATCACCTCGGTGACAAAAACTGATGCTGAAAATAACCCACAATTTGACACACTAGTTAGTCTGTTGAGGTATGAATGAATACTTCATGCCATTCTGCAAATAAGACACTGTGATTCTGTGAGTCTGGCTCTTGAGAGAGCTTGTTTTGATTTCTTGCTATCACCAGGACCCTGAACACATCCTCTCTGGTTTGACCCAGTGGACTCTAATCACCTCAGTATCACAGAGGGGCTGGTCTTAAATCACCCACCCATATCTGGCAGGGGTTTCCAGGAAAAAAATTGAATACTTGAAAGATTTTCAACTAACTCAGCTAGACCACAGTTCTCAGCTTAAGGAGAGCTGGCTGTTTTAGCAGCACTGTTGCTATTTTTAGTGCCTTTAAGCAGACTTCTCTATTATAAGATTATTTGCCCTGTTTTCTGTTCTTGTTACCACAAAAACATTTTGTGAAAAATGTTGGCTTCTCTTAAAAAGCAACACTATAAAATACAACAGCAAACAATGATATGGCCGCTTCAAAGCTCAAGGCAAATCTAGCTGTAGGAAGGACATGAAAAAGAACACTAGATGCAATCAAAATGAGATACACAGGCAGTCAAGGAGTCAATGCTGAAGCTGGATGTTCCCTGAAGCACTAGTATTACCTTTAATTTCATCAAGAAATCAGAAGGGACACCATGATTTCTTGTTTATTAATCTTAACCCCCTTTAGCATAGATCACAACACTCAAACTCTGGCTCTTGAGTCATGCAGATGCAGCTGCGACTGCTTGGGCAGTCCCACATGATCAGCATCACAGTGAGCTTGTGTTGGGGACTTCTGGTTCAATTCCTGTCACAGAGCAAAGTCAGAAAAGGCTACAAAAGATGTCCCCATTACTACTAAGTGTGTAAAAGCTGGAAATGGAGAAGAGCATATCTTACCAAGAAAGGCTGTCCGACCTGCCAAGCAATGCAAGCAGTGAAGAGTATGTTGCTACCTTGCTACAAACAATTGGATCCAGACACATCCAGGGTCCTTCTCTTCTCCCTTAGGCTGCTGTGTATAAATCCATCTTCATCATGGGGTAATTTCAAGCAGCAGGATTATCTTTAATGGTTTACAAACACCTGGTACTTATTCCACCAAGGACTACAGAAAAACAATCCCATAAATGTGGGTGGGGACATGCACAATATAGTTCACATGCAAACATCCAAAGGTTCTCAAATGCTGCCTCTTTCCCATTGCTGGTGTGTGAACTCTTGGCATCTGTCACAGCCCTATCAGACCCAAGTGAGATGCCTTTGCCCATTGTGATTCAGTGGGTACTTGCTTTGTTGGCCTTTAGGGTTAAATAAGAACAGCAATTCCCTGCTTTTTGTGGGAAATGGTTGTTAGGGATACTGGGAGGAATTCCTTGGCACCAGCATTAGCAAGAAAGGAATGAGCAGAAAAACGGTCAGTCAGAGTCAGCCAGAAGCAGAACAGAGGCAGCCAAGCCAAGGGAATGTGTTCTGCTGTTTGTGTTAGTGCCTCACCCTGGCTCTCCCACCAGCAGCAGAGAGGCCCTGTGCAGCAAAGGTGAAGCTGACACACCCTTCACTAACCTGTGGAAACTTCTGTGCAGAGTCCCCTGCAGCACTGGCTGTTCCCACTGACCCCAGGGCTTGTCCTCCTGAGCTGCAAAGGTGCTGGAAAGAATCAAGGCCTCTATTCCTGCTTCTGTGATTGAATGACCCCCACAATGTATAGATGTGAATTTTCTTACAAGGCTTGGCAGAGAGCTGCTTGTGGTAATAAAGGAGGCTTGAAAAATTAGGCTGTGCTAGTGATTTTCAAATGGAAATAACCCTACTTTGGGGTCATTTTCCCTTTGAAACATGCTTCAAAGGCACAAGAGGAAAGGGTGGAGTGAGCAGTGAGCTGCCAGGTATGTGAGTACAATTTTTGTAGGCTTTAGTGACTTTATTTTTGCATTACAAACGCTCTCCTTGCTCAAAACTGCTGCATTCCCCTTCTGTTTATTTTCTCCAGCTCATCCCTCCTTCATAAGCAGACAATAACTTTTTGTTTGGATTGGCTTGCTGGCGAATTTCCATAGCTCTGCCATACCGTGATCTGGTTTCAGGTGATTGTGATCTGATTAGTAGACACAAGGGTATTTGCTTTTAATAACTGTGAGGGCATTCAGCTGTTTGTATCCACTTAAGTAGTGATAAGCAGGAAGAAAAAGAAAACAACTAAAAAAGAAGGAGCAGTAGAAGCAGAAAAAAATAGGTCCTGGTCTCTGGTTTTGTTTGCATGAAGGCTTAAAATCTGTAGGATGAAACTATTGTAGTTTGCACAGTGAAGAGTACAAACCTGTTTGCAAACACAGCAGCTGATGGGGCAAGAGACTCATGTAAGTCACTGGAAGGTAGGGCAAGCTAAAAGACTTGTAAGCAATGAGGTTATGTTCAGACCTGGAAAACATGGACCTGCATGAGTCTGGTCAATTTTTTTCCCTATGTATAAAAAAAAAATTCTGTTTGCTGAACTGTTTCCTCATCTGAACTAAAGTTCTTCATGGTATTTCTTACAGACTGGATTGGACAGAGTTATTAACTTTTTGGCCTTGTAATAGAATACTTCTTTCTCTTTGGTTTGAGGGGTGAGCTCTAATTTCCTCAAATATAGGTGTTACATTATACAATTGGTCAGATTAATGTTTTTTACAAAACTATCTGTGTTTGGTCTGCTGTTTTCACAATTGTTCCTCTTGATTCCCAAGCTCCTGGCTGGAAAAACAACAACAACAACAAACAAACAAAAAAAAAACAAAAACTTTGGGATGAAATTCCCAATGAGATATGCTGTTTTTGTTAGTCTTGAAAAAGTTCTATTGGAATTGAAAGCCATGGAGTAAGTGAAATTGCTGAGCAGTTGAGAACCTGGCTTCCATAAGTTTTCATGTTCCAAGGCAGTCAGCTCCTGGCCTGAATCTTTCTGGGCATAGGGCCAGACTTTATAATAATCTACAGATGGGAAAGGGGAAAAGGGAGCTGCCTCTGCATCCTAGAAGACTTTAGTCACCCTCAGTATAAATTTGAGTACCCTTTAGACTGCTCTCATCTAAAACAATAGTCAGAGCTTTATGAGCGGTAAAAGCTTCTTGAATGCTGGTAATGCACCATTCTGAGGCTACTGACACCTTTTGCGGATTGAAAAATGTTAAGCAAAATCTTGCTTGTGATTTTGTTAATAATTTTCCTTACAATGGGTCAGTATATATCAGGAGCAGCTCTGATATCACGGATTCAAGCTTGGAAAGTCCCAAGGGCAAAGTCAAGAAAAACTAAGTACACGGGTATCTTCTTTGTTTTGTCTAGCTGAAAATTGATTTGGACTAAATTGCTTAAAAATGTGCAAACTAAACCTGATTATGGTGCATGTGCTGCTTCTACTGGAGGTTTCTGCCCACTCTTGCTGGTTGAAGGCTGGCCAGGCATATCAACAGGAGCAGGGACTCTCTGAAAGCCTAGAGAAGGCCTGTGGATGAGGCCTGAGAAAGATTCACTGTGGATAACACTCTATAGCTGTCTGTACCCACAGCATGATTGACGCACTGCCCAGCTCAGAGATTACATTATTTTGTGGGGTATCATAGTACAAGCAACCGGGATCACTGGCTGAGTGAAATTCTAACCACCTCTTTATGTTGGGCAGTTTAAAATTACAATCTTGAGTGCATTTGGAGTTTACTTTCCAAAAAATAATATTGCCTGAGATGCAGAAATGACATCTTGGGAGAGGGAGACAGGGTTGGGAGAACCCGTGCATCATCTTCTGGCCCTTTTCTGAAGATTTGCATGTTCCTGTCAGTAATCACTGATTACATATGATGTTGTGCCTTAGATAAATGTACTGGTGCTGTAAAAGATTTGTGTGTCTGGTACACATTAATAAAGTGCAAGAACCACAGGTAAGCTCACTCACATGCACAGCATATGTGTTAAGAGGGGGACAAGAAGCGTAGTGAAGCTTAATTTGTTGATATTAAATTTAGCTGCTTCTATCAAAGCACCTGCACAAGCAAAAGGGATATTGAACATCAGTGTCTATCTCCTGCAGCCCTGGCCTGGGACGGCTGACTTCTCTGATCTGTATTAAAACTGTGCAGTGCTGCTCTTACCTTTGCTGCATGATTCAGGCTCTCCAGGCCTTACCTAGCCCATCCATATTGATTTCTTAAAATCTGGCCACTGTTTCACTGCATTCAAATGTTCTGTAATGTCCCTTTGCAGCCCTTTTTAGTTCATGCTGCCAAAAATGACTGCTTGGGCTTTGTCCTATTTTTGGTCTGGTTTGGTCTCTGCTTCCCTCTGTGACCTCTAGCTCTTTGTAACTCTAGAAGGGTGGCTTTATCCTTAGAGTCCTCAAGAAAGCTGACCGCCATGGCAAGCTGACCTCCATGGCAAGCTGACCCAATTAAATTTCAACACAGGGGGGAAAGGCACGTGTAACCAGCCAGGCACAGACTTGGGATCCAGCAAAAGCAAATACACCTTACCCCTAGGGAGAATGAAGGACTGCTTTTGTACTGTGTGCTATTGGTAAACCTGCCTCTCAAACGTGGCTAGAAACCAAGCTGGCACAGATCATTCTTCTGGGAATAGCCAGGGCAGCTTCCCAGGCCACCAGGGACCTTGCTGGGTTAAGTGAAATAGCAGTGTATGGGAAGGAAATAAGAAAGGCCTGTAGTCTGGTGCTTACCCAACATCCCATGTGGGTCTGTAAATGTGAGAGAGGACAAAGCTCCTATATAGCAAGGGTTAAGATATAGCTGGTGGGAACATCATTTCCATCAGAACAGCTTTCTGTTTTAAATAAATAAATAAATGCTGGCAGGGGTGGATTCTGACAGAAGTCTAGACAGGAAAATATTGCTACAACCATATGATCTTTCAGCTTATTTCGCAGAAACTTTTCTCCAAGTTAAAGCATTGAAAACTGTTCACCTCTTTTTAAAACAAACACAAAAAGGAAAAAAAAGAAACAAAAACATTTCACACTCTATTACTGAGCCTTAACATGTCACAGCAGCTAGTGCAAGCTCTATAACTTTTGGGGGGCTGGCATTACTGAAAGTTGTTAGCTTTAAATATGCTGGCCCTATGTCACCCTTGAGATGTTTCTTGACTCATGCCATGCAAGTCCAGGTGTGGGATAGGGGGGACCTCCCAAGTCTCTGTGCAGTCTGCTTCTTTATTGAGCTTTACTGTAAGATGTAGGGCTTGTGGTGTGTGGCTGTTTTTGTGGCATAGTGATTTGGGATGTTTGGATATTTATTTTAATTAAATAAGCTTTTTTGAAGGAAGGGAGTAGTAGTGGGTTTGTTAAGTTTCTAGAGTCCTGTTTTGCTGTATTCCAGATAGGTAGAGAGAAAAAGAGTCAGTAATAATGAGTGTGTGGCTTATTCTGTTGTAGCAAAATTCACTGATTCTCAGTGGAGTTTTATGCTGAGAAATGCTTGTAATTTGCATGTTGTGTCTGTGCCAGAGACCAAAATGTTAGCAGAGAAGGGTGTGTGGGGAGAAGCAGTGGAAAATTTACAGCAAGCTTTAGTCAACGGGGTTGAACGTAGGGCTTCTCACAAGGGAAGCCTCATTTATTAAGCAACTTGTTCTCTCCCTGTGAGATCATATGTGAAAAACAGGTTGAGTCACGTCTGAGGGTGTTGGCCCACGGAATTCATAGATAAGGAAGGTTTATACCTGTGTGCTCCCAGCACAGAGAAGCCAGTTACTTTCTGCAGCTTCCAGAGAGAATAACCCTTCTAAGGAGTACAGTTATTCCAGTTTTCTTGTGGTAAGTTTATTGGAAAAAAACCCACTTTTATTTCTTTCTCTCCTTCCACCCCCTTCCTATCTCAGTTTCTCTAGCCCTGAGGTGTGATACATGTGGTTTTCTTCACCAACAGACCCAAGTGTCCCTACTGAGACATGGCATGGTGGAAGGCCTGGGTAAGTAGAGGAAATACTGAACAAGACACTTTGACTTACAAGTTACATCTGGCACTGTGAGGGAATGAAATGTTTCCTTTTTAAATATCAGCCAGACCTATTTTCTGATTTTTCTGACTATAAAATAGCTTTCAGTACTTCTAAAACCTTAATTAAGGAAGGTCTGAACATGATTGATGGCTTTAAGAAGAGCAGACTTGCCCTGGTCCTTCAGTTGAGAGTGATGCAGTTGCAACTAATCCTTCTCCTTATTACGGGGTGGTTGGTTTGGTGGTTGTTTCTGTTGTAGGATGTATATGGTTGATGGGTCTCAGGCTCTCCTTTCTGTCATTGGTTCTGTTTATGGTGTATTTAGGGGGGGATGCTGGTAGTTTTTTTGTACTCTGTCGTTGACAGCCGATCCTTTCCCCGAGGCATTGGGTAATTGGCATGTTATAGGGCATGGGGTTGGGTTTGTTTTGTGTTGGCTGTAGGGATGATGGTTGGGGGTCCTGTTGAAGGGTGGAAGTTGGGGGTGGTGACTGTTGATAGTGGGGGAATGTTTTCTGTTCAGTTGGATATGCCTTTGGATATGGGAAGACAGTCCTGGAGAGAAGCAAAGTAACATAGCTGAGGTCTGCAATAGGTCTGAAAGCTGCAGGCTCTTCATCTACTCCCTTCTCTTGTTGCAGTGAGCTCAGGGCACTGGCCCCATTTTGGTCCCCAGTTGCTCTGGTGGGCTGTGGTCATGGAGGAAGATGTAGTCAAGCCACAATGTCTTTTTCTTTGTGGATTTTTAATATTGCAATGACAATTTGGACTTGGACACCTATCTGTTTGCTGGGGCGGAGAAATACTGCATATATGCTCTTCTGAAATCTTGTGGCTTTGGAGGAATGTGGCAGGATGAGGGGATGCTCATGGGGTCCACTGAGGCAACCTCTGGAGCACAGCTCAGGCCAGGCAGCAGGCAGCTCTGGTGATGTGCAGAGCTCTCTTGCCATCCATGGTAGCTCTCCCGTTAGCCTATGTGGAAGGTGAAGTTTACCCCCAGACTCTATCTCCAAATACCTCTAAGCCAAGGCCTGGGAGAGACCTGCTGGAGACACGCAATGGAAGAGTTCTGGTAGAGAAGTCTTCTTCCCCAGCCCAGTCCATTGACCAGAACCACTGTCAATACTGCACAGGCTTTCTCTTGATTGCTTCTGTGTTGTCCATGGAAAGATTTGTGCTTCACTTCCACATTTTTGTGAGGAAGGCTTCATGTTTCAGCAGCCTGTGTAAGGGGTGAGCAGAACAAGGGGCCTCAAAGAGGGGCCTCTGTTGCCATGTGCCAGTAAAGATGCCTGAGAAGTGCAGGAGTGCTGTCTTGCAGTGTATTATATTACCTCAGGTGCAAATACATCATCAAGGAGTGAGAAAACACTTAGCATGGACATGACCATTCTCACATTCTCAGTTACAATTTTGTACCCAAGCAGTGGGAGCTAGAGAAACATTCCTTGGGGAATATCAAGTTAATGCCTACTTTTTCTTCAAATAGAGTTCAGATGGGCAACTTTACTGATCTCAAAACATACAGTGATTTTTTTTTCCCAGAAAAATGGAAAGTGTAATCTTCCTTTCTGCTGATCTCCCGCTGGCCCCGTGTTTCCTTCTGGAAAACGGACTGTTTTTCCGAAGCTTGGAGTAGCTCTGACTTTAATTTTTCCCTTTCTGCTCATCTGTTCAACCACAAGCTGGAAATCTTTTGAAAATTTAGTGTGAGAAAAGGAGAAAGAGAAAAGCCTCAGTGATCTCTTATCTATTGGTATTGTAAAGGGGTGGTGGCACGAAGAGATAAGAGGGCAAAGGAAGGATGGTAGAAAATTGTTCTGGTTTTCTAAACCCTTTGTAAAAAATAGAGTTCCAAAACGAACAGAATGAAAAAAAAGTGAAGCTTTCTTAGAAACACTTCACTGAAAAAAACTAGTAAACCCTGTCCCCAAATTCCAGCTTTTCAGTAAACTACTGTTTCAGTTTGAAAATATTTTGGTGTGAAAACTTTTAATTCCCTTTCATTTACAGGTAAAACTTTCAGAAAATCAGCTGTAAGGTACACTCATTCCATTGCTTTCAGGCCAATTATTCATCTTCACAGATGCCTTAAGTAGTATAAGTTAGGTAATTGAAGGGTCAATTCATCTGTGAAACCAAGACCAAACTGAACAGGGTTACTGTGGAAACCTGTTGTGATTGTACCTGTGCTGGAACAATTCAACACAGAGAATGAGGTGTACCAGTGAGTCATGAATGTGCTGCTCAAGAGCCAGGATGGGCTGTAAATGTTTGCTGGAATTAGTAAAAACAATAAAAAGGTTATTGTTTAAGTTATTTCCACTGGCTCCAAATGAAGCTCAGCTTTGCACTCCCTTTTTCTCTGAGTCATCAGGCACAGATCCAGAGTGTTTCTTTCACATGAGCCTTTGTATCCAGCTATAGAGAACTGTCCATCTTTCTCAGAGTAAAATCAGATGGTTGAGTGTAACCTGCTTTCCAAGACAGCTGTGATGTTGCTGGCTGACTTCACAGGGGAGCAGGAAAGCAGGACCACATCCAATGGTAGTACAAGCTCAGCCAAACCTCCTGTTCCAGACTGATGACAAACCTTTTGGAGAGGCAATGCATTAGTCTGTCATTCCTCTTTCTGCAGTGACAGCTACGCTGCAGCCTTAGATTTGCTGTGAGTTGGGCCTCAAAGCTGTGAGTTCTGCAGCTGCTTTCTCTGCTGCGAGCAAGGTGTGGTAGCACAGGAGTCTCTCTCTGTGTTGGTTGTAAAGCAAACTTCTGCAAACTGAAGACCTCTTCCAGATCTTCCTGACTGATGAAAATACTGCTTCTATTGAGCCTCATGATGTCTTTTCAAATGGAAAACACAAGGGGTGATAGGCACAAGTTGCTCCTGGGGAGATTCTGGTTGAACACAAGGTAAATTTTTCACTAGCAGGACAATCAAATATTGGAATAGTGTCTCAAAGGAAGTGGTAGATTCCCTCACATTGGAAGTCTCATCTTGACAGGGTGCTGAGCAACCTCATATAAGCCTCGCATAGTGTTACCTGAAAAGATTGGATCACCTTGAGGCCCCTTCAAACCTGGCATTCTGTGATTCTATCATCATCGCCTCTTGTTTGCTCACCACTGCTTCTCAGAGCTTGGCTGGCAAAGGGGCCAGCATGCAGATGTGTGGCAGCTATATCTATTGGCAAGGCACTCAATAAGGACCCCAGAGCTGGTTTGCCCAGAGCCAGCCTGAGCACCTGTGAAGCAGGGCATGGGTATGCACCAGCTGTGGCACTAGGCTGGCATTTGCTGACAAGCACTCCTAAGCTTGCAGCCATTTATCAGTCTTCCAGCCTCTCTTAAAAACAAGGAATGCAGATCCTGAAGGGAATTTCCACAAGCTTTTCTACCTGGCAAATATTGCTTGAAGACTCACCCATCCCTCTTGGCAAAACTTGGATGAGACTCAAGGAGAAGAGAGATAGAGGCCCCTTGAGTGCAGGAGATAAGAACAAAAGGGGTTTACACCATAGCAGGAAGCTGCTGAGTGGCATTGGTAATCTATGTTATGCAAGTCAGATGAGACAACCATAGTGATTCCTTCTCATTTTTAAGTCCAGATTTAAAGGTGCTTTTTATCTGACTCTGAGGCCACCCCCATTGAAAAATCCATCAAGTCATATTGATGTCATTAGTTTGATATTGACCATATCCCCGCCAGTAATAAATTTCTGAGAATATAGTAACTTAAGCAACTTAAGTCTCTCTGCTGCTAAGAAAAGAAAAACTCCGTGTGTTATTTGAATAAAGTGGTGATGACTCTCTACGACTAACCACTCAGATAAACCCCTTTTGATAGGACCTTATTGTTAGAGATGCATCAATATATTCAAGCCAGTTCCTTGAATAACAGCTTTTGTTAAACTCAAGCTCTTAAGCCTGGGTTCTGATTGATGGCCCCACTCATTACTTTTTGGTGACTGGAAATAAGTCTTGGCATGTCTTTCTGCCCTGGGACTCTGGCACTGACAGTACCTTAGGAGTCTGTCCAGAGGGTTCCTTTATAGTTGTCCCTTGGTTCAGGGAAGAACATCAAACCTGCTCTTCTCCAGATGGATCTCTCTCTTCAAAGTAGTGTCTTGGCCCAAATCCTTCCAGCAGAGATACTTCCTTCTAGAAATCAGCTGTGCACGAGTGGAGAAACAACAGGAGAATAAAGCTGCTACCTAGAAAATGGTCTGTGAGAGCATGACTATTCCATGAAATTAAAAGAAAAAGTGAAACATACTGTGCACCAAACCACTGGGAAATGTAGTTTCTAAAGCAGTGCAATATGATAGCATAAATGTATGAAGTTTTGTATAACAAGCGAATAAGCCTACTCAGCTTTTTCTACCAGACTTCAGCTGATGAAAAGCAGTGGTGAAAAGTCCTGTATTTTTCTTCTTTCAGAGTGAAGCAGAGGGCAAGTCTGTGATGGGTGCTTTAAATTTTGACCCTGCACCTGATGCTCAGACTCTCTACAAGGCCATGAAAGGGCTTGGTGAGTTGAATCCAACCATGTGTGTAAATTCTACGTTTTGCTCATAATTGCCCAAGAGGAAGCCATTCCATAAGAAAAATGCAACCAGAAATACCTTTTTTTTTTTTTTTAATGTGGAAAAGGAAAAGTTAAAGTTTCCTCAATATGTACTTAAACTTGTACATTTTGAAGGCAATAAACTAGGGAAGACTGTCTGAATACTTGAACTGGGATTTTGGACTAGTCTCAGCTTATTCTGTACACTGTGTTAATGGCTTATTGTTGCTCTCTACAGGGACTGATGAAGAAGCTATAATTGATGTCCTAACCAAGAGGAGCAATATGCAACGTCAGCAGATCGCCAAGTCGTTCAAAGGACAGTTTGGAAAGGTTCTTCCAAAACAAAGTCAATTCAGTTACTGTGTCACAGCATGCAGGGTGTTGTAAATGGGTGTACAGTTAATCCTAGAAGCATGATGTAAACAATAGGCAGGTCTTCTGCAAATAAGTCAATATTTATTTATAAGGCCTGGGGTGCATGTGTGAAATTAATTTTTGGTCAGAAAATCTGGATTTCTCCAGAAGGTTGTAATTTCTTATGTAAAATGCATTTTAAGCAAATATTTTATTTTAAATCTCCTTTAACTTAAATTGTAACTTCTTACTGCTTTTGAAGCTGTAACAAAACCTGATAACTTTCTAAGTGACATTTTGAGTACAATTTGAGTTTTGCTTGGGGCCTTTTTCAATATGAAAGGAAGTTTAATTACTTATGTTTGTTTAGAAATTCTGAAAATGAAAACAAACTGTGGTCATTGAAAACCATATTTTTCTGTGGCTATTTTTTATAAAATTGGGAAAACTCTTCCACCAGCTGGATCTAGTAGTCTGAGAGTCCCAGTTAAAGAACGGGAAAGAGGGAAATGTATTGGAAAAGAACAACATAGCCTCTTGAGTCAGCACAGAAACTGGAGTATTCAATGACCCTCGCTGGAAAGGGGATTGTCATGGAAGGGCCTAAGAAAGAGAAACAAATATGAGAGCAGGAAGCATGGGACAATGCATAGAGAAGATGCATCCCAGTAGAATAGGGTCATACCCTAAAAATCTGAGTTATAAAGGAAATAAAGTTTGAAGTCTCTCTTGAAACAGGCTGCATGCCTGATTCTGCAAAAGTCCT
Organism: Chaetura pelagica; assembly: GCF_000747805.2. Taxonomy (NCBI): domain Eukaryota; kingdom Metazoa; phylum Chordata; class Aves; order Apodiformes; family Apodidae; genus Chaetura; species Chaetura pelagica. The sequence continues at coordinate 220,459 of NW_009953694.1, read as the reverse complement.
GGGTGCTTGCAGGCTTTAGTAATTGGCTCTGAAGCTACATCCCTTGCTCAATTCAAGGCCTTTAGCTGCCTGGTCCTACCCACTGAGAAAAGCAGAGTGGAGGAAGACTTTTATCTTATCTACTCTGCTGCAGAATTAATTGGTACATGGGAGAAGCTTGAGTAATGGGACAACAGGGAATGTGGAAGTAGCTAGACAAGTCCTATTTTGGAATTAGGTGACTTTTTCAGTCCCAGGATCTCCTCTAATAAGTTATCAACACAATGCTGTCGTTGAGCTTGGTTGCTTGGTTGCCATGAAGATGGAAACAGCACTAGGCAGTAAAGAGATCATCTGAGGCTTTTTATGTAACTGTTTGGTGCATGTTTAACAGGATTTGATTGAAAGCCTGAAGTCTGAACTGAGTGGCAACTTTGAGAGGCTCATTGTAGCTCTTATGTACTCCCCATTCAAGTATGATGCCAAGGAGCTCCATGATGCCATGAAGGTTAGCGAACTGCATGCTGGTATTTAAGTAGTAGCATAGATCCAGTGCTAGTTTCCAGTAATTATGCTTATTAACTCAAGCGATAATAACGGGACTGTTACATGATAAAGTTTTTATTAGCAGTACCCGCTGAGAAATAGTTTATTGTGCAATTAATGCTCATCTGGGGGAAAATGCTACTTTAATATTTAGGGGTGTGTGAGAGTTTCTGTACATAAGCCTCGGAGCCTGGGGGAGGCAACAGCAAAACTAAACTCAGCTTTGGCGAGGCACAAGCATCCACAGGCAATGGTTTCAGTTAAAATTCTCCTCACTGCTTTCTGCAGTGCATTTCAGGAATGGAACATAATGACCTTGAGCCAAAGCTACTTCCCTAATCCCCCACCTGAGACCTGAAACCTTTAAGGAATCAGGGAGTGGTGGTGCAAGGGTGAGGCTGAGATCCTACCTATTGATACAGTGTCTGTTCAAGTTTCAGATGCAGAGAGGTCTCTTACAATAATACAAGGATGGACTGACTAGGCAAGCACTGGTCTCCCCACATTCCTCTCTCACTGTCCATGATCAAAGATCCAGAAATGCATTGGGGAAGTCCAGGGTCATATTGAATTATCCTTTATGAATTTGACACCACCCTAAATGAAGCCATATTCAAACCAAATATGTGTTACGGCTCTGGCTTTCATCCTGACAGTTCCTTACAGAATACAGCCAAACTCTTGCTGCCATCTGACTCCTCAGTTTACCATACTTCTCTAGCACTAAATTACACTCCATGAGTATATACTTTTCTCCACCTGCATTTCTCCACTATGTTTTCTATTAAAGGGTCTGGGAACAAGTGAAGGTGTTATCATAGAGATCCTGGCATCCCGGACAAAAGAGCAGATCAAAGAGATAATCAAGGCCTACAAAGAAGGTAAAGTTCCTGTGTGTCTAATTTTTGTGGTCAGAGCAATGTGTGACTGCCTGATTGCACAACAGGAATGGTGAGACCAACTAGTAGTATCAGCAGGA
>NW_009953694.1:205319-218544 GCF_000747805.2 Chaetura pelagica | reverse complement strand
CAGGAAAATGGGATTTTTAAAAGCAACAAGGTGCAACCTGACTCTGCATTTAGCCTGACAAACAGAACATGGCTATGCTGAGAGACTTAAAAAATGCCTTTCTAGCTTTTCATCCAGCTACGGGGAAAAGGTCAGCAAATCACAAATTTTGTTCAGCTTGGCCTCATGGGCTATTGTCAGAATGCAAGTAAAACAGTAGCTATGCACTTGGCTTTTCCTCCCCATTAAATGTGCTTTAGATGGGAATTTATCAATTATGTATTGTAAATATTTGATATCTCTTTGATCCTTTAAGCTATATCCCTAATATTAGCTCTGTATTTATATCTTGGACATCACTGGAGCTAGTCACTCAGTTCAGATGTGAATGCCTGTCTGGGTATCACTGAGAGTGTGAGTTGATCTCGCTCCTGGGTTTTTTCCTAGCAGCCCTCTTGATTAGTGTCAGCCTATCGTGTATTCTTGGGTGACTAGTAAGACCCTGACTATATCACCAAATAATAAATATTTTCCTTGTCCTTCTCGTTCCCTTGGATAGAATACGGTTCTGATCTTGAAGAAGACATAAAATCTGAAACAAGTGGCTACTTTGAACAGATTCTGGTTTGTCTTCTTCAGGTAATGCTAAAGAAAAGAAATGAGGGTATAAATATATTCACTTTTTTTCTTCCTTTTTGGAGAAGATATGCAATAGAGGAGAGAATGCAGCCCTGATCACCAGGTAAACTACACAGACAAACATCCCACTTGGACTGCATCTGTGTTTCAGCTTCAGTGTGACTGAAGCAGGGAAACCCCTACCTTTGGCAGCAGTAAGAGAGCTGGGAACTTTCCGTCAGCTCTGCTGCAGGGAAACACCCCACATAAAGCCACTGGGCTCTATAAGGGTCTTAGAAAATCGTGTCCCTCAGCTGTGATTCACCACTCTTCCAGAGTCTGTCCCCTCAAAGCAAATAGCATTTGGATGGATCACATTTTCTGAATTCTCCCGCCAAGCAGAATAACTTAGCCATTTTTTGGCTCCACTTAATACAACTGATTTCAGTGCCTTTTGGTGAAGGAGTTGGCACTTGTGCTGTCTATAACATTACTGGAGTACTCTGCAGAAATAGATAGTTGGGAAGGATAAATTATTTTTGCCTAGAATATATGTCACTGTGATTGTTATATGTGAAAGGCTCTTCATGAGACAAAGTAGTTACCTCTCTTTTTCTTCTCATAGGGAGAGAGGGACAATGCCACCTTCTACGTGGACACTGCAAAGGCTCTTCAGGATGCAGAGGTACTCTCAAATACCTGTGTGATCAGTGATATGCCTGCATCACACCAGTCATGAACTACAGAGTGCTTCAGTGGGCAGCAGAGTCCTGGTCCACAGAGTGTGGGAGCAAACCACTCTTGACATGGTCAGGAGTTTTCATAATCAGCTGTTCTAGGAGAGTCTAGTTGGCGTTTTCAGTTGCTTCAAACCACTTTACCCTGGCAGAGCTTTAAATCAAACTTTCTTTCTTTACTAGCTACATGGACAGACATCTCTCTAACAATTGTGTGTTGAATTACAGACTCTCTATGCTGCTGGGGAGAAGATACGGGGTACTGATGAGATTGAGTTCATCACCATCTTGTGCACAAGGAGTGCCATACACTTGCTGAAAGGTATGGAGCAGAGTCCACACTCCCAAGCCTCTGAAATGATAAAACACTATAGCAAAAAAGAAGAGGCAGGGCTATAGATGTTAGAGATGAGTGGTCAGAAATAAGTATCTAAGTCTCTGTCCTAACCCTTGGTCACTTAGTGACCAAAAGCTGCCAGCAGCTTTTTCAAGCTGAGGTCTTCTAAGGGTGTTTTCTCAGCCCTGGAGACCAGCTCCCCCCTGTGTTTCAAATTTCATTTCCCAGCATCTCTTAGAAAACAACAAAAACAAAAAGCAGTCTCTAGTCTTTGGCTATGTTTGCTTTTAACTATGGAATTTTAACTAAATTGTTGTCAGGATGCAAACATTCTTTGGGACAAACTGTATTACTGAGAAATTAATTTTCACTGTACTACAGCAGCCTGTAATGATTTATTTTTAAAACTGGAATGTAATTGTTGCAGCTAATTTATTTATTTGTTAAATATTGAGGGTAGGTCTGAGTTGAGAAGGTTGTATCCATCTATTATTTGGTATTTTCTTTCCTTGAAGTATCTGAGTGTTTATGTATCTTATCTTGAATGCTGAGTGAACCTAATTAAGATGTCCACTGCATTATGCTGCAGTTTTCCTTCTTTGTTAATCTGAATGCTAGGTATCAAAAATCCAAAATGTAATTCTGAACCTCAGAGTATCCAAAGTGTAAAAGGTGAACAACTCTGTTGCTGACCTTTTGTTAATGTGGGAGTTAAAATGTCTTGGAATCTGCACCTTTGTTTTGCTCATCTTTTCTGCATTTCTTTTGTTGGGTATTTTTGTAGTAGTGGTTGAAATAGCAAGTTTCCCCAAACCGTTGTCATCATTTAAGAGTCCAAGGGCCATGAAAAGCATAATCCTACATTTAATTTTGTTTTGTTTTGGCTCCTGGAGCTAGTGATATCAACAAACACAAGAGAAACCAGAGAGTTGTGCCTAGCTTTCTGTAATCTTCATTTCTGTGGCTAAAAATGGTGATGAAGGGTCAGATATCCAAATAGCTATGAGGTGACTGAACTTGCATTTTCAAACAAAGGTAGGGAATTAAGACCTGTGGATTGAGTTTTTATGAATGTTGACATCCATTTTTGTAGCTGATTTATGGACTTGACTGAAGCCTCCTAAATTTGGTGCAAATGTGGCCATTTCTTTAGCAGGATCTCTGTTCTCATATTGCCACACAAGCAAAACACACAAGTATTGGACACAAAATACCTAAGCAGTTGTTTGGAAAAAAATATATATTGAAAAGTTATTTGTGTTTCAAACAGTGTTTGAAGAATACCAGAAACTAGCTGGTAAGAGCATAGAAGACTCTATCAAGAGTGAAACTCATGGTTCACTTGAGGATGCCATGCTGGCTATTGGTAAGGGTTTCTCTGTTTTCCCTTCTTCTGTCTGAATCTGCTGCCTTTTCTCCTGCAGAAGTTGACTGTTGTGGGATGGATCTACTTTATAAATAAAAGTATATGGTAGGAAGTAGAGGGTATTTCTTAGGTAAATTCAGATCCAAGGGGCACACTGAATTAATGGAAAGCATGTTGAATCTCTGTTACCTACTACCCTGTACTGGAATCACTATTGATTCTTACTGAGCCTTTTTATATGCCTAGTGAAATGCACCAGGAATGTCCATCGCTACTTTGCAGAGAGGCTATACCATGCTTTAAAGGTAAGACTCTTCATTGTAACATACTTGTTTTCATACTGGACTTAAGGTGTAAACTGGTTTCCATCAATACAAATTAAAAGAGGCAATGTTTTGGTGGAATCCAGCAAATCTCCTGCTGTTGCTGCAAGTAATAGCAGAATCCCTTCAAACATCTTAGAAAAGTACCCTTTAAGCTTGAGATACCAAGGGAGCCTGGCTTTTCTGACTTGGGAGTCTACAAGAAGTGCAGTCACACCTTCTGGATAATGAACAAAACTTCTGGAATAAGCTTTTATAGGAGGTTGATCATGATGGAGCTTTGCACGTAATGTTAAACTTAATGGATAGGACCAAATTATTTTCTTTTTACAAAGCAGTTCTCTCAGTGGCAGTAAAAAATGAATGGAGAAACTTCAAGCATCCTAGATTGTGCCCCTGTAACTCTTAACTGATATGTAAAAGATGTCAGCTCTCCCAACCTCATGGAGAACTGAAGTGAATTATTATTTTTGTTATGAACATGAGCTTCATTTTCTTGTTAGTGATTAAACAATATTGGTTGAAGCCAAGTGTTGCATGGGTGATGCTACAGAAGGACAATATATATTCAGTGATGACTTTCAACTCTGTAGCATATCTGTTTTTGCATTTCACACATGCAAAGTTTGATAGGACATTTCCATGGTGGGGGCATGGCATTGTCAGTGGCCCTTTGGAGGGGGGTGGGTGTTGGCCCTCCAGAAAGAGATGCAGATGGACCACTTCTTGCAAGCACAGGATCAGAGCGTCCCAATGGTTAGGAAATCTAGTAAGGGTGCTAGGAGACCTGCATGGTTAAAGAAGGAACTACTGGGCAAACTTAAGTGGAAAAGGAAAATCTACAGATCATGGAAGGAGGGGCTGGTCACGTGGGAGGAATATAGGACTGTTGTCAGAGGATGTAGGGAGGCAATTAGGAAAGCTAAGGCCTCCTTGGAACTTAACCTTGCAAGTCAGGTTAAGGATAATAGAAAGGGCTTTTTCAAATACAAGGGCTTTTTCAAGTACATAGCTAGCAAAACTAGCAATAGAGGCAATATTGGCCCATTGAGGAATGAGGTGGGAGCCCTGGTGACAGAGGATATAAAGAAGGCAGAGGTGCTGAATGCCTTCTTTGCCTCTGTCTTCACTCCTGCAGGGTCTCCCTATGAGCCCCAGATTCATATAGCCCCAGAAGAAGTCAAGATAGAGGAAGAGTTTGACATGGTAGATGAGGATTGGGTTAGGGATCAGTTGAGTAATCTGGACATCCATAAATCAATGGGTCCAGATGGAATGCACCCAAGGGTGCTGAGGGAGCTGGCGGAGGTCATTGCTAGGCCACTCTCCATCATCTTCAGTAAATCATGGGCAACAGGTGAGGTGCCTGAGGACTGGAGGATAGCAAATGTCACTCCAGTCTACAAGAAGGGCAAGAAGGAGGACCCGGGTAACTATAGACCGGTCAGCCTCACCTCCATCCCTGGAAAGGTGATGGAACAACTTGTTCTTGTGACTATCTCCAGGCACATCAAGGACATGGGGGTCATCAAGAGCAGTCAGCATGGTTTTATCAAGGGTAAATCATGTTTGACTAACCTCATAGCCTTCTATGAGGAAATTACTAGGTGGATAGATGATGGTAGAGCGGTAGATGTGGTTTATCTTGATTTCAGTAAAGCATTTGACACCGTCTCCCACAGCATCCTTGTGGATAAGTTGATCAGGTATGGGTTTGGTGACCAGGAAGTGAGGTGGATTAGGAACTGGTTGAAAGGAAGGAGTCAGAGAGTTGTAGTCAATGGGGTAGAATCTGGTTGGAGGTGTGTTACTAGTGGAGTCCCACAAGGGTCGGTGCTGGGACCGGTGTTGTTCAACATCTTCATCAACGACCTGGATGAGGGTATAGAATGTACCCTCAGCAAGTTTGCTGATGACACTAAGCTGGGAGGAGTGGCTGACACACCAGAAGGCTGTGCTGCCATTCAGAGAGACTTAGATAGGTTGGAGAGTTGGGCGGGGAGAAACATGATGAAATTCAACAAGGGGAAGTGCAGAGTTTTACATTTGGGGAAGAACAACACCATGTCCCAGTACAGGTTGGGGGCTGAACTGCTGGAGAGTAGTGTAGGTGAAAGAGACCTGGGGGTCCTGGTAGACAGGAGGATGACCATGAGCCAGCAATGTGCCCTTGTGGCCAAGAAGGCCAATGGCATCCTGGGGTGCATTAGAAAGGGTGTGGTTAGTAGGTCAAGAGAGGTTCTCCTCCCCCTCTATTCTGCATTGGTGAGGCCACATCTGGAGTATTGTGTCCAGTTCTGGGCCCCTCAGTTCAAGAAGTACAGGGAACTGCTCGAGAGAGTCCAGCGCAGAGCTACGAAGATGATTAGGGGAGTGGAACATCTCCCTTATGAGGAAAGGCTGAGGGAGCTGGGTCTCTTTAGCTTGGAGAAAAGGAGACTGAGGGGTGACCTCATCAATGTTTACAAATATGTAAGGGGTGAGTGTCAGGGGGACGGAGTTAGGCTTTTCTCGGTGATGACCAGTGATAGGACAAGGGGTAATGGGTGTAAATTGGAGCATAGGAGGTTCAAGGTGAATATCCGAAAAAATTTTTTTACTGTGAGAGTGACAGAGCACTGGAACAGACTGCCCAGGGAGGTTGTGGAGTCTCCCTCACTGGAGACATTCAAAACCCACCTGGATGAGTTCCTGTGTGATGTGCTCTAGGTGACCCTGCTCTGGCAGGGGGGTTGGACTAGATGATCTCTCGAGGTCCCTTCCAGCCCCTAAGATTCTATGTGCTGCAGAACATGTGCCAAGCAATGTTTGAAAGCTGATTCCTCCTGTCCTGGACCAGTTTGCAACAGTTTATCCCTTGAACACCATCGTATCACAGACTGATGTATTTTTTAATTCCAGGGGGCTGGTCGAGGTCCCTTCCAGCCCCTAAGATTCTATGTGCTGCAGAACATGTGCCAAGCAATGTTTGAAAGCTGATTCCTCCTGTCCTGGACCAGTTTGCAACAGTTTATCCCTTGAACACCAGCTCGTATCACAGACTGATGTATTTTTTAATTCCAGGGGGCTGGTACCCGTGATGGGACTCTCATAAGGGTGATCGTTTCTCGCAGTGAAGTTGACTTAAATCTAATAAAGGCTGAATTCAAGAATATTGCAGGAAAGTCTCTCTCCAGTATGATTCTGGTAAGCAGCATCTTGATATAATGGTTCTTAACCATCATATATATTCCTAACCTGACCAGCACTGCAAGATGCTTTCATGGTTGTTCTCAGTAAAAATGTCATTTCTGTGAAGATCATAGCTTTATTAGGCCTGTTAATGGTCAGCTCCTTGAGAGACAAATAAGCCTGAAGGTGGGTCAGATTGTATGCTCTGTAAGCAACTCGGGCAAAGCCAGACCCAAGAAGAGACTGCTCCACGTTATTCATGGATTAGACTGTGATTGTACACTTTATAATCTCCTAGATAAATCTAGACTTGTTTGATCCTCCCTGTTAAATATTTCCCATGCTCCTGTGCCATTTTCTCCTCTTTCTCTGCTGTCCTTAATTACCTCAAGCCAATGCCATGTAAGTCAAAACAGTGCCGAGTTCTTTTGTTTTATTTTGGTTGGTGGTTGGTGGGCTTCTTAGTTGTTTGGTTTGGGTTTTTTTACTGACTTACCCCAGATGAAGGCCTGGTCTATACTGTGGTGAGATATGTTTAGAAACTGAACCTTGTAAAAGATTATTGAGCTTTTGAGGTTTGAGTTTCAGCTCTGTTTAACCCTGCTCTATTAGGGCTAAAATGCTGGGGTTTACAATTTAGCCTGAAGACTCTGGGACATTCCTTTCTGCCAGTGCAAATGCTACAGAAGTCCTATCCTTAGCAGGCCCTATGGGAGGTCTGGGTCTGTAATGAAGGCCCTTTCTTCAAATTGACACTGTCAGTATCTCTAATGTTGATTAATGATCAGTCTTCAGGGTCTGTACAGAACATATGTTCTCTCTGAGAAGTGGATCTGGCTTTACACATGTCATCACAAAATATTCAAAGGGAGCAATTTTTTTTTTAATGTAGTGTTATTCTCTATAGTACTTCTCTAAACCAAAATTACTGTAATTGTGGCTTTTTAAAGAATGTCATGTGTCAGGGCTAACCATACTGCCCTTTCCCTTCCTGTAGGGGAGAGGTGCTACACAAACACCCAGGGACACAAAATCTGAACACAACAGGCTTGGTTGCTCTCATTTGTGCTGACTTTGTGCAGCTTTGTGGGATAGAGCCCTGATCTATTGCTCACCTGGATTTCAAGGAAAAGAATTGGACTTGATAAATGTTATTTCAGGTGGCAGCTACAAGCCTGACTTCTCCATTCATTTTTGATGGTGTGTCAGCTGGCAGTAACTCTGCTGAAGTCTGGCTTGCTCTTTCCAAAGTCCTTTTCCTGTGTGGGCATATTCTATGGACTGATAAAGTCAGCACTTGCAGCGTGCACAGGAACTTCTATGCTCACCTTTTTTTTTTTCCTGTCAGGATGACACCAGCGGTGATTACAAGACAGCCTTGCTGAATCTCTGTGGCAGTGACTGACAAAATCTGGGAGGAAGATGTTGCAGTAGATACAGAAAGAAAATTAACACTGAACAAAGGTCTTAAAATGTACATGTAGAAAATATTTTCATTTATTCAAGTGGGGAGAAAAATAAGATTGTATTTATGGTCAAGATTTCCAAAGCTCTCTGAAGGGTGTGGATGTTCATTACACATTAAAAGCTATTCACTTCCCCAAGAGTTTTTCAATTACAAGTGGGAAATTTTCTTTTTTTCTTTCCATTTTGTTCTCTGTGATTTCCCTCCTTTTTTAACATACTGAAGACTGGCAATTGGACCTGAAATTTAAGGCTTTTTTAAAACCCTCTGTAGGTGTTTCACAAGTCTGAACAACCCTACTAAGCTTGGGCTGAAGACTTGCAAACTTCACTAGGACAAGATGAGACAGCATTGATCATTTGATGCTAGCAGGGTGGACCTGGAAGGGGTCCCAGATATCAATGAGGCTTTTGGATGCAGGTCAGAATAGCGAATTCAGTACTAGGGGGACTGGTTTAGCAGCTTTATCTGCATAACTTCGGTGCTGGATTTCTGGTGCAGGAGGATGGCAGAGCCAAACATGCTCTCTAAGCATGTGGAAGTTTATAACTGTGTGCCTGATTTCCCTCTTGCTCGTGTGAGTGCAGGGGTGGGGGGACACCTGGAAGTTCAGTATGTGACACCAATGTCATAGTATGGATAAATAAAAACTGGGCCAAATAATTTGTTTTCAGTGAATATAGGATATCCTGTTCTTGGGAGCAGACCTGTTTCTGCTCCTAGTTTCACAGTAACTTCAGAGGTCAATGGACTCCCTTGGAAGTTCTGCCCCCAACCCTGCCAAGACTGCACTTAATGAGAAAGGTCCCAGATTTGCACACTGATACAGAGGGAATAGGAAGAAACTCAGGTCTGCCTTGACCAATTGTTCTCCCTGCTGCTCCTTCCACACTTAAAGCAACACTTTTAAATGTGTAATTGCCAAAAGCTCTTGTGTTCGGAGCAGTAGTTTTTCTGGTCAAGTGAGTGAATTTTCTGGCAGAGGGTGACTTCTCCCTCGCACACTGAAATGGGCAGGAACTGGGGCAGTGAGAGGGGTGAGTTCAAAAAGTCTTAAGGATTCCAGGATCCACAGTTCTGGGATCAGGGTAGCTGCATCTGCCTGGTGAGCATAAAGAGGAGGTTTCAGACTCTGAACCTGTAAGTGCTTCTGTTTTCAGTGAAACCCTGATTTCTCACCTGGACTAAAATGACGTGGAGCTACGGCTCTAGATAGAGCATCAAGGGGAGCTTCTTAACTCAGTTTTTGGACGATATGGGGCACCTCCAGGCATCAAAAGACAGGGAATCACGTGGTCCCTTCTGCTGGCCAGAGGACCCCCTTGATTTTTCGGAGACCTCCTTCTTCCCTTTGCCTGATAATCAGCCTTCCCCTGTTTTTCCCGCCCAGGCGCTGACTCGCAGCGACGCGCCCGCGGGGCCCGGGTGCCGGCGCGGGGAAAGCCGAGCTCGCACCACCCTCTTGCGGGTGGCAGCCGCTGTGCAGCTCACGCACCCGCCGGGACGCCCCGGCCCCCCAGACCTGCCGGCCGAGGAGGGCTGGAGGGTGAGGGCCCCTGTCACCCCGTCTTCCTGGCCAGGGCTCAGCGGGAGAGGAGCAGAACAGGCACAGGGCGCTGAGATTTTCTCCCTGTGTCAGGGCAGGCGTTTCCTGTGTCAGGAGACATCTGTGTGCCCTGAGGTTGGACAGAAAGCGAGTGAGAAGCCATCCCAGCTTTGAGAGACTTCAAATCTGACTAAGAAGAGCCTGATTAAAACCTCAGCTCTTCAGAGATATTGCAGTTCAGAGCTGCCTGTTGATTTCACTGAAATTTATTCAGGTCAGAGGTTGGCTTTCTCTGTTGGCCTGTGCTTTGCCGGGTGGGTTAGGGTTAGATCTGTTTCACTGTGATTGTGGTCCCAGTTTATTTACAACAGCCTGGGAGATATGAATTGCCAATAGCCTCACAGGAGATCGGTAGCAAAGCTGGGTAAGAGGAACAAGAGAGGAAAGCTGATTCTATCACCCTAATTGCTGGGAAACAAAACAATTGTAAAACATCAATAAAGATTTAATTACGTATTGATTGCTGCTAAAAATGTTCCCTAGGTGAACAGGTGCTTTAATAAAGTGGAATCAATTCCTAAGCTGTTCTAACCAGTCTTTTCCAGAAGCAAATATTGACTTAGGGCCTTTTATTCATTCACAGTTTAATTAACATGATTTTATCGCACAAGAATCAAGATAAACACTCAGCAAGGAAAAGGTAACAGGGGCGATGTAAAAAATGCCCAGAACTGGTGCAGGCCTTCTGCTGCCTGTGTGCCAGTCTTTTTCACCTGTGCTGCAGGAAAATCTGTGTGCAGGGAGTCTCTGGGGGCTGCACTGATGCCATCTAGCTGTCCTTCCACGGGTGGCTGCTGTGCATCACTGGAGGGTGTTCACACACAGCAGGAGCTGTGCCAGCTGACAGCATGGAGAGTTGCAGCTGCTTTAGGTCTCTGCTCAATGCACAACCAGGTGTACATAGGAATAGTTGACTCCAACTACTAGCTCTGTTCCTGATATCTGGGAAAACAAAAACCCCCAAACTATTGCAGATAGGGTGCCAATTCTCACAAATCATGTTTAACCCCCGAAGGCTCCCATTCCAATGAAAGCTGAATTTATAGAGTGTCACTTAACTCTTGCAGGAACCCAGTGCAGATGTGGCCTGAAACACAGGATCCCCAAGCAGTGGCCACCCACAGGCAAGCAGAAGCTCTGCTTAAGAGGTGTCTCATCACTCTGACTTCAGGGTGGGAGAAGAAAAGATTGGATGGGTCTCCTTCATATGCGTTTCTATTTTGCAACAGTTTGGAGTCATTTTTAGATAAAATACATTTAGGAGTTCAAACTGAGGTTAAAAAAAATATTGCTCCTGTCAGGAAGTGGAAGAAGAGAGCAGCAAATATCTTGGGCAAGGAGGGAGATGTCATTTGCATCTCTCATGCTTAGGAGTGTTTTTTTGAGCGGGAGGAATTAATATGAGAAAGAAGTTCAGTCTTCCTGGTTCCTATGGTTTCCCCAGCAGTGGGTGGATGAAATTGTAGTACTTCCTCAGGACCTATTTAGTGGTATCTCTCTTACAGGGAAGATAGTATCAAACTGTAAGATGCCAAGATGTGACTGTGCCAAAGACATAACAGACTCTTCAACTTCTGCCATGAGCCTGCATGCCTGAGCTGACTCCAAAGACTTCTTCAGTGGCTGGGGTTGATTAGTGCAGCACGTCCCTGTGTGCGGGATACCGCAGCAGCACAGAGATGTTTTGCTTGCTGTGGTGCAGTGACCTCTTCTCCTCAGACCATATGTAAACAAGGAGTTCACTCCAGTTCTCCATTACTCCCATCACAACAAACAACACTCGCCTTGTAAGTAGTTGTCATTCAGTCTTCCGGTGTCATCCATTTGAACTGAGAGAACTCATCCCTGATATTCCAATAAATTAATAGAAGCTAATTTGTTGTTTACTAAAAACCTGATGCTAGGCTGGAGGAAAAAATTCTTACTTCAGGTTTAATATCTGTTTGTCCTCCCACAACATGATTGAAGCAGTCAGTCTTGGGGACCTGAGCTCCTCTCTGTTTGCAGGAAAGTATTGTTTGTTGAAACTGTGCTTTGGTTTTCCCAAGATCCCTTCCAGTTCCAAATCTCAATTAGCCATGGTGCATCAGCATCATGACTTGGATTGCTCGTGTCTGTTGAAGACTTAGGACTGGCATTTCTGACAAAAAGTTGTATGCCTGACACTTTAGGGTGTCATCTGCATCAGAGTTCAAAACTCCCAGGCACTTTATCCCACAATACTTGATATTTCTTTGAAACTGTAAGAATGCATATGGTGATCTTTTTCTATGACATACAAATAATGTGGACACATCCAAATGGTTTCATAGTCCTGAGAAACCTTTTCTGCATGACTGGCTAGATAAACATACTTACTACAAAAGAAATGCAGATGTCCATAGATTCTGTATGGGCAGGGACATAACATTTGGAGAAATAAATAGCTCTGGACTGCACAGAGGAACCAGTACTGTTCTCTCTGTAGTAATGAAGAGCAGGATATGTTGTAGGCACAATATAATTAATAAATAGTGAGCAATGCAATACAAATCTGTAATTCAATTTAGGATTTCAGCTGAAATTGCTCTTTGGAGTTATAGATGACAGTGAGCTCTGAAATTGAGTTACAGTCCAAGCAGGAACTGAGTCATGTGTAGCAATGTTCTAGGGAAGCATAGAATCACAGTCGGCACTGGGCAAAATGTCATTGACAGCAGTATACTCACTGAAAAATGTTATTTAGTGGACATAAATTAAATTTAACTGAGCTTATAAATTAATGTCAGGCAGAAAAATATGGGGGGAAGGGAAAGTAAACATTTCAATGTATTGATTCTTAAATGGCAACTTTATTTTTAAAAATATTTCAAGCTGAAAAACAATTATTTAAAGGTTTCATTAATCTGAAGCTGAAACATGACATTTTGGAGGGGGTTTGCCTCATAGTATTTTTTATTTATTTTTTTTTTACTTTCCAGAATGTCTCCTACATGTCTATTTTAGTTTAAGCCAAAGAACCACAGCTTGCCCTTCGGTTCCTTTGTTTAGCCACTTGCTATTTTAACCATAATAAAGGTGGATGTTATTCAAAAGGGAGGGAAGTGTCCTTGCTTCAAATGTCACTAGCAATCTTCTCCAACAGAGAAGATCAGTGTTGTGGGGGATAAACTGTGAGTTTAAACAAAACCCAAAAGGTCCAGACAAGAAGAAACAAGAAGAGTACAGCTAACGTCAATGCCCAACCTTGCCAGAACTTCCTGATCAAAGCTATGAAGCATGTCAGGGTCCCTCAACAGCTTTGCTACCTTTCTACATTAGTTACATAGCTTTTCCTTTCACAGTTTACAGGGTTTCACCTAAACCTTATTTCATTACTTTGCTAGGAAGCAACTGTAACATAGGCATATGGAATATTTTTGTTAAAAATACTAAGTCATAGTAAACTTTCTAGTTTGCAGCAGAAAAGCAGCAAAAGGAAGGTGCAGAAACATATTCAAACCCTGTGCTGAACAATTCCAAACACAACTTTCAGAAGTTTATTAACTGTTTGGAATTCTTTTTCCTTAATCTAAAATAGTGCAATACTCATTCAATATTCTGGTACCCTAGACTAAAAAAATTATGCCTTACTAAATAAACAC
>NW_009953694.1:199688-205306 GCF_000747805.2 Chaetura pelagica | reverse complement strand
TCCCTACAATCATCTAAATCATTCCTATTAATTCAAGAAATTGCTGCTAAATACAACAGGATCTCATTATTATCCCCATTCAATCATGATCTCAGCCTTAGCTCTGTCCTGGCAGGAAAGGCAGAAAAAAGTTTCTGAGTCCATACCATACATACGAGTATTAAAGCCTGAGTCTAGGGGTGAAATTAAAAATGTCCTGTAGTCTTAGAAAATTATTATATAAATGAGAAGACTCTGCAGAGACCTTATTGTGGCCTTTCCATACTTAAAGGGGGCTTATAGAATCATAGAATGGTTAAGGTTGGAAGGGACCTTAAAGATCATCAGTTTCCAAGCTCTCTGCTATGAGCAGGGACACCTCCCGCTAGACCAGGCTGCACAAAACTTCATCCAGCCTGGCCTTAAACACCTCCAAGGAGGGAGCATCCACAACCTCCCTAGGAAGCCTATTCCAGTATCTTGCTACCCTCATGGTGAAGCATTTCTTCCTGATGTCTACCCTGAATCTCTCCTTTTTCAGTTTAAAATTCCTACTCATTATTCTATCACTACCCTCTCTGGTGAAAAGCCCCTCCCCAGCTTACCTGTAGCCTCTTCAGGCACTGAAAGGTCACTACAAGTTTTCCCTGGAGCCTTCTCTTCTCCAGGCTGAACACCCCGAACTCTCTCAGCCTGTCTTTGTAGCAGACAAGATGGGAACAAACTTTTCAGCAGGGCCTGTTGCAACAGGACAAGGGGTAATGTCTTTAAAATAAGAGCATAGATTCAGACTAGGAATAAATTGTTTACAATGGTGAAACACTGGCACAGGTTCCCCATAGAGGTGGTAGATGCCCCATCACTGTAAATATTCAAGGTCAGGTCAGACAGGGCTCTGAGGAACCTGATCTAGTTGAAGGCATCCCTGCTCACTGCAGGGAACTTGAACTAGACGACCTTTAAAGGTCCCTTTCAACCCGAACTACTCTGTGATTCTATGATAAATCCACTTGTTGCTCATTGCTTTTCATGCTTCTGGGACATGCTCTGCAGACATAACAGCTCTGGATTTCTAAGTCAGGCCTGTGTTACCATGAGTGATGTGCTAACTGCAAAAGCTAAGTAGAATAGATCTTTACTTCCTGGGACTGTATATAATGATACTAAATCAATTCATTTCAGCCAAGTGTTCAGATTCCATGAGATAAAGTGTTAAATAAATGAGATTTGCAAGCTGTAAAGGACAAGACCAGTTTCTTCTCAACCACCTGATATTGTCCACAGTTAAGAAACTGGTGATCCAATATGACATCCTTTGTAAACCCCACACTAAATCTATAGTTCCTTTCTCTTCCTGTTTCACCTTGATCATCCTGTAAGAAATACACAGCCACACTAATTATCTCTTTTCCTTCCACGTATTCTGGAAAGACCAGTGAGAGAACTAGAACACTGAAAACCAAATTAATTTCAAAGAAGAGCTGGACAAGATCATCTGTCTTAACATGCATAATTATTTGTGTAACGGCTGATTCCCAAATAAAATTATACCAGGCAAGAAGCTGGAAGAACTTTTGGGTTGTTTTTTGGTGGAAGATAGGAAGAGAAGTCTCTTCTTAAACTAGCCAATGTTTTTTCTAGTTTCCTGGCAAACTCTACAAGTGGTTGTAATGATTGGTTATAACGACTTTGTTACATGTTTCAGTGACAACAAAAATAATTGTCTACAATACATTGTGCCTTAAAGCTCTCTCACTAGCTTAGTGATAGCACAGTTAAAAACTGTGGCATTTGGATGACCTTCCTTTTTCTGATCCTCTAGCAATACTAATACTCAATTCTAGTATAAATAAAGGCAAACATCAGTGATAATGAACTTTCAGGCTCAGTCACTGACTTGTTTATAGCTAGGTTGGTACTTGAGAGATCCAGTGCAATTTAAAAGGCAATAAATTGAAACAAACTCACTCCATTTTGGAGGCTGTTTATGAACCCTTTTAATTTGGTGTCATATTTATTTGGGGAGAATTAGATTATCCTATTCATTAGATGCAGTGGCCAGTGATGAATGGAACAACATTCCACATCGATGGCATTAATTGAATCCTTGCAAGCACAGATAATACCCCTGCAGGAAACAGGAGACGATGGAAAAGTTCTCCAAAGTAAGTCTGCAAATACTGCAGTGAAGAGGGAGAACTACCAGATAGCCAGGATTGTTGGCAGCAGTTGAATGCTTTTCATTTTTTGAGAAACTACTTGAAGAGTAGTTATGATCCCTAAGATCATGATTGGATCCTCATGGTGCTAGACATTGCACAGTTGCATGCTAAGGGGAAGCTGCTGCTCCAAGGCTGTTTAAATAGAAAAATCAACACAATGTGTGGGATAGGTGGCAGATCTCACCAAGGGTAAAACAAGTGGTTTAGGATGTGGTTTAATGACACAGGTTAGCTGCTGTGCTAGCTACCTGCTGCGATAGCATACCTGAATGTATTTCCTTGACTCTGGCACTTACCTGACTCAAAAATGTGCTTGTTCTGGGAAAAAAATCAGCAGAGAATTTGTCTCAGTATTTGTAGCCTGAGGCGACAGATTTGTTAGGGTTTCTTGAACCACCTGAACAACTCCCTGCCCGTGAAAGCAAGCTGTTCCACTCCTTCCCTGATCCCAACCATGTACTCTTGCCTGTCGCTGGTCCCAGGCCTTGTCTGACCACATGCCAACCCTAGCAGCAAAAAAATTAGCTTAGTATTTCTTTGCCTAGAAAGGGAATTGCATCATCTTAGCCTGAGATTTTAGCCAAGGCAAGGGAGAAATCTCCCTTGGCAAGTCAGGAGCTCTTACTTCAGCTCAGTAATAACAAACCTGCCTCCTTCCTTTGCTGCTGGCTCAGACCCCTGCCCCAGTCAGATCATCAGACTGCTGGTACCACTACAGAGGGAATCAGCAGGGTGGACAGAGGGGAGAGTATGGCCATGCCAGGCAGCACACTGGATTGCCTTCCTTGTGTTTTGACATTGTACCCCTCTAGGTGCTTTTAAAAATGGGACTCCCCCTCAGCAGGCATAGGAAACCTTTCAACATGTCTTGTCCAGGATCATCCATAGTGTCTGAAGCAGAACCAGGGAGAGAGTAGAGGTCTCCTGAGCTACAGGCTGATGCCATAACTAAATCCGTAGCCTCACAGGAAATTTATTTCAGAGGGAAGCCAAAATAGAAAAGACTGGCAGACCTTCCTGCAAAACTGATTTAAACCTCGAGTTTGTAACAAGACCCAAATTTTCTCCTAGCTCATCAATAATACATGCTTGAGTCTGTTGGGGATTTCTCAGAAATGTGTCATTCCTCCAGGGAGTGTGTCCTATTGACAGAGCCATAAGCCACTGCCAATTAATCGGGACATAATGCAGTGTTCAAAAATAAGCATGAACTTTTCATGCTAGTCCTCTTTGATTCATGCTTCTGCTGTGATTCATGCCAGTCCTCTTTCATATGAGAAGCTACTTGTTATGAGCAAATTACTTTATTGTCAGTGAAAGGCAAAAACCAGCCCGAGACACTGATGGGCTTAGGTGCAAAGAGAATAGGAATTCAAGCTTCACAAAATTCTGAGTTTCCTGGTTTCTTCCTTATGGAAGAGACTGCTCTTGCACATTCCAGTGACACAAAGCAGTGAACAGTGGGGAAGTGGGTTTGAAGCAACTGTGCCCTGGATGTATGGGACCCCCTGAGATGCTTGATGGGATCTAAGAAGTCTCTCCATGCCTGGAGCATCCCTTTGTCACTGATGTGTTTCCAGTCTTCAGGCAAAGGAAGTCTCTTCAGTAAGGTGTGTGCACCAGGACTATTCTCCCAGGTGAATTCAGGGGCAGTAGTTGGAAGGAAATTTCCTGACTATTTTGAACACCTCCCAAGCCCTCCTGTTGGGCAGAAGGATGGAGCAGAGCAGCACATCAGGAATTAGGGTTACTCATACCAGTTCAGGGTCAACAATGAAGCAGAGATTAAGATGCAGTTTGTCAGAGTTCAAGGCAAATCAAACACCTGGGAACTGCACCTCTTCTCTCTTATTGTGCTGGGCTAGTTTCTTTCTGACCTGCATTCTCAATATTGCAGTCCTTAGAAAGTACTTTGAGCCAAGGTCTCAAAGCGGTTAAAGCAGTAATAGCCACAGAGGGAGCAACATGGACATCTATAAAACTAACCATTTCAGAGCACTAATTTAATCAGCAAGCTAATTGCAAATATTGTATCTAAGAACATTTCCAGCCATCTGCAGGAAGGGAATGTTACAGGGCTTGAAAGGTAACATGTATTTGTAATTTTGTCTTGCTGATAAATAAATCTGGCACAGTGAGTTTTGGATGTCAGTATGATAATCATGCAGAACAAACATCTCTTGCTGTTAATTGAAGGCATTTGCACTACACCTTTATTGTGCTATCTGAATATTTCCTTGTTTGTGTAAAGTCTGTTACATTTCACTTGTGGTTTAGGGTCTAGAACTGAACAAGTATGAGGACTGCTGCTACTCCTACAGAAGGACTTGGCTGTGCCTGTTCTCATACAGGAAGCCTGAGATGCTGCAAGTAAGGAAATTGCATCTTCTCAGATCCAAGGCTGGTACTTGGTCAACTGCGTGTCCCTCTCTTCTTGTGGTTCCAGGTAAATATTTGCAGTCTCTAAACAACTTTCATCAGAATCAGTCAAAGTGTCAAAGGGACCAAGAAAAGGTAGGTCTGTGCCCCAGTCCCAGAGAAAAAAACAACAGCAATGTCAGGAAAATAGAAGTTTGTGCTGTCACTGTCCCTGTGTTCTCTGTATTCTGGGTAAATTGAAATCCTCACTTCCTAGAACTGGTGTTTTTCACAGACCAAACCTGCTGGAACATAAGTAATTGTAATAAAACATAATGGGCAGGATTCACTGTGTGGTACAGCTTTGTTTGGTCTTTGATGCTTCCTGAATCAGGCAATGGAGTTTGAGACTTTAAGGAGCCTGCCAGCCTGTTGGACAGATCCGTGGCACTATTTGCCTTTCTGTCTACTTGGAACCAGTTCAGGGTTTTTGCTCCTTGGGAACCAAAGGTGACACTTTTGCAAATATGATACGTAAAGGTATGCAACCTGATGAGGTGGCAATGTAGCAAACAACTGATAAGACCTCCCATCCATACACGGGTTAAATAGCTCTAGGTCTGCATATTGCTTGCAGATTTGTGAGTCACCAGCCAAGGAACAGAGTTTAGCAACACCACAGATCCTGCTTTACACAGACCAGCAGCTTCTTAAAGAGAAGCCAGAACTATTTTAAAAAATATTTGTTGTGAGTTGGTTTAATGGTAGAGGTTGTCAGCCTTCCCACCAGTTGTAACGATGATCAGTGGGACACTTTCCCCTCTTGACAACCAGTGGAGACATTGTATCCTGAAGTCTTGAAAGTTTGTACTGAGACAGACATCCTATGGAGCACAACAACGTTTCTGTCTTGAGGGCAGGGTGAAGTTATTACAACCAGGCTTAAGGTTAAATAATCCCAGGGGTCAAGCCATTCAGGCTGAATTTGCAACATAGCTCTTAAAATACTTCCCATTTTCCTCCAAAATAAGCCAGCTGGGGGGGGGGGGGGGGGGAGAA
>NW_009953694.1:191130-199621 GCF_000747805.2 Chaetura pelagica | reverse complement strand
GGGGGGGGGTGGGAAACAACAACAAAAACACACACACAACCACCACATTCATGTTTCTATCATAAACTTTGCCCTGCTTTCAAGATTGTTGTGAGGTTTTATTATTGCATGCAAAAAAACCTGTCCCATGCTTTGCAGAAGCTAGGCTTTTAAGTATGATTCACTTTTACTATCTTCAACAGGTGGAAAATAGTCATAAAATCAGGAAGCACATTAATTGAAGTTTATTGGGATCACCTGCCTATAAAATCACCACCTGAGACATCAGGGCACGGATAGGTGAGAAAATCAAACTTCATGTAATTCCAATCTAAGATAATTAATTGAGGGTTAATTGCTAGGGAGTGGCTCAGAAGTCCTGCTCTTCATTTATGCTATTTAAGGGGCTGGATAAGGTGCTTTCAGGTGGGTTGCTAGGAAGGATGAGTCTGAAAAAAAAAAAAAAAGGACAGGAAACTATGATATCCTTTGCTACTGAAGCCTAGTGCATTTCTCTATAGAGTAGTTACTGTTAGAGATCTAACTCTCCTTTTTAAGTGTCCTATTCTGAGAAGCTTCTTACTTACAGAAATATTTATCTGATGTTCTGGAAGCTTCAAGGTATGTCTTTAGCTACAAAGGAAAATTTCCTGCCCTTACTTGGAGGGAGGATTGGGTGATTGCTGTGCTGTTGTGAACTGCTAAAAGTTTTATGCTAGTTCCTTACAAAGGAGAGTAGCCCAAGCTAATGTAGTTGTGGGGAATCTTGGTCTTGGGTAGCCCATGCAAAATGGTTAATTTTTTTCTCCGTTCATCACAGGAAAATGTATCAAAGCACAGCATGCTTAGTGACTTGTCAGGCTGGGATAAAGGAAAGAGACTTCAAGCATGGCAGGTGTTGAGATTGCAGTGGTCAGCCTGATGTCACAACTGCATAGCAGTGGAATATGGGACTGTAAAAGCTGAATCACAGCTGTCTGCTACAGTAACAAGTAAACTCTTTTACTGACTAACTAGGTTTTATTCTTAAAGGTAATACAGTGAGGAGGTACCTCAATGAAAACTTTCAGTTTTCAAGCCCTGTATTACCTTGTTTCCATGCTAACATTGCCTCTTGCAGAACTTCTTATTCTTTCTCTCTAATCTGCCTGATGCAGGTACAAATGACAACAGCAGCTTGAAAAATTAAGCTTGTTTAGTCATTTTTTTTATATATAGATTGGCTGTTTTTCTGATCCTAGTAATCTCATTTTGCAGTTTGTCCTGGTTTCTGTAGATCTCTCCCCAGTATGGCTTGTTTTCTGCCCAAGGTCTTGCACAATGGCACTTATTTGGGTATTGCAATTATGTGCTCTATGCATCTTCAGTTTGAATTTGCACTTCTCATAGCTGCCATGTGCTATGAGCTCACTGTTCTGGTGGAAGGGCAACATTACATCGTCACCTCGCAGCGCATGCAACCAGTGGGTCCTTCCAAGGACACAAGTATCCTTAAAACAGAGCATCAGGAGATGGACTCAGACATCTACCTTGGGGTTGCGAAGAGCAGCACTTCAATGTGCCTTGTGCACCTGCATTATAAATATCCCTGAGTCCATGCAGGGATCAGATTCTGCTCCTCAGAGTTATGGTACATAGCTTAAAGACTCTGCATCTGTCTAATATTGAATAAGCAGAAGTTGCAGCATCTCTATAGTATTGAAGTGCTGAGACATGACAAGGCAGGACAACTAGGAGAGATGTAGAGAGTTGTTATACATTCTTCTCAAATAATTTTTTGTGGTGGATTTTGCCAGTTTTTATGCTTAATGATAATGTACAAGCTCACAGCTGCTTACATATATATTCACGTAATTTCTATCAGCTGACACTTCTGAGCATTTGAGCTTCATGTTGACTCACTGTTTCTGCTAATTTTTCACTAAAAGGCAAAAAACCCAAATGACTAAATATGTCTGTTCAGTTGGTTTATCCAGCTCTCATTACTTAATGACAGTTACTCAACATCATCTCTACAGTGTTGTGTAGAAAAAAATAAAAATTGTGCTGTCATACTCTACTGTGATCCAGAGAGGGAGTGAGCTGCCTGAATGCAATTATGCAAGCTGGAATATGAACAGCATCCAAAACACACAGTAACAAATCCCTGTGGCACAGTAGCACTCAAAAACCATGCGGTACATTTGCAGTAAATGCAGAGGGTCAGGATTTTGTCTTTACAATGCATTGGAAAAATGGCCTTGCTACTTCTTTCTCATCAGTACATATACTAGATCTGGCTTCTTGTGCTGCACTTTAATGTAAGCTGAGAAAAGTCAATGGTGTCAATACAGGAATAAGATTTTTTAAAAAACTTAAAAGACAGAAGTTCAACATGGGGTACTTTTCCTCAATTTATTAGAAGTCTCAAAGCTTTGTTAGAAGATTCTAGAAAATGTAATTTTGGTACCCTTTTAATCACTTACAGTACTTGTAAATACTAGAACAACTCTGCTAAGAGTAAAAATATTTCATCTAAATTACATGTTAAGTATCTTCTGTCTTATCATAACATTGTCTTCATTGTCAGTATGGTGCAAAATTTCATTTTTCTGCTCTGAAAGACTGTTTAGTTCTACTGATCACTGTTCAACAGATGTAGCATTTCACCCAAGAGCTGGTTGTGTTTCAATTCTGGATAAAGTGGTTCCTGTAAATAAGGCTTGCAAAATGCTTTCTGCCTGAATGAAACTATGGGCCAGTTTTTATTACATACTATTATTATAATTATAGGATCTTCTGCTTAATCAGGATGTGCTTAATTAGGATAGCCATTTAATTGGGACATCTCCCAAGGAACCAATTTAACTTAATGTTATTAGTACTATCTAATCAGGGCAGCTTAGCAAAAAAATTGCTTTTAAAAAATAAGACCCCAGCAGAGGAAAAGATAAGCTGATGTTTTGCTGGTCTGATGCATCCTATTCCCTAAAGGTTTGGATGGAAGCATGGCTCAAGCAGCTGCAGGGATGATCTCCTTGAAGTCACCAGAGAAAAGCATGATCCCTCACTTCCAAAAGTACTAGTCATGACCTTCACTTCTGCTGTTGGCTCGCATGTTTTTACACCAGAACATTCTGGAAAATGAGGCCAATAAATTTAATATAGTGCCAAAGAGGTGAAAAAAATTCTCCAACAAATATAAATAGCAAAGCAGAAAATACCACCACATTTTAATCATGAAAGTATTTGCAAGGATATGAAATAGAGCAACAAGTAACAGGCTCTAAAAGGAGAGTTGTTCAAATGCAGGGACTCTCAATGAAACTGTCACAGAGCTGCTATTCACATTTTAGCAAAAAATTATTTGTTTCATTTTAGGCTTTGAAGTGAATGTCTTTGTGGTTATACATTCAATGTTGGCCAATGAGATAACACCACCAAACAAAAGCTGCTGTTCTAAGAAGACATAGAATCATGCAAGTTAGGCCAAAATTTCAACAAGAAGTTCAAAGACACTGTTCTCTATGATCAGGGTTAAGACTCCATCTGAGCCTGTGAGCAAACAAAACCTTAGATGGGCAATGTGAACCTGCAGCTGAATTCCAAATACTAGTGAGAAACTTGGAATAAAAGAAAAAAGTTATGGACAGTGTTCCACTTGATGTAAGTCAGTGACGTTCCATTGCAACTGCTTTTCATGTGATAAAGATTATATCTTAAGATAGCGAGATGAAGCAGTGATGCATTTCCTTGTGCAAGGTGGAAGCACTGGAACAGGGTTTTCCAGAGCATTGTGGGATCTTCATCCATGAAGTCTTTAAAAACCCATCTGGACATGGTCCTGCAATATCTTATGGTGGCCCTGCTCAGGCTGAGGGGTTGGACAAGATGACCTCAAGAGGTTTCTTCTAATCTCAGCTGCTCTGAGATTTTGGGAAGGTTCTGTACACACTCCCCTCAATATGGGTGAATGGACAAGTCCAGGGACTGAGGGTTTAGTTAGGCATAACACTGACTTTGGTGAAGCTAGCTTCAGAAATCCCAGTCCCCAGCATTCCCTCTACTCTGCCTTTTCCCATGCTGCAAGTTCATTATCTCTTTATTTGTGGTGATAAACAAAAGTTTACAGGGCCATAATATTAACTGAATCAATGATAAGACAAAGGGTAAAAATAGCAAGATTTCTTTTTTTCTTTGAATGTTTATTTTTTGAGTTATTTTTAAATGCAGGTCAGTTAAGCTATCCAGTTCCCAGCTCTGCTGGGATGTGCTGTCACAGCACATGGTATGATGAACAAATGGATGGGGAGAAAGCTGGGAAGAGATGCCTGGATCCAACATATTGTTTAATTGTACACTGACTTACACTGCCTCTCAATGAAGCAGGAATAGCTCTTACCTGATGTTAGTTAATTTCAGAAGTCATATTTCTGTCTTCTACTGACTGTACCTCTTGGGTGCTCTTCATATGGGGATAGGTAGAACAAACAAAACCAGGTATGCTTTCTTTAGGTGCAGTTGAGGAGGTCTAATAGAAACCAAATAAGAATTAAAATTGCATGAAAGTCTGTCCAGCAAGTTCTGCACAGGTACCTATTCCTCAGGGGTAGATGGTCATTAGTACTACAGATAATGCAACAAGTGAACTCATTCAAACTAAGTTAATTATAAAATCAAGTGGCTCCCCAAGAAGGGGAATTGTTCTAATTGTGTGACTGATAATCCTTATTCAGGTCACCTTGTACAGCTCCATCTCCTTTTCAGTGCTTTCAGTCCCTGAGGCTATGCTGGTTTGAAGATGCTGGGGCTCAGAGGTTCATGTACTCTGCTAAGGCAGAGTGGATTATTGATTAGTGTGGTGGTGTAGGACTGGATTCAACGCCTGCTCAGTTACTAACTCCTTGCATAAGTTCAGCATGTTACCTGAATTTACTATTAGATTTAACTGGAGCTTAAGCACCTCAAAACTCTTCCTAAATTTAGACTTCTGTATTGTGCCACTTCCCTGGTACTATTGAAATCCTGCTGTGGTCATGTCCAGAATCCTCTTGGTCACCCGTGAGCAGTTCACCTTCCCAGCCCCTGCAGCTGCCTGCAGAGCAGGTGCTGCCCAGCCTGTGTTTCCCAAAAGGCCTGTGCCATTGGATATGTATCAGAAGATCAGGCAAGGCAATACCCTTTCCCTTAACTTCCATATGACTGCTGAGTAGCTGATGTGCAGGCAGTACATGTGTGACCCTTCATTGCCTGCATATCTATGGTAGCAGTGAATTGTATTTGTAGCACAGGTAGATGAGCAAAATGATCTGCTTGTGTCCTTGTAGCTCTGAAAAGAGAAAGGTAAGGGGTAAACCTACTTAATTTGTTAGTGTATTCTGTTCCCAGGAGTTAATTATCTGCACATCATTGCTGCCTCATGTGGCAAAAAAAAAAAAGCGTGAGTGCATAAGCCTACCAATGCATGTGCTTGGGACATGTAGGAAAACATTCAGAGGTGTCCAAGTCCTTGTGCTCCTGCAGCTGGAAAATGAGTTCTGTTGATGCCTACATGTGATTTCTGTGTACCAAGATGGCACTGAGACACCTAGAGCTTATTGTAGAAGATGCTGCTGGTCATTATTCACAATTAATGAATTTTTAACATGGGTTGCAACATGGGTATTCTTTTCTAATAGGGCAGTGATTTGTTTTATTTATTAACACACTTGATAGTGGTTTCCTAATAGACCCTATAAATACTATTTTTAAAAAAGTTTGATGCTACTACTTATTGGTGCTGTACCTCTTTTTAGTTTGTATTTAGTTATGGAGGGAATTATTAAACATCATTTGCTGTTAGTATAAAATGGAGGATTACCACTGATAAGAACACTTGAAATAAGCCATTACATTGATTATTTTCATTCTCTAACTTCAGTAAGAGACTATGGAGACAAAAACGAGTGCAGCTAGTCTGATACAGCATGTAGCTGATGGCTGAATCATAGCAACAGCATCAATTGATTTGTTTCCGGGTCTAAAATAACTAATGAAGACTTTATATAATCTCATAGATACAACAAGCTTAAGGTTAATATCTTGTATATCTTAAGCTCAAACACTCTCTCTGTATACACAGATGCCTGTTACAACCTCTTTCATGTGAATTCTATTTGTAAAAAGTGATACTGAGTTAAGCTGGTTTAGATAAGGGCACCTTCCTTATTATTCTTAGTAAAAGCTGTTAGATGTTCTGTACTGCACCAAGTAATACCATTTACTTAGTGTGGTCATAACAGTGCATTCATCTGTGATGAACGATTTTTAAAACGTATCATGTACACTTCTGTTCCATGGCCCAGATCCTGGGAAATTATATGGGTTTATGATTTATAAGCATATAAATAATAAAAATCCCAGAATGCTTATTCTTCTAATTGTGACTTGTGGAAAACTGATCCGTGGAAAGTGTTTGTAAGCATAAAACCCCATGTTGTCCTTACTTAAAGCTTAACCTTTGCAAATCTGGGATGTAATAGATTAATTTTGCAGTGCAATAAATCGAGCAATAAAGCACACACTGTGTCAGGGCTTTGTTTGCAAATATATTGCCTGTTACTCTGAGTACAGGTAGAAAACTTCCTTTTGTTTCAGACAAATAGTTTCTTGTGTGCCTCCTTACCACAAATAGTAAGATATTCCTAATTAGCACTGCTCTGCCCGACTCTCTGTAAGCAATTCACTCAGATGCAGAGTGCAACTAGGCTGTCACTTCCAATGCATGGGGAATAGATTCACTCTGTTAAGGCCCATGTTTCATACACTATTTGGTTTGATAAAGTCTGATAACTGTTTTTGGCCTGGTAGTGGTGATTAACTTGCTTGGTGCGAGGCTGCGTGTGTCTGAGTGTACTGTGTCATGTGGGGCTTCTCTGGTGGCTTGTGGAAATGTGGGTTTTTATGAGGGACACTTACACTTTACAACAATTTAGCTGTATTTCTGATGTACAGAGCTAGATATGTAGTGAATTTTAAATGGAACTTTTGTCAGAATATCTCATCAGCTTTAAAAACCTTAACTTCAGTGCCAGCCAACTTCTGCTATCTTTGTATCCTGTGAGTCTACCTAAAACACAGGCCTGCTTGAGTGTATTCATTCCTGTGAGCTTAACATGCACACTGAGGAGACAACTTTCCAGTGTTCTTCTGCTGTGAATGCAATGGGTTTCAGAAAGTGATTACATTACTCTCTAGGACATCAGAAACTTTCCTGCAGTCTGTCTAGAAATTAAAGAAATACATGTTACATGTAATTAATAATTAAGGCAGCCTATCAAGTAGATGAATCAATGCTTCAGGCACAGAATGAGACAAGTGCATTCTACATGCAGTCACCTTTGTAATAAAATGGAATTAAATAAATCTTGATTAATGATGAATTAGCAGCATGAGCTGCCATCAGAAAGGCTCTGTACACCTATAGTCTGGATAAGGGATGCATTAATTCATTAAATGAAGTTGTTATATTCAAAGGACAGAAATTTTAACCTGGGACTTTATGGGCAAAGCTTGGCCCTGTTTTTAAGAGTTAAAGTGGATGTTTCATGTCCTGTATGTCATTATAGCTTTGAACAGACAAAAATTTTTCTACTGTTAAATTCTGTGATTCTGTGATCTTTAGCCTAGTGAATTAGGCTGTATTTGCATTTGTGATAGTCCAAAAAAACCTTATTCATATTATTATTGTGTCACAGTGTCTAATGTAACCCATCATATTCTGTCCATAGGTAGAAAAACTATGCAGTGCTATGTTTTCTGAGTAATCTGTATTACAGTTGCTATAGAGCAAAGTATTTTCTATCATATGGAATTAATACTATAGCACTATTTAACCAAGCATTTTTTAGAAATGAATGGCAGGATCTTGTCAATTTAAGTTCTAAAACCAAATTTCTGGAATTCATTTTTCTCACAGGATTCCATCATACAGTATCTGTGCTGCCACTGGGCTTCACTTTTAGCAAGTTTTCACTGGAAGGACAACAAACCAATTTTGAGTGAGGTGTAGTGAGCATTGCCAGGCAGGAAAAGACATTAAAAGACAAATAGAAATCTCAGGCTTATGCCACTTATGACTTCCTGAGTTTGAAGAAGTGACTTTGCAAATCAAACTGATGAAGTGAGGGGAGGTCATGAAAGCTACATGGATATTGATGCTAATAAAACATAAACCCAGGTTACTGGTGGCATTAAGCAACGTCAGTTTCCATTGAAAGAGATACTTGACTGAAAATCAGGTCATTAATTCATGAATTAAAAATTTGAAGAGAACGGCCTGTAAAAGACATGCCAGTTGATCTTGTGAGAAGACATTCAGCACCAAGTAAAAGGAACCCTAAGGAATTCTTGGGATGTGATACCTTAATTTACAATAAGCTTAGATGCTCATGCTTCATATGTGTGTGTACAATGCAAACTCTGGCACATTGCTGTCACAACAGCATTACCAGCTGCTGCTGCTGACTGTCACATTTATGCCAAACAACACTGC
>NW_009953694.1:187703-191115 GCF_000747805.2 Chaetura pelagica | reverse complement strand
GTGTGTGGTAGTAAAGATAACCTGGCAATAGCACAACTTGTGGCCATCTCTAGTACCTTTGGTTTACTTTCTGTTGAGGCAGGTAACTCAGATCACAGAAATCTACCAGTTGTTTTAACCCTGTCAAAGTATTTCTGAGCTTCAACAAAATTTCAATAAATATTCCATATCAGTTTCTGGTCAGGGTTCAGGTCAGTATTCTGAGTACGACCAAGTTTCCTGTGCAATCTGGGATGTATTTGAAGATGAGCAAAGTCCTGTCATCAGAATATTTCAATGACCCATGCTGAACTTTTGATACTTAGCCCCTCCTCTCCTCCTTGGCTGGCTGTGTTGCACCATTGTCTGTCCTTAGGAATACTGCATCAAGCATTATTATTATAACCCTTAATACATCAGTGGCTCTTGCAATACAGTAGAATTTGTTTTCTCTTTATAAGATCTAATGCTCAACTAGTGTTTATATATTTTATGCTATGAATAAGATGCCATTTTACAGAAGCAGGCACAGAAAAGTGAAGTAACACAAGCAATATTATTTTTATTAGACTCTTCATAACGTGCCACTTATATCACAGCAGTAAGTTGTTTTCTTGCTCTGAAAACCTTACAATCTTCTTGCAATAGGTCACAACAGGTAGGATTATAAAAAGCTATTTTAAAAAAAAAAAGCCAGGTAAGGTCCTAGAACTGTATGAACTCGTGATTTATGCAACTCCTGCATATTTCCCGAGAACTGCTTTTGTAACTCAGTAGCAGAACTTAGTAAAGAGCATACTCAAAAGCATCACTGTATACAGTTGACACAAATGCTGGAGTCTTCTTAGACATGAACCTTGTTATTTACAAATGGATAAGATGTATGTAAGCTATATGTGTTCTGTTACCCTGTACAGGGACCAAGGAGACACCTTCCCCCTCGGTTGTATTCAAGCCTCAAAGTGACAAACCAAATGACAAAAATTCAACCATGCAGGCTGCGTCCAGCCTCGTGCCTTTAGCTTCAAAGGGAACAGGGAATAGTTACTAGATCTGTTCTTAAAAACTAGTGACAATATCCTCTACTATGCATAAACCTTTATGTCCACAGAGAATGAAGAATGATAAAGGCACCTTTCCTGCTATGGCTATTTGTGTCAGCAGGATGCCTAATGTGTAAATAAAGGTAGAACTTGCACATGGCATAGATACTTAGTTCTTTGGAACTTAGATACTTTTTTTTTTTCTGGATTTACTCTAATGTTTATTTAGTTACCTAGGTAATTTTAAAGGTTGAAAAACATGTACCTCAGGATGGTACGTAAGTAGATGGATAGGCAGCAGCTGGTTGGGAGTTTTGAGGATTTTTGTTTTTGCAGTTAGATGTATGGGTGCAGTTTGGTGGGTTTTAGTGTTTAAATCCTTTAGTTTATCCAGTGAAAGGTCTGTTAGTAATAAACAGTACTTGACTCCAAACTTGACACTTCCCATAATCACTGGATGGAGATAACATTCATTTGTGCCTGTCTGGGTTACTGCAGAGTTGGATCTGCTTGGTTTACATATTTACTTGTGATCATGGATACAAATGGCCACACACGTTACAGTTAAACAAAGAGTCAGGCACACTGATATTTCAATTCTTTGCAGAAGGAACTGGGACCTGATTCACAATGCAAATGCAAAGCTCTAGTGGCAGGGCTCTGACAAACTATCAAACAGTTTTCACTTAGAATTAGAAACAAAAACATGTTCAAGGAAATACAGATTCTGAAGGTAATTGTGTTTCCATTCAAGACACTGATGCTTGGAAAGTTATGTACTTAAGATCATAAATTAGATAATCTATGACCATGCTTAGCAGAGTATTTTTATGATAGCTTTACACATATCTTAGTTACATGTTGGAATTATAGCAAGTGCAGGAAACAGGCAGAATTACTCAAAGCTAATTGGATGAAATTGATCCTAAATACAAAAACACTATGAAGCTTAAGCAGTATTTAGTCCCTCAAGTAGTACAACATTGTTTTAGTATAAATCAAGCTGATGAGGAGGAGTTGCTCCATTTTGTACTACTCAGCATCCCATGGTTGTACCAGCTCTGGTTTCAGCTACAGCAGCAGATTTCAAGCTGCATGAAAAAATGATAGTCCACTTGTTCTGTGTTTTTAATATACTCATTGTTCAGCCTAGAAATGACATTGCATACAAATCAAGGGAAACATCTTATCATGCTGTGACAAGTAACAAAAAAAGCATGCAGAAGTTCATTTGAAAGCAAAAAATCTTGCCATATAATTGAGGAAGATACAAAAGGTGATCACATGTGAACTCTCTTACTGAGATACACAGGCTCTGCCCAGAATTAGAAGGATGGCTGCATCAAAACAGCTTCTGCCTTAACATTCTGCACACAATAATTCCAGTTCAGACTTGAAGTTTTGTTACTGGTTTCTATGCACCCAACTTATGGCAGAACATTAAATCCCATTTCTACCAGTTGGTGATGAGTCCTCCTACTCATTGATAACTCTTACTACCTTATAGGTTTTCCTCTTGTCTTAAAATACTCTTGACATCTACATTGTCTGTCAGATGGGAACATGGGAAGAATTTTTTCCTCATGTAACTATTCACCAATTTGACTAATCCAGCTAGGGAATTTCTAGCTGTCTGCGTAACTATACATTGGGTAGCTTTGACTTCATGCAAACCCAGAGACTACAATGAGTAATGACTGTTTATCATGGCATAATCCAAGTTGAAAAATACTGAAGGTGGTCACTTATTCCAGTCTTCTGCTAAAGTTAGTTTAACAATTCAGGATGGAATATGCTTCCATATTTCTTTAGCACTGACCTGATGGATCTCCTTGCTGCTTTTTTTTTCTTAGTCCATTCCTTATTATGGGCTTCTTGGACATATCTACTTCTTGGTATCTCAGTAGTCACTGAGGAATGCCTCTGGGTCCAGAGGCTGAAATAAGTTTATGGTTTGTAGGTTTTGTGGACAAAGACTAAAAATACCACAGATGTGAAAAATCATGACCCTGACTTTAGCAAACAATTGACAATACTACCTATTTACATGTATCTTGGCTCCATCATGACCTGGATTCCACTTATGTATTTTCAGTGACCTTCTACTGTTTAGCTGGAGTTTCAGTTTCCTTTCTGTTGATGATGCCAGTGAGTGGGACAGGTATCTGACATTTAGTTTTATTGTAACTGGAAACTGAAAGCCTCTATGTATGTGCTTATTTATTTGGGTGTATACCCACTTTGAAAAGACAAGGTTTCTACAGACGTGTTTTCGTGACTGTTCTGGCCTTTTGAATCCCATACTTTGCAATAAAATTACCAAGGAGCTGCTGAAGCAAAAGTGATGATCTGGAACTACTCCAGTAATCCAGCTGTCTCCTACCATCACA
>NW_009953694.1:182659-187664 GCF_000747805.2 Chaetura pelagica | reverse complement strand
AATCAGATTTGTTTCCATGTGGAACACTGACTGTTTATCTGCTTTAAAATAGTGCTCAGTCTCATCTCAATATGTTGAGAATTTAATCCACTATACAACATTTTTCATTTGTTGTCATCTCTTGTGAAGTTACTGCCTTCACTTACCAGAGTCATTGTTCTGTGTCCTTACTTCCAGAGGCAATGACTATTTGCAAGCCTATACATCAGGTTTTTTCATGTGAATTAGATCTGCTGAAAAATTAGTGTTACCTAACAGACTGCGAGAGTTGATAAAGCACACAGATACATATATTTACATATCTCTGTTCTACTGTTTTGTCAGCTGTGCATTAAAAAAAACACCTTACTAATACTGAAAAACTGAGAGAGTCTTTTCTAATGTAACATTTAGCAGCCTGTAGTGCTGAAACTGGAGGTCTGGGTTTCTACCACAGCTATGGTAGAGATGTGAACTTAGCTGATGAACCCCATGTCAGTCTATGTGGAGTTTCAGCTGAGTTACTGATCTGTTAGAGCAGCCACGTACACATCAGCCCAGTCTCCTCAATGTCTGTACCATCTCAATGACATGAATGACTTGTGTACCATAGGAGCTACTGTCTATTGTTATAACCTTCCTTTGTCTGTTCTTCCAAAAATCAGGCAGTGATGGGTTCCTGTGCACAACTCAGCTACGGCATCACCGGTTGCTTTTTATGCCTCCAGGTAATAATTGTTGTGTGGTATCAGTATACCCCTCTGAAATATTTTCTGCTTGCTAGATAGAATTATGTCTGCAGTTCAACATCAGTGAGCCCTTGGAGATTTCAGTCTGCATGGTAGATAAAGGCAAATGGTCATATTCTTCCACTGATGCAGTTACTGAATTATGCTGGCAGCTTAGAATCAGTGACTTCACTTCTTTTTTGAAGTTGCTGTTTAGGAAACCATAAATAACAGGGTTGACACAGGTGGAAGCCATAGCTACCAGGTGGCACAATGAGAAGATCAGATTGTGGTAGCAAGGCAAAATGATTTTGTAATTCCAGTCTACAATGGTGTTGAAAACATGCAGTGGTAGCCAGCAAAGAGCAAAAGCAGCAACCATGGATGCTAACAATATATTTATCCTTCTCAGCTGAACTGCTCGGTTGCTGTATTCACTCTTCTCAAACATGTCCTTTCTCTTCTGCAGACGTAAGTAGATACGCAGGTAGCAAAGTATAATGAAGAAAAGTGGGATGCAGTATTGCAAGAGCAGTAAAGTGGTGGTGTAGATTAGTCTGTGTTGCTCAGAAGGCCACGAGTCGATGCATATGGCCTTGTCAGTAGAAAAATTCATGATGTGTGAGAGCTGCTTATACAAATCATTAGACAAGATGGAGGTGGTCAAAAAAGGTAGGGACATGAGACATGCTAAAGTCCAAATTACTCCGATTCCTAGATAGGCTTGGGAGATACTTGGCCTCCAGCCAGTCGGGTTTATGATGAGCTGGTGTCTTTCCAGAGCAATAAGAACAAGAGAAAGAATTGACACTGTCACAGATGTGCATTGAGTGAAAGAGGTCATTTTGCACATGACTTCTCCAAATATCCAGTAGTCCATCATGGTGTAAACAACAGTGAAAGGCAGACAGACAAGACACATAAACAAATCTGAAATTATTAAGTTGGAAATTAGGATGTTGGTGACATTGGCCTTTTCCTTCTGCCTGGCGATGACAGCAACCAAACAGATGTTTCCCACAATACCTAGGATGGTCTCCAAGCTGTAAGAGGTGGCCAGAAAGACAGTAAGGTCAGTGATGTTCCTACACTGATTAGAAATATGCATGGGGAAGCTTCGGTTTGAGCTCCAGTTCTTACTGTTCAGGAAAGGAAAACCATCATTAACAGCCCTTGTCTTATTCATCGTGAATCCCAAAAATGTGGTAGTCAAATAGAATCTAAGTCTTCTGGAGCCAGTCTAAAGAAGATTTTCTCTGTTCTTTTTGGCTGTGGAAATTTGGGTATATCTGCAAAGGAAAGGAAAAAATATTGCTTAGTTGTAAGAAATTAGTCAAAAGAGTAAAGGAGGGAGGCAGGAAAGTAAATGCCAAGGCATCTGTGTATATTTACATCTCCCTTTTGTATAGTTTATTAGACTATAAAATGGAGCTCTTGGCTAAAATGTGATATGGAAATCTGCGTAACTCTGAATTATGACTGTTTACTCATTGTGAGGTTGTCCTATGGATTTAAGAAGGTCTTAACTTCATAGTTTAACTCGGTGCAATTTTGTGAACCTCACTAATGCAGTAAAGTGATTCAAGAAAGCTTGATCAAAACACTTAGGGAAAAAAAATTGTATAATTATGCTTTTGCAAGATTCTGATCCAAAACTGAGGAAAAGACACACTGTGGGCCTGCACTTCAATTGAGCTAAACATAAATGTGAAAAGGCATATTAGGTGCATAAAGTCAGCACTAAAATATCTTACGTAAATTAATCTGTGAAATGCATTTGTGATTACAGCTGGAACCAACATTTGCTTGAGACAATCTCCAGGCAAAAATTCAGGTTTATATCCTTAGGAGAGATAATACAGGACAATTTTGAAAAAGTCTAAAATAAATCAAAATAGTTTCAACATTTTTCAGCTTCTACATAGTTATGATAGGTCACAGGAACTGCAGTCCAAATTCCCTGCTTCCCACTTGTAGATAAACTCATGTGCCATGAAGCACTGCTGTCTCCCTCAGGGTGGCTAAAGTGGCCATCACAGGGTTTATCAGAAATATAGTCCAGTCTCCTGATTTTGGTTTCAAGAGTGGATTCTTTTGAACACATCTCTTAATTCCTTATGAGAAGTTTCTTATCAATTCTTCATCAGCCTACTTTTGCTTTTATTAGCCAAGAGAATTCAAGTGTTGTAATAGTATTTGCCATCTCCTGGGTTCTCTTCTTGCACAGGCAGATGGGTCTGCTTCTTAGCCACTGCTGCAAGCCCTGAGCTGGGATTTTCAATTATGTTCCAGGGAGCTGAGCCCACAGGGTTAATTTGGGTTACACTATTTTGAAAATCTCAGCCATAGGACTGCATGGACTCTACCAGATGGCTCCTTGGAGGCTGTCATGATTCCCCTAGCAGAGCCTGCTTTATAATCCTGATCCTGGAGTTCAAATCCTCTATGTCCAGGAGTTGAAGAAAAAAAATCTGACTCTGGTGGGAGTTCTCAGGCCAGAGGCAGTTTAATGCTGTGCAAAGGCTTGTAATGAAAAAAGTAAACAAATACTCAGGGAAGGATGTGATTTTTCCACCCTTTTCTCAGCAATAAAATGCCACTCAGGATTGTGGAGTTGTGAAAAAGCTTCTGAGCTTTAGAAAAATAAGTGGTCAAGATATGAATACATAAACAAAATGGTGTAGTGAGCTTATTGCTTTGAGTAGCATTTACTGCTGAGCAACTGCATACATACAGGTAACCAATACTGTCAAAAAAAGTGCCTACCATCCCACAATTTTTTGTTTGCCTTGTCTTTCTCTGTAGGAATTGTGTGCTTCTTGAGAGGGCAAAAGTAATTTTCTGAACTGTCTATTTAAGAATGCTTCTTTCTGTCAACTCACTTTTATGTTGTTACTCAACCCATGTGAACAGATTGCTGCTTCTTTTAGTTCCAGAAAATAAACCAATCTTGATACGTGAATTGCAAGATCACATTTGGGGATGTAGGGTGATTTGTTTCAACATGAAATGGATATAGAATAAAAAGCCATGTCTGTCAGCTGTTAGTGATTGCTGGCCAGTGAAATCACTGCATATAAAATAGAGCAAAGGGATTGGCAGCCAGCAATATTATGAGGTACCAGTCAAAGGAGCTCAGTCTTGGCATTTGGATAGGACAAACAGACTCTGCTGTAAATGAGTATGTGAGCTTTTTACTACAGTCCTAGCCTAGTGTCCTTAGCTACAGTATCCTCGACAACAAACACATGATTCCCTTTTGTTCCTTGAAAAATGTGTGCTGAGTTATTATGAACATCTGTGCCCCATGGAGTAAGCCTTCTTCAAGGTTCCAGACACTTCCGGACATACTGAGGTGTTAGTGAGGGGAGCTGATGGTGTTGAAGCCAAAAAAGAAAGTAGTGGAGCCGTCTGAAAACCAGAAACCAGATGCCACAACTTTAAGGAGCCCATTCCCAAGAGAAATGCCAAAGGCAGAGCATGGCTGTGCATTTGTCACAAGTGGCAAATATGGTGGGGATAAAGAGCATCTCTGACAGTGGTGCAATCCACTTTGATGGATTAGGAACTCTTTTTTAGCACTTTGCATTCTGTGGTGTCTCCCACAAGGTGACTGTCAGGTGCTTCCTGGACATTCATTGTCCTAGTCCCACCCAGAGATAAATAGGAATTGTCACCCTCTTATCACAGGTAAGGGGATTGAGAAAGGGAGGTGAGACATGAGTTGTACCGTGTCTCAAGAGAACCTGTGGTGCACTGTGCGGGGCTTAAATCTGCTTTCCAACCTGATGTCTTGGGAAAAGTCTGTATCACCTAGGTCCATAGCTTTCCATATCTCTTATTCCAGAGACCATATATAAAAAGCAGTTCTAGAAAAATACATGTTGTGGTGATCTTATACTTACATATCACATTATGGTATCCTTGGATGGTAGATACTCAAGTTCAGTCCCTGCCAAATGCTGCATTATCTCAGTGTTTGGCTGCTTTTCAGTTTGGTGTAAATTAAGAGCCAATAATAAACAATAAGTATGTATTCTGTTTAAACATTAGAACCAAATGTCACCTAATAGACTGAATCACCAACACAGTGAGGAAAAGTGTTAGTCCCCTAGCTGTATTGAAGGTTTGACAAATCCTTATGGGCTAAGAGAAACAGCTTTTGTCTCCAGAAAGTGAAGCAATGCTTTAGTCAACTTGTAGGAGTAAGAAGCATCCCTTCTACATCAGTTTGCAGAAGGAGCTAGGGGGAAAGTTGGATCAGTTTTCTTTGCTTGTTTATTTTTAAAAGGGAAAGA
>NW_009953694.1:173481-182482 GCF_000747805.2 Chaetura pelagica | reverse complement strand
GGAATCCTGTTTGGAACCCTTCATGAACTTCAGGAAAGGGGTCAGTAACAAAAGCTAGCACTCTTGAAAAGCAAGGGTTTTCTTTAATGGATGCAGCATGAGAGTGTCTCTAAAAAGTCTGTCACTAAAGTCTTCAGCAAATTAACGGGATACAAAAGGAAAAAGAGAAGGAGGTTTCAGGTTTAATCTTAGTGTAAGTTAAATCCCCCACTTACATCTTTCATCCCTCCCTCTCCTGTCTGTGTTGGAAGTAAGGAAGTAGAGTAGGCAAGGTATGAAGGGTTTGTTGTGCTGAACAACACAACCTTATAAAATAACAAATGCCACTAAGGTTGCCTAAACAACAACAAAAAAGCCCCACCAATTATTGCTAATCAGCTTGAAAGTCGTGACCCAGAGGGCTACCCTGTGTTTCCTGGAAAAACACTCAATGGAAAGGGAGTTCTGCAGAGATGGGTAAGGGAAGGAAATTAAACCCTCAATGTGTAATGGGTTTCATGGAAACTGCTAGACAGTAAGGGGCACAGAGTAGTTAATGGATGACTGCTGTTTTGAGACACTTCTGGAGGTGGAAGCATTCTATGAAATGTCAAGAAAATCTGGGGTTGGTCATTCTTGCAAAGCTGACCCTGTCATCAAAAAAAACAGTTTCCATAGTTGTAATGGACAGTGTGGATCAATTTCCACATTATACATAAGTAGAAGAAAAAAATGTTTGTAGTCTTTGTCTTAATTATATGGGTTTTAGAAGCATTTTGCTGATCTGGCTCAGAATTTAATCAGTTGCTCAAGCTATGTTTACTGTTTTCAGTCCATAATCTTCTGGAGAGAAGCAGTTCTTAAAGACAGACTCGAAATTATTGTATTACTTGAAGAGTAAATTATCTGGATCAAAGCAACTGTTGTCTGCCTCTTACAAACTAGAAACAAATGACAGTGGAAAGTTTTAATAAAACTCTGAAATTCATATTGCAGATACTAGTTGAGGTGGTGGTAACTGACTGACAGTGGTACTCTTTTTTTGTTGGCAGTGACATTACCTCTGTAAAATAAATCTGCCCTGTTTAACCTTATATCTTGGAGAAAGGTTAAAAATCAGTTGATTATCCTTACAGATTCCCAGGAAGGTACCATTTAACTAGAACAGGAAACCTACCACTGAGTAGGCACAGACATGCCACAGCAATATTAAATCCATAAGGGATTTTGTACAACAAAATTTAGTGCTGTACTGGGTTGTAAAAATATTGAGTGACTATCCTGAGTCATTGAAAAAGCTATATATGTTAAACATTTCTAAATCCTACATAATTAGGGTATAGAACAAGTTGTGTCTATTTATACATTACCAGTCTATAACACGGGCACATGGTATAAGTTCCCAGAAAAGTGAGTATTTCCCCTCTCCTCTCATGTTTGCATGTTTTCAGAAGAGTAAGGGGTATGAACTTATATTACAAATTTGCCTTCTTTGATTTCACAGAAATCAGGAAAGTTTTATAACCTGACTTCTTGTTTTCTGGTTAAATTCATAACAACCTTACCAAAGACACAGAGCCAGCTTCCAAAGGTAGGATGGGGCTAGCAGGTCAGCAGACTGGAGAACCATAGTTAGTCCCTGATCCCCTAAAACTAAAGGCCATAGTGACCTGTCCTGTACCCAAGAGGAAAAAAATATATATTTTTACAAAGGTAATCTTTATCAAAGGAGAAGGAGAATCCATAAATCATTGTACCAGGCTTCTTAGCAGACAGCCAGTTAAGATTCCTGGAGAATGACATGAGGTATAGGCCAGAAACTGTATAGGTTGGTTGAGGAGCAAGAAGTCACAGGGACTAGGAGATCAGAAGTGTTTTCCAGTAATCAGTGGTCACCAGGAAGGCTTTTTCTCACACTGCAAGGTGGATAGGAAGCACACCTGGATCCCAAAGATTCCCCAAGAAGTTTTCATTTTCTTCTTGCATCCTTAAAACTTGCAAAGCTCTGCTCCGTAGATGCAAGGGTTGGGCTTTTCAGGACAAGTAAGATTGGATCCATTTGTCAAAAATAGTCACTTGCTTGGTGGAAAATGCTGGTTTGGTGTACCCACACTCTGTGAACGTATGATGAAATTGAGAGATGTCACTTCAAATGTTTTTTTTCTGAATCAGATGGAGAAGGAGGAACCCAGATAATCATTGGGCTCCATAGAGTTAAACACTGGGTTTGATATTGTCATGTCCTGTACAGTGGTTCAAGCTCTTTGTTTTTGGAAACTGACCACATTTTTCTGGTTTCCAATGAGACAAAATATTGCATTCTTACCAAAGTCACTTTTTTTTCCATCTGAAAATGCCTTCTTTTCATAAAAAAAAATCGTCTTTCACAGCTATATCTTTAATACTTTGGTTCAGGCACTGACTGATCAAAGCAACTGTTCGTACAGCCCTAATCAAAGCTGAATAGTAAACAACAAAAGCCTCCCTTGTTTTTATAACCCTTCTTTCTAAACTATTGCAATTAATAATTATATTAATGTTTATTATGGTGGTATTAAAAGATCTGTTTGGGAATAGGTCCTTCTGTGCATGATGCTGTGCAGGTCTAGAGACGCAGACAAGTCTCTCTCTTGACAGACCTTAAAAAGTATACAAAGAGAACAGAGTATTTATTGCTGTTTTTCCTTGCCTTGTGACTGGATTCAAAGTGCATTGATTATAGTGGACTTTGAATCAGGTTGACTTAATATTTCTGCCCTTGTTTTTGTATTGCTCTAAAACAATAAATAAATCCATGGGGCTTTTTGGAACTGAAGGGCAATGCAAGAATTCTGTGCTCTTAAGAATCCAATATGCACAGAGCCTTTAAATCCATGGCTTGCCTTGAATTTAAATTTCATATCCTTGTCAATTTCAATGGATCAGTTTTAGAAGTTAAATGCTAATACTTTTATCTCCTGCTTATCTTAATATTCATATGAATGAAGAATCATATCTGAACTGCTTCTGATCTATATTTTCACGTTCTTCTAAAACATGTTTCTTTATGTATTAATGTAGCAACTACCCAGTAACTCTTTCTTAAGGATTTCTGATACATAACTTTTGCCTTGGATCTTAGGTTACCTTTCAGGTGAATCCTTATTTAAGATTTTCTGACCAGAAATTAGTCTGTTATCAGAGGAAATCAGAGAAAGATTCGAGCAGAAATGGTATTAGCAGTGATGGCATCAGCTATTAGTCACTCAAGTGAAAGTTGAATAAAATTTTACAATCAGAAGTGGTAACTTTAATACAGAGATCTGAGCTCTTATCAATCTGACAAACATAATTTAGAAAATTCTTACCTGTTATTGAGAAAACCACTGCTGTTGCCGCATATTTCTGTCTTGGAAGAATGAAGGAATGTTGTAGCAGCAAAGTGAAGTCTCCCGTTTTGTAGCAATCCAAAAATAACCTCTGCTCGCTGTTTTTGTAGGTAATTTGGATGGCATCTCCTTCTTCCCTGCTGTACCCCCACCTCCTTCCTTCCCTCCCTTCAGTGTAGCCAATGAAGTCTGCGTCTGCTTTATGGTTATGGTCTGACTTTGAAGTTCTGGCTCCCTCTGCTGTTATATAAATAGAGAAATTCTAGAGATATTTGAGGGGGATAGCAACTTCAGGAAAAAGCTCTGAAGCACGGCATGCTGCCTCCCCCTCATGCTGCACGAGTGTGGACTCAAGTAGGTGCACACTAAAGCAAAGGAACAAAATACAGGAACAGAACTTAGTCCTGTTCTCCTTGCTGAGGCAAGATGTCTGCTAGGCTCAAGGACAAGTTTGCCTTATGCATTTGGAAAGGTTGCCAGTATCAGTTTTCCCAATTTTTCCATTCAATCACAGACTGATCATGAAATTTTATTTTGGAACGATCGAGGCTGCCAGTCCTTAAATTGTGAAGGAGAAGAGATGCAGTGTTACTTGGACAAAGAACCAGGAACCTAAGACCATTGAGAAAGCTTGAAATAGAGGAAAATAAGGATTTTGAGAAGTGCCAGTTTTCATTTATTTTCCCCAGGTCTTTCTCATGAAACACCAAGGCAGAAATCAGTTACAATTTTTTCTCTTGCATTGGGAAAATAGATAAACAGAATATTTTCAAGTGCTGTATAAGAATAACCTAATTTTGGTTTTTATTTAAAGTGGGTTTTAAGCAAAATTCAACTACTTTACTAGTCCAGTGGCTAAGGCTATTTTGGGGCACGTCTAAAGGAGTGGTAAGTAGTTGTAGCAAATATGTGTTTTCATTTGTAGGTAGGTATTATGTCAACAGAACCCAAAAGTTTCAATATCAAAATAAGTACAAGATCTTATCAACTGTGAAAATAGTATTTCTTTTGTGCTAGATTAATTTTTTTCATTTTTTTGGATACCAGCTATTACAGATATGCCTATATATTTCAAGTGTACTTTAGCTATCATCTTTCATCATTAGAGAAACAATCACAGCAGAAGCAGGAATATTTAAGGTCTTTTTAGGGTATTTTGGTGTTTCTCGTATCCTGTTGACACCAAGAAGCAAAAAAACTGGAGTCTATGTAATGAATTATGTAAACTGGAGAGTTGTAATTAGTTACTGGTCATTTCTTCAGGGCATCCCTGATTTACTTCTTATTTTATATTACTTATTTTCCCAGCCTTCTATTCAGGAGCTTTATTTACTAGCTAGTTTCAACCAACACCCTCTATCCCAGCATTTCCCTTTTATCCAGATGCCTCAGAAGGAGACAACCTTTCTGATATGGTTAGGGAAAGGGACATGAAGTCTGTACTCCAGCTGAGAAGGCATCAGCCCACCCAGATCTTGAGCTTCTTGCCAGCTCCTTAGGAGCCAGAAAAGCTGAAATGATTAATTAAGCTGGTCTGTTCACTTCTGTTTCTTCCTTAATTTATTTATCATCTGTTTATTTGTTCTGCTGTTCAAAGCACTAAAGAAAGGGGAGGAAAGTCACTAGGAAACAGACAGTCCTTTTACTGGGAAATGTTTTGATTTGTGTAGCTGTTCTTTCATCACCCTCATCTTGCAGCATTCCTCAGCCAGCCTTAACTGCACACCTTCCAAACATACAAGGATATGCTGTGTCACTTATTCTCTCAATTCAGACCTCTGGGCAGAGCCTGAACACTAGCAAATTAGCATCTACTCTCTTTTTAAAGTCAACAGGGAACAGCTGTAGTTCCTGAAGGACTGCTCAGGGCTCTGTTACTCAGGGATCAGGAAATTAACTATCAATATTTTTCTGTGATATCTGGGACTTTCTTCTTGATGTATTTTTAGGATGAACTGTTGTAGCACAGTTCTGCATTATGATCCTATTACATGAATATTTTTTCCACATCCTGTCCAAACCATAGGGTGAAAATGTTCACTATTAAGAATATAATGTGGGAGCAGCACATGGATGGGTCATTCCAACCCTGCACTAGTTTGTGTAGCTGGGACTTACACCCACACAGCAGTCATGCAGTGTAAGTCAAGAAATGCTTTGAGGCTGCCATGCAGTAGCTGTCAGGACTAAAACATAGAGAGGACAATCCTGGAGCTAGATTGGAGTGAGAACAGCTGCAGTGCAACAAAGGTGCAGATGCCTGTTTCCCCGTCCAGGTGGGTCTTGTATGCTTGTTTCAGCATCTTGCTGAATTTAATGCTGGTGACTGAAATGGCTAGTTTGAATCTGAACATGTTTAATTTCAATCTCCAATGTGAACTACTATTTATCTGTGGAGTGCCTATATGAAGATTCTGACTCAAAAAGCCTTTTGAAAAATGCACAAGCAGTACTTGTATGAGGGTGCATAAGGGTAGAAATTCTTCTATGTGCAGGACACTTGCTGCTGGGAAGCAACATGAAAGTACTGTAGTTCCAGCTATTGCTAGTCTTGTACTGGTCAGACTGGCTGTTTCTCCTCATATCAGTAAGTTTGCATTGACTCTAGAAACCAATGGACCAGCCCATGTTTGCTGTGGATTGCAAATGGAGCCAAGAAACTAGCTGGCATGGTATGGGGCTGTCCTATTACACACACAGCATGTGCTCCTGGTACAGGAAGACACTGGAGACCTGTCCTGTTTTCTCTGCAGTTTATTAGATAAGACAGTTGGACTCCCTGGGAATGATGTGTTTGGGGGAGGTACAGATACATGGGGAAATAGTCCTCTCTGTTCTGGCCAGGGAACTACTTCCTGCAAGTAGGTATGCTGACAGCAAGGT
Organism: Chaetura pelagica; assembly: GCF_000747805.2. NCBI lineage: Eukaryota > Metazoa > Chordata > Aves > Apodiformes > Apodidae > Chaetura > Chaetura pelagica. The sequence goes on along the minus strand of NW_009953694.1, from coordinate 176,252 downwards.
CTCTACCAATAAACATTCATCAGGTGCAGCTAAGCATTTCCCTGGAGTGGCAGGATAATCACAGCAGTGGGACTACAGCTGCACTCTGGATGCTTTGAGGGTCTCCTCCAGTGCTCTTCTGTCAGATCTTCAGCCATATCAGCCTTTGCTGATGGAGCCCTGATGTTCTGTCTCTTTCCTTCCTCTGAGCATGGAATTTCAGAGGCCAATTCTTGTGCAGCACATTTAGCAAATCTAATTGTGGTCCAGCATCTGGAGTCTTGCTCTCTCTGTTAAGCAATGTTAAGCAGAGAGAAAACAGTGTCCACAAAGAATAGTACTAGGCACTAGATGAAAAAAGTATATGGAGAAAATGTACCATGCACATAGTCCATGTGTATGCTAAGCTTAGCGGGTCTACCTGGCATGCACAAGTTTCATTTTGCTTTATTTTATCAGAATCTCTACAACTCTCTGAAGCAGAATTCATATTTTAACCATTTTCAGCCTTCTCCAATTTGTTCATAACCCTCCTTCCTTGGGGGGAGCTATGAAACTGATGTATCTCCCCAAGTTCTTCTGAACTGTTAAAATTATTTTCAAGCCTTTAGGAAAGCCCTGTTACTCCTGCCCCCCAGGACAGGCTCTTATAAATCCATCTAGTGTTTAGGAAGCTGATAGCATAATTCCTCAGCAGTGGAAAGATGTGGACTTTCTGGAGTGGGTCCAGAGGAGGATCATAAAAATGATCAGATGGAGGGAGCACCTCCCCTATGAGGAAAGGCTGAGAGAGTTGGGGTTGTTCAGGCTGGAAAAGGGAAGGCTAGGAGGACACCTTATAGGAGCCTTTCAGTACTTAGAGGGGGTTTATGAGAAAGACAGGGACAAACTTTTTAGCAGGGTCTGTAGTGATAGGACAAGGGGTGATGGCTTTAAATTAAAAGAGGGTAGACTCAGACTAGACATAAGGAAGAATTTTTTTACAATGAGGGTGGTGAAACACTGGCACAGGTTGCCCAAAGAGGTGGTAGATGCCCGTCTCTAGAAACATTAAAGGTCAGACTGGATGGGGCTCTGAGGAACCTTGTCTAGTCAAAGATGTTCCTGCTCACTGCAGGGGACTTGGACTAGATGACCTTTAAAGATCCCTCCCAATCCAAACTATGATTCGGTGATTTTTATGATTCTATCTTTGTATCTCCTTATAAATATATAACTGGATGAAACCCTCAGCAATTGGAAAAGTGAAGGGCCATCCAGTGTTTGCCACTCACAGGTTGTTGGAAGAGTCATGTTCAGCTCCACTGATGTCCACTCCATTACTACCAAGAAGGCACAGGTGAATATTGTTAAAGGGAGCTCCTACTAGCCACTTCTAGCTAAACCTGAGGGCCAAAGTTTTGAGAAGCTACATTTGTATTTATAATTTTACCTGCTTCTCTGAAACAGTTTAATGACTTTCTGGTAGCATCTGGAGCCATGGATGGGTTTTCTTCCAACCACTGCTAAGCTGTTCTCCTTAGTATGTGAAGGTTTTCCACTGGTATGCTCTCTGCACTGCACTTGAAAATAGACCATATGACTATGGTTTTCCACAGTATTACAGCTGAAATATTTCATTGTAATACACATTACAAGATAGAGGAAGGGCAGATTAAGAGAGCACCTATGATGTCAGTGTTGAATAAACTGAATGCACTCAAATTATTTATTTGAGCCTTTTAAGCTGTACAGCACTCATTATAAATGCTATTAATATTGTCTAAATATGTTTTATAGGATATTTCTTATATAAACCACTTTCATGAACTTTGCACCAGGCACAATGTAGTGCCTGAACTCCACTGGCTAAATATGTTTTACAGTCTAGGTTTTCTGTACAAACAGCGTTCATGGGGTTGTTTGTTAGTGGACTTTGATCCAAACAAGATTATTGCAGGAAATTCAACCCTGATATGGTAGGCTACAGAGCTATTTATATGGCATTTCTTTGGAGCAGGTTGGACACTCAGGCATGAGCTTGCCTTTTTTGTAATATATGCGTCATCTCCTGGAGACTGTTTCCCTGAGCATCTGCACTAATGTATTGACCTACACAAAGCACCAGGGTAAGGGAGGTTTTCAAAGGGCTGTTTTCTGCTTTGTTTCATCCCATTCTTCTTGTACATATGTTCTTGAAGGAATGTCAATGAGTGTATTAGCATAATGAATCCATTTGTCTGGCAACAATTTATATAATACCTGTTACTCTAAAAGCTAGATGATTTCCAAATCAATAATTATATTTACAAATGTTTACAGACACCATGAATTAGTCTGTTTTCAACAAGATCGACCAGTGACTACTTAGAAGGAAAAGCAGTGTTTTGATATGTGAAAATTTATTTAACTCTGGATCCCAACAGGAAAAAAGTGTCACAAAGTTATCTGTGATAAAGCTTGATTACAAATGTGCATGTTACAAGACACCTAGTGTCAGAAACAAGATAGTTTTGGCACAATTAAAGCTGTGAAAGTCACAAGGCAAACTCATTCCTCCTGAACCTATGCTACTTTCCTCTAAAGGAGAGATCCAGAGCATGTTCAACTCCTAGGGCAGGTGCAGAAGAGATGAAACACATTATGGCATCTTAACCAATTCCATTGTAGACTTTGCAGCTTACGTCAGGATTAGTCTTCTTCACCACACGAATGGAACAGCTTTTCTTGTGGAACAGGCCAACACAGTTCACCCTGTCATAGTACTTGGGAATTGCAACCCTATAATGGAGAAAAGCAAAGAGAAAATCAGC
>NW_009953694.1:163484-172944 GCF_000747805.2 Chaetura pelagica | reverse complement strand
GAACACATGAGATTTAGACAAGTACATGTGTGTCCTGTTTTGGTAAGCAGGAAGGGTGGGCTCTTTGCAATGTGGAAAGGATGTGTAGCAGCTCTGGCCTGATTAGATGCTTGCGGACAGACCATTGGTCTGGTGCACAGCTGCAGAAGCCCCATAATGTATGTGTGTTGTTGAGTATTCAGGTATCTGGAGACAAGCTGCTGAATAGAAGGAGAAAGAAAATCAAGGCTAAGGGGAGTCATACAGCCAGATTGTGTCAGAATCAAAACAAGGACCACGTGATGAGAGTGTGCTGGGTGCTGGGAATACTCTGTGTTTCACCTTGTTCCTTCTCAAAGAAGTCTGTGTGATTGCCAGATTATTCTGCTTGGTCACTACTAGAGCTAACTAGGAAACAGAGGAATTTTGCTCATGTGGGTGTGAAATTCTAACTTACAGTTTCAACAATATTCTTTAAGTCTAAACATTTCAACCAGTTCCTGAATAAGCAAACAAATTTGGACAAACTTACAAGCTGCAGCAAATCATTGCAGACATCTTACACCTGCACTGGTAACAATCTTCATTCTTCCACACTGCACCAAACACATAGAGGTTTCTGTTTGAAAGGCACCCTGCATGCACATACCAGAAAATGATAGATAGTAGATCAGTATGAACGTGTATCAGTAGACATAGACCACAGTCTTATGTTTATGGACTAGCAATCATGTACTGGTTTCCATAGAGTCACACTACAGAAGAATCTAACCCAGTGCTCTGCAAAAGAGACACCATGTCTTTGTTCCTGAAGTTTGTATGAATGTATGACATGGCATGATAAAGTCATAGCAACCACATACCAGAGAAGAACTATGCTGCTATGGTGATAGATTTGAGAAATGTCTTAGCTTATGGCTGCAGTAAGATCTTTCTGTCCTTTCTCATATTCAATACACAGGTCTATTATTTCTCCCTTCTCCCAATTAATATTAGACTTTGCTCTGCTAAACTGAATTTAAACACCAGTTGTGTTGTCTTTGCTTCGATTTTAGTGGCAGGTACCCCCCTCAGGCTAGTCAATGCTGCTTGAAGGTACATGGTTTCTTGCCATATGGGCAAGGATTTCAGTTATACATCAGACTAGAGGCTACCTATTGAGCAGAATAGAGTCACTCTCTCTGTGTCCAGAGATGCCTCCAGGTGAGTTGATTCCCGATTAAACAGCTATTTGGATCATTCCTCAGCAAAGAATGAGTTGTACTATTAACACTTTTCCAAGAGGAAAAATAAAAATAAATAAGATTTTAAAAAATATGCAGCTTTGAATCTCTGAATTAATGCTTCAGGGATGTCTAACATATTTGCCATTCTTACCATACTTGGTTGCTGGTCTAAGGTAACAGTGAGCATCACACAGAGTCCTTGACAAGAGAAGGATCAAGCAAAAAATCAGCAAGAATTTCTAGAAAAAAAAAAAAAATCTTTCTTTAAAATAAAGTGTTTTTTCAAAGGTCTAGCAGACTGACTTGCACAGAATTAAGGATTAGTCCTACTACTCCAGATAAACTCAGATTAAAAAATACTTTCAGTTTACATACACACAGACACTCTAAGCTACTAACTTACCATACTTGCATGGGCTGCTCGCATTTCATAATGAGGAGCTGTGCATATTTATATACAGTGGGGAAACAATGGTCAGTAAAAAGGGAGGTGATGTAAATGTGAGCACCAGGGGTGCCAATGGACATTCTAACCTCTTCTGATCATCGATCAGGATGTGGCACCTCAAAAAGTCTTGCACAGGCTTCTTTTGTGCCCCGACATATGTTGGCATTGTGATTGCCATTGTGCTGGCATAAATCTGAAGAAACTCCAGTAGATAGACTACTTATTCCACATCAGCATTCATGTCAGTAGAAGGGACTGACCCCCAGAAAGCTGCACCTCCAGAACTGGCAGACCATCAAGGAACAGTGGGGAAAGGGCACACGCTAAGAAAGGCAGGGCACTATTGTTCAGCTGACCTGCTGCAAGGAGATCGCCCCCAACTATGGAACAGGCCATTCATACAGTGCAGCGGTGTGGAGAGTCCACTGTTCTTGGACTGATTTATTATAATTTCAATTATTTTATGAGACATACATTATTTTGCCTATATTTAGCAACCTGCGGGGATTAGCTGTGGTTTTGTACATTCCAGTTGCTGAAGCAAAGCTGGGCCTGGGGAATAGAAGTAGATCACCACGAGCAGAGAGCAGTTTTTTAGGCAACACAAGTGACATGAGCATTGCCTCAGTCCAGAAATTAACACAATAGTCAAAATTATTGTCCCTCATGGTTCCCTTCCTGACAGCAACAACAGTGATGCTAAGAATTGGGAGTGGCAAAGAAAGAAAAAGTTCCAGTTTTCTTTCACCACATGCGTGCCCTGCCTCTAACACAGCTGGATGGGACACCACCTGTAGTGTTCTTTCTGCAACACTAAAATTAGGACATTCCTTTCAATACACATCTTGCCACAGGTGTTAAGGTCTTTATGTAGTTAGACCATTGCAACACACAGTATGTGGAACTGCATCTCAAAACCAGCCAGAAAAACTAGTACAGATCCCTGTGGCTGCACCAGGAGGGACTGTTGGGATCCAGTGCTTTCCTGAATTGTTTTGAAAGTTACCAAAGGATTCCCACCATAATGAGTCACATTAATTTCATTAGCATGGCTCTTTCAGCACATTTGGTTGTATTTAGATGCTTTGACTGGTATAGTTGAACTTCATTCGCTTCCACTGATTGACAAATAGCTGCCCTGGAAGTGGCTTCTGGATAAAAGGGACAGTGGCAGAAGGTGGTCTCTTGAGGGAGATGGAGTGAAGGAACTGTTGTGGAGGAAGTACTCAGTGTTTGTTGTGACAGATTTTATTTATGTAAGTTCCTTTTTGTTATTTATGTGTACTTAGTGAGAGGCTTCAGAATTTCTGTTGTAGTTTGCTTTTAACTTGGCAGTACAGCTGTCAAGTTTCATGTTGATGTTGTGATTTTGGTAGATTATGCTCTGTGTGTAGTTCTGCTGTAGGAAACAGTTGTGTTTTGTTTGCAAAAATACTTTTCTGGTAATCCTTAAACGAATGAACTTCTATTTGAAGGGAAAGATTTGTCAAAATTACTTTCTTTAGAGGCAAGAAGGTGAAAAATCTAATACATCTCTAATACTCTTAAGCCTTTGAGTATGCAGTGGGAATTTTTTTAATTGAAGCCATTTGATTAGGCTCTAGTGTAGCTAGAGGCCAGACCCACTTCTCACCTGTCCCTGCGGTAACTCTAGACAAATCTTGTGCTGCTTCTTGAAGAGGGATAAACACTAGCATGAATAATACCTCTAAAAAGAGTATAGTCACAGAAATGTAACAAGGAACTTCTGACTTGAGAGACATGCTGATTCCTAAATTATTCTCTTAAGATTATTAGTTAATTATCCTTTATTCCTTGGAGAGAAGTAATTATTAATAACTTTCTTATAGTTCTTACTGTTTCTCAAGTAGACAAATTTTAAAAATATACATATAAAATAGGGAACTGAAGTGTAGAGTGATAACTCTACTGCTGCCCCAAATGACTGGGTAGTTCTACCTCATTAGCCTGAAGTGTATAATAAAGCATGCTGTGTGCATTTTTCCTTAAATATATATGTAAAAAATAAGCATATTGGATCGCAGACTCGAGAATGAACAAACCAAGTGTTTATGAAAGCCTGTAATATTGAATGATTTGTCTATGGGCTCTGTAGCAGAGCAGAGGCTGAACCTGTCTCTGTTCATGTTCTTGCTGACCTGCTTGGAATACAAGGTTTCTCAGGTCAAATGGGTAATAAAGAAGAGGATTCTCTGTTGTGCAGATGTAAATGAAGTTACTTTCTGGGATTGCAACATTAAGCAAGTGTCCCCTGGGAGTTCCTCTGTTAAGAGAAGGTCAAGTTGTCCTAGCCTTGCTTGCCTAACTAATGGCTGTGATAGATGAGAAAGCTGAGTAGCTCAGACACATGAAGACTCTAGAAGTTTGCTGCTTTCCCTCTGTAACTACTCACTTTGAGTCTGTTGTGTTGGGAAGGCTTGTAGCCCACCCTACTCTAGACATGCTGACTGAAGTCAGCTAACTTCTTTCACTGGCAGTAGGGGTACAGCAACAGCTAATGTGTGGATCTCCTCAGGTTGAGGTTTGTGAAGTGCTGACTTTCTCTGTTTACCTTCATCTTGTGTCTGCCAGGAAAGCTGCCAAACTAAACTGGTCAAATAATGTAATGGCTTTACTAAAACAGTGACTCTGTGCCAAGCCAAGCAGGCAATTCTGTCCTGGAAAGCTTTTGCCAATTAGAGGGATCACAAGTTTTCTGTTGAGATGCCTGTAGTTGGAGAGTCTGAGCTGTGGTCATCCCTCAAGCCAGAGGAGGTGACTGGATGGTGGCTGAAGGCTCTGACTAGATTATCAATTCCATAATTTGCCTAAACCTTGCTCACATCAAAACATTGTCATGATATGAAGAGACGGTTAATGACCATATTTAGAAGACAGTACCCCTGGGTCACTGCTCAAGGATGGATGAACTGGGCTCTGCCAGGCTGGAATAGCAGTGTCTGTCTTCCTGTTAGATGGGAAAAAAACACTGGAAGAACAGAGTTATTGCCTCTGTTACTATTTTCAGTGTAATCTACCCTGAATGATCATACAAGAGATTACATCCAGCCTAGGTTTGTCATGAAAGCTTGCATGTGCCAGCGATATCAAAGTGCAGATGGCAGAGAAAAACAAGGATAAACATTTTTTCCACTCTCTCTGACCTAGTGAGTGAGAGCTCTGTCTTTTTTCAGCAGTGCAGACCTGCAGATAACTGACCACAGCCACTGCTTGCCTTTATCCAGGGGAGTGTCTTGCTCCATTTCTTGAGGGGATTTCAACTAGGCAGTGGGAGAAGCAATAACTAACTGATCATGAACCTCTGAACTTTTCCCCTCTGATCCCAAAGGCAACAGTAGCCCAAATGCCTGAAGTGTAGTTACTTTTGCAGGAGGCTGGGAGTAGGGTTTGGTGGCTGTAGGTGCAGATCAAGCCAGTCCCATGCTGGCTCTGAAACTCTGTATGAACCAGTAATCGCAGATCTGGGAAGATGTCTTGGCATTCATCAGCATTTCAGAGCTGAACTGAGTCTTTGCCTCTTTGGGTGTGACTTGTTCCACGTGTCGTAAGCAACTACACTGGCACCACCATAATGTACTCCTAAAATGCCTGGGCTTTGAAGAACTCCCTTCTAAGCTGATGCTACAAGCCCTGATTTCCACTCTCACTTTGCTCCTATGTGAGTCTCTTCTACCCTAGACAAACTCTTGTCCCTCAGATTTACTCCTAAACTAAGTTTCAGCTGTCAGCTTGGTGCTAGGCAATGAACTGTTTTGGCAAATAACTTTCTGGAACTGCAGTAAGAGGCTAAAATATCTCAACACTGCCCATTAGTTTGATAACTCTCAAGACTGGTGTTTATCAACTTTACTGAACACGTAAAGGAGACTGGGAAGTTCTTGTCTCTTGCCTGACTGGAAACTGGCAAGCCCAAACCATTTTGTGCGCTGCATTCTCCTGTGCTGAGCGCAGCCAGAGCTGCATCCTTGGCTCCTTCTGGGGTCTTGAGTAGGTGCACATGGCCCAGACAAAGCTGAGGATGAAACCCTTTCAGGAAATAAGCTAAAGTAATAACAAATGCTCATTTAAAAGTGTTAAAAGTTCCTTGCTACAGACATGTTTCTCTAAGAGGACTGAAGTCTGTTTTGCAGTGACAGAGGGCTGCCAGAAGCTCTAGGGTAGTGATGGAGGTCTACTTGACTATTTGCTGTCACAAGACAACCATCTTCACCAAGGCCAAAGAGACAACAACTGTGCATGAGCTGAAAAAGACGGTGGAGGGAATACTGAAGAGGCCACCAGAGGAGCAGCAAGCCTACAGAGATGACCAGCTGCTGGATAATGATTACAGGTCTTTGTTATACTGTGGCTTATGCCAAAGCTTCTTTCCTGATGTTCCTGCTATAGTGGGCTTGACTTTATTCAGACCTGGCAATAGCAGCTTTGAACCACTGTGTATTGACCCCTTCTCAGCAGCCCAGAGCTACCTAATGTTATAAAGTCACAGGAGTCTGGTAGCCATTCTTGTGAGCAAGCCTTGCACTAAAACCAGTGTCTCCTCCACACAGGGTGCTGGTCTTGTCTATGTATCCTGCATCTATCCACACCCTTCCAAATATGTCTGTCTGACCAATGAAGTATTGCAAATTGTTTACATGATGTCAGCGTGCTGTAATGCCCAGGCAGCCATCAGAACTTTTTCCTGGAATTCCTCCCTGAAATTAGTTCTTGGGGAGAAAGGTGGCAGTAGCTACATGTGCACCGCTTTAACTTTAAATGGCAATATCCTGCCACTTGTGTTTCTTCTAGCCAATGTTTGTGGCTTTATCAGCTCTGAGCAGCTGGGGGTTTTTTTGGAGGGGAAGAAGTGCTGCACAGACTAACTACATCATACTATACTAATGATATACAAGCATTTATATCTCTGTCTTCATCCCGAGAGTAGTGCCTCTGAAGAGTTTGGTCAGAAATCTTGGGGGTAAAGGGTGAAGAAGAAACTTCTAGTCCTGTCTTGAGCAAAATCTTCAGAAAGACCAGAACCTTAAGATCTGAGTGGAGGAAAGCTTAACAAATGGAGCTTATTGCCTCCAAAGTTAAGGGACACTGCACTAATACAATGCACAACACTGAACTTGTAGAGTTGACATGAAGTACAGTACTGGCATAGACTGCTGAAAACTTCTATCAACTGGGAAAAGATTATTCTTCAAAGTATTAGGAGTTCACTTTCTGGTATTGGCCTTCTCCATTCTTGAAATGCAAGAAAAATGCAGTGGGAAAAGGGAAGTACAGCCAGAAACTGATATAATAAAACTACAGAGAGGTCTGTAAGAAATCAATTATTTACCATATCCATGAGATCAGTCTTATCAATGCTTCTACTGTTAAGAAAACTTATTAACTTGCTTCTCTTCCCAAATAGAATTGACTTCAGCACTATTTTTTTTCCTATGAACCAGATTCTCTATTTCAGAGTTAGTATTAGACGTTCACTTCTACTCATGATTTCATAAGCAATCACATCTCACTCAACTCACATGGCTGCACTGCAAGGTAAAAACACTAATTTTTTCTCTGTTAACAATCAGAGGTGCTAATGCATTTAGTTCCTCAATAACACTCTGAAGTAGTGTTATTAAGTTTTTGTTCTCCTGTACCAGGGGTAATTCAGGCAGGCCAGCCTATGTACAACTACTCAGTCCTGTCCATGATATCCCACTGGAAATTCCTCACCATCCTGGTGAGCAGTTCTAAAATGGTGCTTATATTCTTAAACCTCGCTGCAGCAAACAGAAATTCAGCTCAAGTCTGTCAGCTGAATCTAGGTTTTTGTACTCTCTGTAGCTCTGACTTGCCCACTCTCTCCTTCCAGCACAGGAGCACTGTGGCAGAACTAGGATGCCACCTAGTGACAGTACTGAATTCATAGGAGAGAAAAAAAGAAAAACAAACAAAAACCACAGCAACAACAGAAAAATAAAGTTCCAGAGCTGTCATACGTGTAGATAAATAAGCTGTGCCAATGCAGCCGGGATCAATCAAGCTCCTGATGCTACCCACTAAGGTTGCTGAAAAGCTTAGGTCCTCTCTGAAATTCTTGTCTGGCAGTGAGCACCAAGCAGAGAATACTGGCATACTTCTCGTACAATTTTGTCATGCTGACTTCCAGACTTCTCCTTGCTGAAAAGAGATATAAGAGTCCCCCATTCAGAAAAGATACTTGGAAGAAATTAAAGTGGGGTGTTAATGAGGAATATTGGCTGCTCCTAACAGAGGCCAAACCAGATACCGGACCCCCGTGTGTCGTGCTCCCAAATGTCTCTGCCAGGTTTCGCAAAAATGTTAGAGTTTATCTCTTATCTAGCCCGTTTTTATAATTAGAGAACAAACTTCATGCTATGAATGCATGCATTCAACAGTCTGCCTTACACATTTGAATATTACAAATAGGAAAAAACAACTGAAAAAAAGAGAATTTTGTTAAATTTTCCAGGCTATTACCTCAGGAGTCTGACCTAGCCAGACCACTGCTTGCCTCTCCTTGACCATCATCTTTGGTGCACAGGGCAGCATCCTTTTGTTCAGGACCTGGGCAAAGGCAGGAGAGCACCCCAAAAAATAAGCTTTTGCAGTTCCCACGAAGCCTCCTTCCTGTGCAGGACCTGGGGAGACTAAGGGATAGTGCTGTTAGAAGAGATCAGGCAAGGCCCAAACTAGGAACGAAAAAGGGGAGACAGAGTGCCTCGGGGAGCTGTTGTACTCTGATGAGACTGTAATTTGGCGCAGTATAGCACCTCAGGGAAGTTAACACCATCACAAGCTGGTATTTCCACCCAGTCTAGCTTCCTTATCTGTCGTACAATGAACTGGAGAGACTTCTGTGCTATGCAGTTTAGAGAGCAAATTCTTTCACGGTCTCTGAGCCATTATAGCTTGCTGTTGAACAAAACTGCTTATTTCTGTCTCTGGAGATGTGTCCCACATTTGGCAGGCAGGGCAGCAATAGGAGAAACCTCTGGAATTACAGTGAAGAAAACACTGGAATATGTTGGAGGAGGTTATCACCTTGTGGTGGCAAAGGAGTGCAGTTTCAGTGCTCTGTAACAGAGTTCTACTTGAAGTATTGACTATGCAAAAACACTGAAGCATTGGAAAAGTGTAAAAAGCATGAGTCAGTGGTTGAGACTTACATATTGACAGAAATGAGATGTGAAAATGGGTTTTTGGGATAGGGAGAAGCTGTGAAGTGACCTGGTCTTGTTGAGTATTTTAGATTGGTTATATGATTTGTATATTCTAAAGTTCCATTTAAATATCTCTTATAAAAAATAAAGCAGATTGTCCTAAAATAAACCACAGCTTGGTCCAGGGAAACACGCACACAACAATAGCTTTGAACAGAAACATTCAGGCTTTCAAAAGGTTCCAAGGCAAACTGTCCTGCATACCAACAGATGAGTTAACTAAGAGCAAAGTGAACTCATAATGAACTGAATTTATCTAAGTTTTTAAAGCTGGCATGAAGCAGAATGTGAACTGCAGATCTCTAGCTTCTTTGGTATGCATAATGTAAATGATATGCACTTCCCTTTTTTATGGTTGTTTAAGCTGGATTTTATTTTTAAGACGGGTGAAAAAATCTTAATGGAAACAAAACATGCACATACTAAGCCATTATTTTTTAGGTAATAAACGCTGTTTCATAGAAAAAACTTCCATCAGATTTATGATGTGTTCTAGTGTTTGGTTTAGAAGACTTGGTAGTTGATACACTAAATACTAGCTTTCATTTTTACAGCAGAAATTC
>NW_009953694.1:148815-163414 GCF_000747805.2 Chaetura pelagica | reverse complement strand
CTCTCTATTAGGGCTGGTGGGAGAGCTGTGTGCTGTGAATCTGAATGCACTACCTGCTGAAAACAGCAATATTCACATCTGAGAACAGATGTAGAGGATGCGTGGCAGGCAATTTAAAAAATAGTGTAGCCAACTGGGTTCTCTTCCAGGGGAAAGGGAAGCTGAGGTGGAATAAAGTGCTGGGTTGTTATACCTGGAGTCCTGTGTTGCTTCCTGGAGCACATGTGGTCAAGGCTGAGAGAAGGTAAGTTTGCCTTGACCCTGCTGACAGCAAGACCAGGATGAAAAGGTGTGTGTGTGGTCTCATTCCATGCTTGAAATGAGAAACTACAGATGCTCTGACAACCTTTTTTTGTTACAGGGAAATAGACAATGAAAACATAGGATACTCCTAGCCACTTGTGGAAAGAGGCAAATGTACTCATAAAGATATGAAGTGGCACCCCAAGGAAGAGCTTACACCGGCACGTGTGTCCCTCACAGATACTGTTTCAATTTGCTGAGTGTCTTCTCTGTTTGAGCTCAGTCCGGGTCAGTCTCTTCATCCAGCCACAATCCTTTCCATTAGCCCATGTAATAACTTGGATTTCTTAAGAGTTAATCTGAACTAAAAGACCCTTTTTACGCAAAACCCATGTTGAGGACTGAGTCTGCAGTGTTGTGGATGCAATGGAAGTATAGTGCTGGGTTAGAGTGGGTAGCTGGTGGCTCTTGCAGGCTTGGCAGGCTTCAGGGCACCACATAGGATGACACAAGATCATCATATAAATAAAACATTGTCCTAGAAAGGAGTGTGTTCAGAAATATTAAGTTGCTTTTTTATTTCTTTCCCATGTTTTTGAATGTTCATTTTATAGGTTTCAATCCTCAAATAAAAAAATCTTTCACAGGAATTTCTGATGCTTAATCTGATTTTATTTTAGCTTTAAGATACAGCTGTGCAGAGATAACAGAATATACTCCCTGGGACTGAAAAAATTAATATTAGCAGCTACTGAAAATGCTTTAAAATATTGGCTTTAATTTCTGCTCTCAAGGAAGGAACAAGTCAGTTCTATCTTCATGGTGAGGCAGAAGGCAGAGAAACCAAAGGACTGTTTTGTGAGCAGATACTCAGTTTTATTAAGTATTAGATTTTATGCACGAATTTCACTCAACAGCTGCATTTTTCAGTGTCTCTGAATTTATGTGGGAGAGAGAATCCTTTAAAAAAAAAAGGGAAATATCTTCCAATACACCATCCTTCCTTGTTAACCCACCCAGCCGTGGACTGGGCATTCTTTTGAGTGATCATCTTTCTCCACTACTTTATAAGTGCAGGCCTCTGGGTTGAAAATGCTTTCACACTTCTCTGTATCATAGTCAACTGGTGTTGCATAGCTGTCAGTGGAAAAAGATAAAGTGATGAGACAAAGAAGTAAGCAACCTCCATTTGACATGGTATCTATGCTTTTAATGGCAAAAGACTATACTGAGGAGGTGTTAAGGAGCAGAAAAGGGAGCCCACACAAAGCTCCCAGCTCAAAAGTTACTTAGCCTGCTGCTTTGGTAGGATTAGAGGAGAGTTGTTGCTTATGCATCTGTTTTACACCCAAAGGATGTTGTATTTATTTGCTATGCAAACGTCATTGATTTTCCTTCTCAGCCACAATACGGAACAAGAATTGCAGGAGTGAGCAGGTGTCACTACAGTCAAAATTGCAAACAGGCCAGCATATCTTGAGTTGCTTCTCAGAGTAAAGAGGGGTTCTGTGTGGCTTTGGGAAGATTGGGATTAGAGCAGTAGAAAACACTTAAGTAATTACTTAAATTCTTTCTTGAATCAGTTACTTGCCTGGAATTTTGTACCCAAGAAGAATCAATTCCTTTTTAAAATGAATTATATTTGTCAGAGGAACTTCTGTCATGCTCAGTTATGATGGTGTTGCTAAATGTATCATAACTTTGTGATATGAAGTGAGAGAAGGTCATGATCATTACTCAGGGACCTCTGAGTGCAGTGAAGTGCTTTGTGCTGTATTGTGACAGTGGAGGAAAGCCCCGGCTGCTGCTCTTACTCTGAATTTACCTGGAGCAGCAGTTCATTCCGATCTTGTCACAGGTGCAATCATTGCAGTCTGCATCTCTCCAGCTGGAACCAAATTTGTGCAGCTCTCCACCTGCGTCACGGCAGCCTGAAAATGCACAGAGCAGCCTTCACGGTCAGACTTGTTGCTCTAACAACACTATTGCTTGCACAAAATGGGTGGGATCTTTGTTGGTTTTTTACATTAACATCCCTGGCAAGCCCAAAGGGTCCCTAACAGAGCAGGACTGATAGTATTCTAATGCGTGGAGAAGGGTCTATTGTCTCCCTGTTTGCTCTGTTTCTTGGCAGCATCGAGTTTCTTGGAGTGAGTCATCTTTAAGTACAGAGATTGAAGCATCCAGCAGAAAGACAACTAGACACAGTTGGTCAGAAATAAGAAAAGGTTTGGACTTCCCCCTCCTTAACATCAACTATTGTTGACTCTTCATTTAGAAACTAAATCTGTCTGGAAAGCTTTTCCTAATTCTCAGCTGCAGAAATAAAACCAAACAAACACATATATTTGGTTATAAAGTTCCTGTCCAACTGTCACTTTAGACTTTCTAAATGAGTGATCTGGAATGGTCATGGAATATGAGGACAGGACAAGAAGAATTTAGAGGTTCTAGGTTGTGTCTTTGCCTGTAAATATGTTCTGTTTCTTTGGCAATACTAACTCATTATTCTAGTAGTAACATAAGCTTTCCCAGAAAAAAACTATTTTGGGGCACTCTGTTTTTGTATACTGGCACACATCAGGTTGTCTTGTGCCCAAATAATTGCATGTTTCTTTTGAGCATGATTTTTCCTTCAGCTCCACTCATCTGCAAACTGACAGACTAGCTGGGTTCAGGAAAAGCAGTAACAAACTCCAGAGGAACAACTAGTCTGTTAAGAACTTTCCTTGGGATAGGGAAAAAAACCTGAGTAAGTTCTTCAGTGTGCTGAACGCTTCCCAAGCTGTTCACCCTCGTTTCCAGGTGGTTTGTCTCTGCTGTTTTTATTTATTCCTAAATTAAGATAAATTGCAGTGATTGGACAAATCAAATCAAGCAGTGTTTGTGGTGATGCCTTCAAGTTCAAGATAGCTGACTTTTTACCTATGATCTTACCATCAGTCTCTCCTGGCTCCAATGGCTGCAAGAAGCAAGCAGCATTGGACAGTGGCACACTAACAGCAAGAACAAGGAGGCAGACCAAGATGGTTTTCTGAAGAAGAAAGCAGAATCAATATGAATACTTAACTAGCTATTAAGATGCCTTGCTAATAAATACTACCATTATAAACAGGAAAAAACATTGCAATTTCAAATAAATATCCACTGTCTTTTGCTGTTCAGACACTTTTAACATGCAGTTGGGAAGAAGCAGAGGCAGAGCATCTTGTGAGATGGAGGGAAAAAAAGTGTGTTTCCAAGTTCTTAAAATCAAGCATTGCCTGATACAGGGCTAGTAGATAGTATTTATGAAAGGAATAGATTCCTTCCTTCTCCCTGTTCATTTTTCTTGTCCTTGTTTTCTCTATAGGATTGATCACCAACTGTCTTTACTGCTAACCTCACTCACAGTTTTAAAAACTTCTTCACTGGATGTGTCACCCTAAGCTGAAGAACTTCAGCTGAAGTTGAACGCCTAAGACCTGGCCTTGCTTTGAGCAGGAATTTGGAGCAAATTACCTGCAGGTATCCTTTCCAAACTAGATAATTCTGTATTTCATTACCTTTGTCAGTAGCTTTTTCTGAAAACCCAAATTCCTCAGTCTCTTATCCTTCAATATGAGATTAAAATATTTCAGGGATTTTTACTTGGGATATGAAGTAAGTGCAAGAACTCCAGGATGGAAGCTGTGATGAATTTAAAATCTTGGCAGGAGTGGGAAAGGTAGACGAGGAATAAACAATGACAAATACGCACACAAATATTATATGTGAGGGTTTTGGACCAAGTAGAACTGGTGACTTATAAAAAGAAGTCATAACTGTGAGAGGGAAGGAGCAAAAACTAGCATTTAATTTTTCTAGGAGATGCTAAAACCCACAGAGCTGCAACTGAGTGAAAATCAAGATAATGTTTTTGAGTTTAACTAGATATTAGACATTATGCAGACTTTTCACAAAAATGAAGGCCAGTTCTAAGTGGAGACATAAAAGAGCTGCCTTCTGCCAGAAAAGAGATTACTTCTAAACATTACACATAAGTGAAAACAGGTTATAATAAAAAGTCTTAGGTGGAGTCCTGTTAGACATCTCCTGCCATATAAATGCTGATATATTTTACCCAGTGTTCTCACTTGCCAGTGCCTATCTATTTGACTTCTGCTTTCAAAATATAGTTTTTATTTCCTCAGAGTTGCTTAGATCTGAACACTCAGATAAATGCAACAGAATGTCCTTTAAAATCTATAGCAACATACCATAGTCTCTTACAATATAAGATATAAAGACTTACCATTCTTGCAGAATTATGAGGCTTCCTGTAAGAAGCTCATCTTCTCAGGGAACTTATATAGAGAAGGAATTGATGATAACAGTCCTTGAGCAAACTGAACTTGCATGCATAACTCCAATCAGGTTTCTGAAAAATTACCTCATGGGTTGGACATTACTAAAACCAACCAATTATATACAGGAAGGTTTGTTTCTGAAAGGTACTAAAGAAATAGGTGTGGGTTTTGTGCCACACCAGATCTGGAAGGCAGTTATAGTATGTACTTCAAGAGGAATTCCAAGGCTCTAAGGAATGCTTAGCACTTATTCTGAGAAACCCATTAGAGACTGTGCGGCTGTCACTCACAACAAAATTTGCATGCTTTGTTTGAACCACCTAGCTTTTAAAAGAGAGGAACCTTGAACAATCATTCAGCATTCTTGTTCATCAGTTGAAGATGAAAGAGGGCTCTTGCAGAAAACTATTGCTGCTTGGAAAGGTTACATGTAGAGCAGGGTTTCTGCAGAAAGTGACTAGCATGTGTGGACTCTTAGAAAAGCACAGTAGATAACTGTTTTGTTATTTATTTTTTCATCATGTAGAAGACCCATAAACTCACTGTCAATTTTCAGTTCTCTTTTCCCCTTCTTGAGAGGGATCAGTTTCTGGATGAGAGAGAAATTGCAGGACTTCTCAAGGAAGATAAGTTCATGTATCTGGTCATCCAGTAGGTTGACTACGACTGCCATTGAGAGGGGAAGGCAAGAGGAAGCATGAGGCTTGTCAGCTCAGATATAAGTAAACCAAATTTTCAGATAAATTTGTCTTGACTTTAAAAAACAACAATGCCATGTATAACTTAGGTTGCTTTTACCGTTGTTAAATGAAGTCTGCCACATTTGCATGTGAGAAAGGACAAATGTTTTAAGAAAAGGCACAAGCAAACAACACTAAAATATACAATGCCATGTTGACACAGAAACATATTGTAAGTGCAGAAGAAGGAAGTTTTGTCTTGGTGAGAACATTTTTGTTGGCTCTGAGGTTTTCATACACCCACAAACCTCAAATGTTGTGTCCTCAGATCTCCCCTGGTATAATTAGCAAAGAATTGTGTTAAATTTACAGGCAAGGAGCACAGATGGTGTGCATGAACTGCCCCAGGTAACATGTGGCACAGCAGAAATTTGAATTGAGGTCTCAGTTTAAGCTGGGAGGCCCAAGCTGTAGACAACAATGTTATTTCTCCTCTGATCTGAATATACCTGTCTCCTTTCACAGGTAGTAGAATCCCTATCCCTGGGGCAAATTTCAGTTTTAATTCAATGCGATTTCAGTGAAATAAGAAGTATTTCCGCCCCCCCCTCCCCCCCCTCCCCCCGTTTAGTTCTGTGGATAAGCAAAGACCCCTCTTATTAAAGTGTAAATGAATTTTTAAAAAATGCATTGTAATTCCTCAGCTCGTCTGGAAAATCCTACCAGGATTTTATCAGGGTCCCCAGATGAAGGATCAGTGTTACACAAGGGACACAGAGACAAACAAGAAGATCTAAAGAACCAATCATGAATGTCAGGCTGTGTTTGCAAGAAGGAGACTTCTATCTCTGCAGTGCAGGTAGCACTGAGGGAAACAGCCATAGACACTATAGCAGCAAGGACAAAAGTCCAGAGGCAGAGAAGCAAAATGGATAGGGGTTATAGAGTGATCCAAAAAGAGATCCCTAATTATGGGAAATGCAATATTTCCTATGCTTTTAATTTTCAACTCAAACCACATTGTAACAAAAAGATCCTAGAAAGCTTCAGTGAACCAGAAAATGACAGAAAAGTTTATTCCAGAAATGAAAAAACACAGTTATTTCAAACTGAGCTTGTCATCTCAACCCTGCAGCTGGTCAAGCAAATGAAGATTATAAGTCTATGAAAAAGTAAAGACTTTTTGCTGGACATGTGACTTACAGAGTTAGCTATAGGAAGGATTGAAGGTGGAAGTGTTGCTGTGGAAATTTTTGAAAATTGCCCTGGCTCTGGAACTTGCATGGTGCAACAGTGGACCCTGCTCTGGATCCAGGGACACTGAAGGCATGTTTCCCCTTCTCAGCTGGACAGCTGAGAGAAAGTATAACAAAAGGCTCATGGGTTGAGATAAGGACAGGGAGAGATCATTTGCCTATTACAGTTGTGGGCCAGACAAGCTTGACTTGATGAAATGCTAGGTTTCTTGGTTCAGTCACTCATGCTTTTACTGGTACTGTCAGCAAATCCAAAATCTTCTTGCAACGAGGAAGTTGTCTTCATCTGCAAGAAAACTTGACACCTAGATTCTACAGGAAGTCTTGGGACTCTAGGAGGTAATAAGGCCCCAAATTATAAATAAATAAATAAAGGTCCAAATAAGGTAATATGTAAAATGAAATTCTATTTAATTTAAAAGTGAAATATGTATCTATAAGTAACTTAAAATATGAAGTCTTACTGAGGAACTACTAATATGAACAACATTAATATGACCTTGCAATATAAAAAAAACCAACTTTCATAAGTTTTGGAAGAAAAACGAAGCCTTAATTTGTAAGACTGTGATAGGGAAAAACTTGGAATGCTGAAATAATTCCAGGATCACATGGCAGAGTTCTAGACTACAACAAACTGGCTGCTAGTCTTGATGTGTGCACTCCTCTCCGGTTTGAATTAAAAAATAATCCATGAGGAAACTTAAAGTCACTTTTGTTAGCCATGCAAATGTTTATTCTTAAAACTAGGATTTAAAAAAATAAATATGCCAACCAGTTTTCTCAAGAAACAGTTCTGTGAGTTGTTCAGGTAGGAAGTCTTTAGATCTCCATGCTTGAAGTATTCCTGAAAAAGCTGCAGATGTTTATTCTAGAAACTAAAACATTCCCTCAGGTACCAGTTAGTTTCTGTTTCATGCAATTTTGACACAAACTGGCAGAAAAGGAGAAAAGTAATTCAGGACAATTTTCAAAACTGTTCCTCTCCTGCAGGATATGAAAACCTTTTGGAGAAAACTTATCTTAAGACCTTAAGCAATGCAAGAACATTCATTTCCACATGCTGTTTAGAGGAATGACATGATTAAATCAGTGAATGCAAGTCAGATTTTAAAATGTCATATGCAAAATGTTGATACTGGAAAAAGCTGAAGTGACTCCAATTCTGGCTGGTCAATATTTTTTATTTTTTTTTTCAGTTTTGCAGGAACTAATTGTACGGTCACACAGAGTTATTGACTGATATCCAGCCTGCAGTTCTGAGAGCTTTAAAAGGAGAAGTATGAAATAAGAGTGCTTGCAAAACACTTGGATTTTTTTCCCAAAAGGAGGTATCTTAAGTGAAGCTGTAAGAAAGTTTAAAACAATGGTCATAGACAAATTACCGAAAACAAAGCCAGAGAAAACATACTACGTTAAACCCTTCTGATTTTACTGATGGTTTGCAGAGCTTGAGGTGGGTCATCTTGAGAAGCAAGTATCCATCTGAATAAACATAGGCTGATAACTGATTTTGGGCCAAGTGAGGATCCCTGCCCTAAGAATGCTTTAGCTTAACTTCATATTGTTACAAGACAACAGACTTGTTGTGATTACGGAGCATCATTAAGCAGTCCACTTGTCCTGGAAGGTGTGTTTCTTTTCAAACCACACATCAGTTGACTGCTGTGGCTTCTTGCTACCCAGCTCTGAAGCAAAGAGGTGATGTAGAAGTTGCATTTTTTAGGGCATTGCTGCCTGGTCCCTATATGTAGCCAGAGTGAAGACACTACCAATTGCCAGGTGGGAGATTCAGTTTTGAAACCCATCACTGAACTTCTCAGCAATTGTAGGGAATTTTTATAATGAAAAGACAGAAGGTATCTGCCTTGCAGTGCAGTGTGTGCAGACTTTCAGGGGTGGGGCTTGGAGAAGGACACTTGGCAGTAGGTCAGAGTGGGCACTGGAGTGGAACAGTGACTGCTATTGGATGATGACATGGCTGAAAAAAAGGGGGAGAAAGGAGAAAAAAGACTATGGTCTTCCAACTTCGCCCTTTTCTCAGAGGTCGTATACGTTAACAGCATGGGTCTTGCCTAAACTCCTGCAGCAGTTCAAGTGTGTCCTGTGTGCCCTGAGTAGTATGCCCATAGTACTGTATGTCTCAAACAGTGTATGTCCCCCAAGTGGTAATGGCTTTCAACACTTGGTGAGCTAAAATATCTGCTCTGACCTTTGGCTAGAATAGAACATGCAAAGTGGGAAAGCAGCTTATGCCAGGGTACTTGTGTACAGCACATCAGAGTAGTGAGGTGAGTGCATTCCTTTCTCAAAGAAGATGACGTTGCCCCTTGTTATTACACAAAATGAACCACCACTATGAAGCAATTCTGGATGATTCATCTGGATTTATTGTCTTCAAAAAAGCTCAGTGGAACCAATTCAAGTATTAACAGAAATCAGATGTATCTGATTATGCATCTTGTATACTGAATTAGAACAAGTAGATTAGAAGTGAGCTGTTGGAGTACTCTCTCTTACAAGATCTCCTATGTCTTTGAGCTTCACTGTGATGGCAAAGCATCTGTAGGAAGGGGAGGAACTCCACAGTGCCGAGAGGTTAGGAGCAGGTGGGTTGTTAGCCCACACGAGAATAGACAGCACACTCCTTTGAGGGGTCACTCTTCTGCACCACTTCATAGTCACAGATTTTCTTGTTAAAAATGACTTTGCAGTTCACTTTGTCATAATCAATAGGAGTATGAAAGCTGTCATTGGCAGAGAGAAAGCAAGTGTTAGACTGAGAGAAATAGAAATTTGCTGGTTCAGTAGTTATAGCTTGAATTGATGCTGAGTGATATATTTCTGGACCTATGGCTAAGACCAGCCTAGCTAGCTTGACTGTCACCCAGTTACAGCTTCCTGGGCCTCAAAGATGCCTTGCTGCATTGCACAGTGCACATGTACCAGCATCCTCAGCACTACCATAGGGATTTATAGCACAGCACTCTTGGCATGTCTTATCTCTTTTGCACTTATTTTTCATTACTGCCAGATTGCTTAGAATGTCACAGCTGTTTCCTGATACATTGAATGTTATGTGAGCAAAGGTAATGATCATAATGAAGCTGTTTTGGTCCTTGGAGAAGGCAGGTTAAGAGGAAAGGAGGATGTTGGAGATAGGTACTTCAGAGCAGTGCCTTGTTACCCTAGGGTCAGCATATTCACTGGAGAAAAGCAACTCCAGAAAGGGATTCAAGTCATTACAAGCCCTTTTGAGGAGCTTCACTTAAGTGCTCTGTAGAATAAATTTCTACCCCCACTTTTTCTGCTAAGGAAAAACTTAAGTACAGGGTAAGAGGGGTTCCCAAGTTCCTCAGAATTACAGGCAAGCACCAGCTGGATGTGACTGGAAGGGCCTGTGTCCACTCTAGTCAGCAGAAAGTGAACAAAGGTAATTGTAGTCAAGGATCCAAGTGGTCAAGAGCTATGTCTGGCTGGCCCTAGCTCTGTGACATGGGTGAGGAAAGCCCTCTTGTGCTGTGGTGTTCCTATAGGCAATGATGCTTCTTAGGAAGTCCAAACTTACAGGGAGCAGCAACGCATTGCATGTGGGCTGCAGTTGCATCTGAAGCAATTTTCTGTCCTTGCAATCTCACCAAAGGGGTAGAGTTTTCCTTCCAGGGTACAGCCTGCATAACACAGCAGAAAAGAGAAAGAAAAAAAAAGAAAAAAAAAACAACAAAAAACTTCTTTAAGCCTCCACATTAAGTAATTCTTCAACTTCCCATCTGTAAGTTTCTGAAAACTTTTTTCTTGGCAATAGTAAAGTAGAGTGATTTTGTTTTCCACGTTATTACCTGGACTAATTTGAGAGCCTGAACTTGTTTCTTTTTCACTGGTTAGAGATGTTTTCAGTGTGAAAAATCTGGGATGAAACTGAGCAACCAAACAGCAGGTTTGACACTGAACTTTAGTCAGAACTATTCTCAATTCCTGCATCAGCTTCATGTGCTGCAATAGCAACCTACCACCAACAGCAATAATATTGCTGCAACCATACCCAGTCCAGGAGGAAACTTTGTTTTTCCCTGCATTTGGTAGGCTAGGGCTGGAACCTCCTATCTGTGTCTTTCTGACATCTCCCCCCTCCCTTGTATTTTGAGCCCTTGCTTGCAGCTCCACACAGAGGTGAGCTGCCACAGAAAAATCAAGTGAAATGACATTCCCTGTTCTTACCTTCTTTGGCCTCCCCTGTCTTGTACAGTTTAGAAAAGCAGTATGCATCACCCAGTGTCACTATGATGCCCATTGCAACAAGGAAAGCCAGAAAGCTCTTCTGTAAAAGAGACACAGAACCCATGGTATGAGTTTAATTCCACTTTTATAATCTTTGTTCTCAAAAGCTAAGTCATTGAACCTGAAGCAAAAATTAGAAATGACCTTATGTGTATCTGAAAATGTTGGAAAAAGACACTCCACGTATTTCACTGAGTTAATGACTTTTTCCTTTAGGTGAGAAGAGACAATGCTATGATACAAATATGTCAGCATTTTCACTCCCTGCCAAATTCCAGTCTCTAGAAATCACAAAAAGCTTCAATAGTATTGTAGACTTGAAAGCTCTGCTAGACTCTTATTAGTGCTTTATTTACTGATGTTGAGGCAGATTTAACTCTTTCTCCAGTAAATCACTGTTTGTAGAGCATCCCACTGCTCCTCTTGTGGGTACAGCAATTTCTCCAAATTTCACAGTGGAGTGGAGATGTTCCAGGATATTTCTTGATACAAGTGGCTGGGTAGAGAAGACAGCACAGGGTTATTTTGATGGGCAAATGTTTAGGAAAGGCCAAATACTGAGAAGAAAATGAGGACATTATTTCAGTTCTCCTGATAGCACCCGTAGGTTAACATGAAAGGACTGTAAAATGAGTAGACCTTTCAGGGTTATTGTTCTGAAATCCAGAGACTCTTGAAACAGGTGTTTAAAATAGCAGTGAGAGGTGTTGGGTTGTTTGTTTGCTTGTTTTTCTAGGCAGCTCTGCTCTCCACCTTGGGTTACTTGAATCATGAATGTCAAAAGACACTGAAAGGTCCCGAACTTATGCAGATAGTAAACTAGAGGGAATCTCTTATCTTTGCTATGGAAAAAACCTTGCTATTTTAATCCTTGATGTGATGCTTTCTTAGAGTGCTGAGGGACATTTACGGTGCAGTGAAAGGGAGAAGGTTTTATGGATTGGTCTGGGAAGTGGTCTGGGAATGGGTTTTGTGATTTGTGGTCCCTGAGGCTTTGGGGTGGGATAGAGCCAGTTGACATGCAAAGCACCATAGCCAGAAGTAGCAAAGTTAAGAAGAAAGACTGAAACTCTTATTCTGTGGTGTCTGGTTAAAAGAAAATTGCCTAAGCAACTCCTGTTCTATGAAGCTGTAGGATGTGACATTGCAGCTGATCTCTGATGAGGCTTCACATACATTTGGCATGGACCCTTGAGGCTGTGTAGCTATCTGGGGCTCTGTGAGCACTGGGAATCATGGCTTTCCACAGAGGTTTTCAAGATGTTTGGGATACTATTTGCTGTGTATTAGTCATTCATCTTGAGCTTGGTAGTGGCTTTCTTTCAAACTGGTTCAGATGTTTGCAACAACACAGGCCAGCTCTACCAGACATATTACTACTGTCATTCATCTTTAGTCTTTATAGAAAAGACTAAGATTCTTCTTTCACTGAGCTGTCTTCTGTTATCTTGCTGTTCCTAGAAAGGCTAGTTAGGTGAACTTGTGCATAGTCTTGTCTCTAAAGACCACAGTTCTGACCCTTCCACTAAACAGAAGGGGAAATCTGTGGTGTCTAATTGCTGTCTGAACTGGCTTTATGCGGGAATAACCAAAGGATACATCAGCTAAGCAACATATTTACCAGTGAAAGTCCCACATCTAAGTAGGTTGAGTGCAGAGAGTAACCAACAGGTTAAAAAGCACTAGCAGAAACACTATCCTTTACTGGAAATGGCAGAGGTTATTACTGTTTCACTGATGCCAGAGAGCTGTTAGGTAAACATCAGAGTCGTGTTGTTCTGGGCAGCCTGTGAGGCACTCCAAGGTTGGTTTTGGTTTTGTTTGTTTTCTTCTTTTTTGCTCTCTTAAAAAGGGGATGTCACCCAACATTTTGTAGAACAGAATCTTTCAAACTGGATGTGGTGGCCTTTGAAAGTAGGTGAATTAATGTAGAATGAGATAGATCATTTTATTCAACTTAGTCTCATATGAATATAAACAAGCCCTCAGGAAAGCTTAGGCAGAGAAAGAAATAGATTATAATTTCTCCCTTTATTTGTGAATCTACACATATTACAGAAATTCCTGCCACTTCTGTCAAATTAATGCCACTCTTGAAATTCTCATCAAAGGTAGTAATTTATGTCTGTACCTTTGGGGATTATGCAAGCATAAATTGGAGGAAAACTGGGCCACAGGGCTTTGTCTATCTACTTAGCATTACCTAACTGTTGATTCAGACTTTGCAAACACATTTGGAGGCTTGAACAGATTAAACAGGACACAACTTCATAAACCAAGAGAGAAATGTAGACAAAAGACACTGTGTATTACACTTTTCATTGTAAAGAAAATATATTTTAAAATGTATTTTGCATATATAGATTTTAAAAGCATGGTCCTAAATGCTTACAACATTCTGAATATTTTCACAAACATTTCTGAGAAAAGGGTAACAGCAAGGGAAAGACCAAGAGATATGTGTTCTGTTTCTTGCAAAGAATTACAAAAAAAAGAACAAAATTCACAGTAATCTTCACAAAGGTATCTTTCTTGGCATCTTGCAGTTTTTTTAATAGAATATATATTCTCCTTTAAAATGTGTAACTAGGTGATTCTCCCAAGATTCCTTCTTTTGCAGTTTTAAAGCAAGTAGCTATCCATATCCTAATTTTTAAGAAAATCTAAACCTTTAACTTACCATTGTGAAATGCTTGGCTTCCAAAGAGCTCCAAGTCTCCAGAAGTCTGCTAATGGTTCATGTGCAATCTGAGAGCAAATGTTTTATGGTGCCTCTATGTTGAGCAATTTAAGTATAGGGGGAAAAAAAAAGCTTGCTCAACTCAAATGCAATTATATTTACTTTTATGAAGAAATCATTGAAATTTCACGAGCTGGCAATGAGAAAATATTTGATTCTGTAGAGCACTGACCTGGGTGGAAGGTTGAACTGGGAACTTGGCAATCCTTTGAATAATTATGATAAGAAAAAAAATGCCTTTTTGACTAAATACAAATATTGATAGCTAAGCTGTAGGCAGTATTGTACAGCCAGGTGATTTGTAGCTTTGGCAGTTGCATGCTGACCATTTATGCTACCTGTGGGCTGGGATATGCTTAGAGTAGGGAAATAGGTATTAACAGCTTAGGGAGCTTTTGAATACTTACATTTAATGCTGTGGTGCACTGTGAGATAACTGAAGGCACTTGGTCATTACCAGTACTAAAGCCTCTTAACACTGAGATCTTAGTCAAAGTTGGATCACATTGCAACATTTATTTCTCCTCAACTAAAATAAGGATTTTCTTGCAAATCAAAAGCCTGCTGTTGTTCCTGTTCAGGCTTTGATCTGAATAACTATGATAGAGTATGTGATCACTTTTATACATGCAAAATACTTTCACAAGCAGTGGTAAAGTTCTGACCAGTAATCAAAACAATGCTTTCTCTTGCTCCTGCAACCTCGTCTTAGAATGAACTAAGACCTTGGCCATAGCTATATTTGAAAATTAGATTCTTTTTACAGATGCTGGCAAGCAATTTGAAACTTGTTCCTATAGGAATGAAGTCATTTACCACCAGCTACAGAAAATTTGGTATATGATTTTAAGATTACCTTTAGGAACCTTGGACAAATACATCAAATTAAATCTGGCTGTACTACAAGCTAAGTGATTCTGGGTGCTTTTTTTTTTTTTTAAGTAAATTAAACACAGAGTTGAAAATACTTTGGAATGGTGAAATGGTGCCATTAATTTCCTCTTATGCACTATGCATTTCCGAGTACTAATAATAATTAATTTGGATTTTGGGTGTATTCAATCCAAAGAATTC
>NW_009953694.1:143294-148800 GCF_000747805.2 Chaetura pelagica | reverse complement strand
AGCAGGAGCACAAAAAAAATATAAAATTAAGTACATAGCATGACATGATTCCGTGACCTTCTTGGAGGAGATGCTGCAGTTGGAATTCTGTGCAGGTTTGATAATCTTTTAGTAAGAAATACATAATTCATGAAAAGTTACTAAGTGTTCAATTTTACAGACTTGTACAGCTGACTTTTTTTACTTGTTCTGTGATATAATTACTTGTGCTGGTTTTGGTTGGGACAGAGTTAATTTTCTTCATAGTAGCTGGTATGGGGCTATGCTTTGGATTAGTGCTGGAAACAGTGCTGAAAATGCAGAAATGTTTTCCTTATTGCTGAGCAGTGTTTACACAGAGTCAAGGCCTTTTCTACTTCTCACAGCACCCGTGTGCAGGCTGGAGGTATGCAAAGAGCTGGGAGGAGAGACAGCCAGAACAGCTGACCCCGACTGACCAAAGGAGTATTCCATACTATTTGGCATCATGGTCAGCATATAAAGCTGGGAGAACAAGAAGAAAATGGAGGATATTCAGAGTCATGGCATTTGTGTTCCCAAGTAACCGTTAAGTGTGATGGAATCCTGCTTTCCTGGAGAGGCCTGAACACGTGTCTTCAGATGGGAAGTAGTGAAAGACTTTCTTATTTTGCTTTGCTTGCATGTGTGTGGCTTTTACTATACCTATTCAACTTTTGTTATCTCAACCCATGAGTTTTGTCATTTTACTCTTCTGTTCTCTCCCTCATTCTACTGGGGGAGAATGAGCAAGCAGTTGCATGATTCTTAGTTGACAGCTGGGGTTAAACCACAACATCACTACATGTTTTAAAACTTTGACATAATGAAAATCATGTCTATGTCATTGAGACAATTCAATACATTTCCTTTTTCATCCTTTGCTTATGGAAAAATAGATACAACAACTTTCTTACCAAACTTCTTCTCAGCTCTGCTTACAGTGTCCAGTGAGCTTATAACTTCTCTCAGGTGAGAACACTGTTTTTGGCCTTCCGTTGCGTAGCACACCTTTCCTTTCATTCTTCTAACCCATTTCTGAACAGTCTTCAATCTGACAGTATCTCATTCCAAACCTCAGTATAGAACAAGGCTTGAAAGCTTCTAAGTGTTGTGGAAATTACTCCAGATGCTATAAAGAACATAATGCCTTTCCTATATAGATAGCCAAGGTTCACATCTGCTGTCTTCAGCACCATATTGATTTAGATACACAACATTTGCTTTCCATCCCTAAATTATTTTCAGGGACACTGTTGTTAATATAGAGTTTGGTTTAGAGTTTCTAAAAATTACTATTTCTACACAATTTAAAAAAATAAATCTCTAAAGCATGGATTAAACAAGCACAGTTTATTTCACCATCAAGATGACCATCAATTTGTCACACTAAGTATTGTTCGCAAACTCTATCAGCACTGATTTTATATTTTCTCCTACATCACTTTACTTAAAAGGTTTCATGGAAGTGTAGAGAAACTACACATGATGTGCACCCATATATGGCTTGCACCAGTTTTACAGCATTCCCTTCACATACCATGTCCAGGCTTTTCTAACCCCAGGTCAGTCTGGGCTTAACAGGAAATTTTATGCCAGTTCTTTTGTGTTTTTTTGATAAATCAAAGCAAGACTGGTTTTGTTTTCAAACCACCTGTTGGGCAGAACATCTTATTCTTCTGCCAATGAGTTCTTGATAAAGATGTGAGAGGCCTGCCAGCAGCACTGCTGATTGTCTGCTGCTAGGCTGACAATCGTCTGAGTGCTTATCAGGGAGTGTAGTGATGGTTCTCAATGGAAATAGGGTAGATTTAGAGAAGATATTAGGAAGAAATTATTTAGCATTAGGGTGGTGAGACTCTGGAACAGGTTGCCAAGGGAAGCTGTGGCTGCCCCATCCCTAGAAGGGTTGAATGGCAGGGTGGATGGGGCTTGGAGCAACCTGGTCTGGTGGGAGGCGTCCCTGCCCATGTGTGGGGTTGGATCTAGATGATCTTTAAGGTCCTTTCCAATCCAAACGATTCTATGATTCCACCAAAAAAGCCTTCCATTTCAGATCCTGCACAGCCAGAGAGCAGAGGTCCTTGTGATGCATTAATACTCACTGAAAGAACAAGTGTTTGGTGAAGTTCACTTCTGTTTCCATAGAAAACAATTATATCATGCAGATAAATACTTGCACATAAGTCGTGCAGACAACTAAAGCACACATACATTGCAAATATAATTTTTTATAGGTTTGAAGCCTACTGAGGACAGTTGAAAGACTCCCATGAACTTCTACAGCCTTCAGATGAAATTTTAGGGCTTGGGTCAAGTAAAGAATTGAAATACAACCTTAGCTTTAGCCATGTGACAAGTTCCATTGTCTCCAGTGGAGCCACTCCTTGCTCTCAAGTTTTTCTTGGTGAAAGGCTTTGCTGGCTCTAGCCTGGAACATAAATTTACAGTCATTCTGGCTTATAGTTTATCCACTATGGCACACCCGTTGATAGGAGAAGTTAATTTTTTGATCTGTTTACAAAAATGGGAGAGTAGCACTATTTCTTTAGTCCTGTGAGTTTCATATTTCAAAGTTTTGCTGAAGACTAAAGTAGAAAACCATGGGACTGTGATTCGGGAGCTGCTGTTTGTTTTTTTTCCATCTTAATACTGACTTGATGCATGACTTTCAGTGGCTCCCTTAAGTGTGTTTCAGAGTTTATTACATGTCTGCAGAAGAAGGAAATAAGGTTTCAAGTTTCAGAGCCTATTACCCTACTGTAGAAGACTGAAAAACCCAGAGATAGAACTCAAGAGTCACCTTCCCTCGTTCCTCACACACTGGGCCTTCCTAACCCACACCAGGGGAACTCCGGGTAATGACCATCCTCCAAGACCATGATTTTACCATAAGGTGGACTTTTGGGATCAAAGAAGGATCAAACCCACATGGGGGAAGCCATAAGGCAAGAAAGTCATGTGTGTCCAAGTCCAGGTTCTTTTAGAGGATTACCAATTCTGCTCTGATTGTTTTTTACCTCCTTTAGGATTTCTGAACTGAGTTTAGCAGTCTGGTTCTTTTTTTTTTTTTCCTGCTTGTACAACACCTTACTGCAGTAAGTCATTTGACTCAGTGCATGTCAAGGTCTTTTAGGTGATGTGGATAGTCATACTCTGTTTATTTCTGAAATACAGGTTATAATCAGTTATTTTAAAGGAAAGCTGGTGTCAAATGCCCTGAAATTAATAAATACACTGGTAGTGGTGTGTCCTGTTGTTGCATTAACCAGAAATGAATCCCAGGAAGGAAGGGAAGTATCTCTGAGGGCTTTAGGCTCCTGTGCAGGTCCAGTGACAGTAAACGTGTACTTATTTCTAATACAGACACTCCATTCTACACTGTGTGCCAGAGGCTGAGGCCTGACTTCACCCATCACCCCCAAGTCCTTTGCAGTCTCTAGATAACACAGATGCTGGGACTATCTCCTGAGGGCTGGGGAGCTCTGTCAATTGCAGGACTTGGAACACCCCACCTCTCCCCACCACCCCTAGCTGCACCAAGCCTTACAACACAACCTGTATATGAGAATGAGGAGTGGCAGAAATAAAATGAAGAACAATGCACAAACTGTGTTTGGGTTCTTTTTTGTTTGTGATATAGAAGCTTATCTTTCAATTGTAACCTGACTTTTTATTTTGTTTGCATCCTGTTCTAAAGTTATAAAAGCATATTTACCTTGTTAGCTATTGAGAAAGCTGGCTGTGGTATTCTCTTTCATTTTTTACCTGGTAAATATTTGGGAGTTTAAGCAAGTGCTGTTTCTGTATAAGTTTTTGTTAGCACCTCTAGTGTAAGGCAACAGAAAGCAGTACTTCTGCAAAAGGTTTACTCACAGGAAAAAAATACACAGGCTAGCTACATGGCATATTATTACTTAGATTCTCAAGAAGAGATAATTACATTACATTAGAGTTATATTGAATGCGATCTCAAGACCCTTCAGTGTGTGCAAGAGTATAGAGATAATAATCAGAGGGCTGGAGCACATCTCCTGTGAAGACAGGCTGGGACAGTTGGGGCTGTTCAGCCTGGGGGAGAGAAGGCTCCAGTGAGACCTTTTAGCAGCTTTCCAGTACCTGAAGGGGCTACAGGAAAGCTGTACAGGGACTTTTTACGAGGGCATGGA
Source organism: Chaetura pelagica (assembly GCF_000747805.2). Lineage (NCBI taxonomy): Eukaryota > Metazoa > Chordata > Aves > Apodiformes > Apodidae > Chaetura > Chaetura pelagica. The sequence goes on along the minus strand of NW_009953694.1, from coordinate 144,634 downwards.
GTGACAGGACAAGGAGGAACTGTTTCAAGCTGAAAAAAGGGCAGATTTAGATCAGATGTAAGGAAGAAATTATTCACTGTGATGGCGGTGAGACGCTGGAACAGGCTGCCCAGGGAGGCTGAGGATGCCCCATCCCTGGAAGGGTTCAAGGGCAGGTTGGACGGGGCTTTGAGGAACCTGGTTTAATGGGAGGTGTCCCTGCCCATGCAGGGGGTTGGGACTAGATGATCCTAAGGTCCCTTCCAACTCTAGCCGTTCTATGGGATACTGGATTTCCTCCTTCGCTTTGAAATTGGTTCTTGTGCTAATGTTCACAGATGTTTCCTTGTGCACATAACAAGCTTCGAGGCTAACACAACCTATTCTTAAACTGCTGGATTAAGGATTCCTAGGACACTCTTTGGCCCAAGTAACTCCAACTCTTTGTAGTACCCTCCCACCACTTTTTGCCCCCATTCTATGTCTTGTTTTCAAAGGAAGCTTAGAGATCTAAGCCAGGAGAAAGTCACTGTCAACAAAGGACTTGTTCAATTTTATTCTACATTTATGTGAAGATGGAAAGTAACATTGTTTTTTGGGTTGTTTTTTTTAATGTTGCAGAGGAAGGAAGACACTAAAAGCCTTGGAGAATCATTTCAGATTAATCCCATCTGTTTTGTTTTGTTTTAAATCTTACTCAACACTATTGTGAAACTAGCCTAGGCTACTATTCTTCTACTTGTACATTGTTAGCTTCCACTTTATTATCAGTATATTCAAATTCTTTAAATTCTACCAGGATTGAAGGCCTGAGCCAGTTTGGTAATGTTATCTTGTTACAGAATGACAGAAAAATAGAATCATAAGGAATACGAAGATATTTGCTTTTACAAGTTCTGATGTCCCTACACCCAGCAATATCCTTCACGTGCCTGGATGTAGCCTTTAAAACAAACAAAGAGAACTTGGAGGTTTGGTTGTTTTTTCTTCTTTAAATTGAGAACTCGAGTAAGAAGTAAATTGGTTCCTCATAAGGTCTTCACTGTAGTCACGTACAACAAACAGATAAATTCCATGTGTAAACAGACTCCATGTGCAAATAGATAAACTCCGTGTATCAAGGGCCGATCTAAATTGACTATTTCCAAGTAATTCTTTATGTACCAGCAGGAAGAACAGGTGATTTTATTGTCATTTCCTTTCTGGCAAATTCACTTGTGATAAAGAGCACATGAAACGAGTTATGACGAAGTTTTTTAACCCACTGGAAGAACTTGCTCAGTACTAGAAGCGGGGAGCTCAGCGGGCCCCGCGCCCTGCCCGCCCCGCCCAAGTCGCCCCGCCCAAGTCACCCCGCACCT
>NW_009953694.1:109966-142687 GCF_000747805.2 Chaetura pelagica | reverse complement strand
CGGGAGGCTCCGGCGGGGCCTGGCGGGCTCTGCCTGCCTTAGCCAGAGCGGGGCTTGGCCCGAGAGGTAGTGCGGAATGAAGTGAAAACAGTGGGCTGGGGCTTGGTCCTGGGTCTGTACGGGGGTGTTGTAGCCTAAACTGTGCTTGTTTTGGTGTTCAGCTGAAGTGGATGGTCGACTCTGTCTGTGCTGAGAGAAAAAGGATGCTGACTGTTGCTTTCCTCTGTCGTAAACAGCTTCTGCAATTCCTGCAAGAGTTTTCGCAGCAAACCATTTCCAGGACTCATGAAATCAAAAAGCAGGTGGATGGGCTGATCAATGAAGCAAAAGCCACCGACTGCCGCCTGCACAATGTCTTCAACGACTTTCTCATGCTGTCCAACACGCAGTTCATAGAGAACGTGAGTGTGCTCTTCAGCAGCATCCAGCTCCTGCTTCAAACACTGGAGGTGTCCCTTACTCTGGTGTGGGAAGTGATTCAACTTTTTAGCAAGTCTGATATTAATTTACATGTGAAGTAGCTTTTAATAACTTTCAGTTAAACTGTGTCCTAATTCCTTTGTGCATGATTTACTTTCCAGCATTTGCAGATTCCCTTTTGCCTTTTCTGAGGTGCTTTTCTACCTTGTTTATATGTCCCCTGGAGATCAGACTTTTGTTTTTAGGACTGTGAATGAGTTGGGATCTCTGGGTTTATCGTTACAGGTAACATGAATGTAGCATTTGCCTGTACTAGGCTGTCTAAATATGAGAAATGTCACATGGTGCTATAAATTTGCCCAGTGGTGTTATTTTATGCTTAAAGAAGTTGGTATTAAAGGTGTTGGGCTGCAGGCAGTTATCTGTTTTGTTTGGTCATGATGAGTGTATTTGTTGGTTAGTGTTCCCACTTTATGAATATTGCTGTTTTAGAAAGGTGAAAGCTAGACTTGAAAGCCCATTAAAACCTTCTATATGCAGGAGCATGTGTATAATTCAGATGTAGAGCTTTAGTAGTCTTTCAGATTTGTGGAGGGTTTTTTTACTATTGTGAGATTTATTGGGTATTTTGTTTTGATCAGCATTGTTCTCAGGCCACATATGTCTCATCTGAAGCTGTGAAGCTGTTACTGTCCTCTGCCATCATCTTTTGAAGGTGATGGAAATGTGGGGTTTTGGTGGTGGTGGCAGCTTTTTTTTTTTTTTTTCAGAACTGCAATGTCTTTTCTGGCCTGCCTTTGCTGTTCAGTGCAGTGATTCTGCTGAGAACACTTTGTACCAAATGTCTTAAATCTTGGGTGCTTGAAGCTGTTTGTTCCCAAATTTGAGTGCAAAGAATTAGGTCCTCATTTCTAGGTCTCAATTTAGTTAGACATCTGTCCCTTCCTAGGGAATAACTGCACCTGTGTTTGAGAGATTTGGATTTAGGTTTGCAGATTCAAGGGAGACTTTTTATCCCCCTGTGCCTCCTTGTAGCTGAGTGCTGAAAGAGCTGGATGGGAGAGGTCATCAGAACAAAGTGAAGGAGGGATGTGAGCCTCTTATTTAAGTACTTGAGAAGGGTAAACATTAAAAAAAGAGAAGTTGCTCAATAACAGAGAACCAAACAAAAACAGGCAATCCAGAAGTAAATTTAGGTTTCTAGAGTAAGCCACCATCTGTGGCTTATTTTTTAACATGTGTAATTCATTACGTGTTAACCATGTATTTTATTTTGTTGGTGGTGACTGTGGCTTAGCCCCTGCAGCAATATATTGTTCTTATTTGAATTAATTTTGTTTGACTTTTTAGAGAGTATATGATGAAGAAGTGGAAGAGCCTATTCCCAAAGCTGACGCTGGAGACAAAACAGAGCAGGTAGTTAGCTTAAGCTGCCTTGAGCACTGACAGCATGTTTGTAGCTCTTGTTACCTTCTCACTTTCAAACTTATTTTGTGGACATTTGCAGCTTATAAACCAAACTGTTTCCTTTCTCCTTTAAGTCTCTGTTTAATAGTGTATGTCATTCAGTCATAAAGTTGATGGTAACAATGGAGGCTACTGCAGTGTATGACAATCTTTTAGGACCTCCCCAAGCTCAATACTGTGTCCAGGTGACAAGACTTATGCATTGGTTTTTAAACAGCTGTGCATGTTTTTTCAGCAAGACAGCCAAGGCCTCGGGCCTTCTTACTGGGTTCAGAGGTAGTGAATTAGTGAAGGAGAATATGACTGTCATTCCCAGGCATAAAAACTCGGGGAATGTTTTGTGTGTCTTAAAGTCTCTGTGAATTATATCATAAATGTTCCCTTCGTGGGCTGGGAGCACAAATAAGTTAATACTGTGCTGGTGTAGATGTTTAGAGCATCTTTCTTTCTGGGAGTGATAAAGATTAATTAGTTCAAGGGAAAAAAAGGGTTCTGAAGATCTTTTTCTTACATGTAGTTAAAAGCCTTTCATTGTACTAATCTGAAGTTAAAATTTTGCATGCGTGTTGCAGTGAAATTGTGTTGTTCTATTACTAAAGGAAAAGACACGGGAACAGAAAGAAGCTGATCTGATCCCCAAAATTCAGGAAGCAGTGAACTATGGATTGCAAGTTTTGGACAGTGCATTTGAGCAGCTAGACATCAAAGCAGGCAACTCTGACTCTGAAGAGGAAGAAAGTAATGAAAGGATGGAACTTATACTTGAGCCAAAGGTAAGGAGGACACCTGTTCTTGCTGGGAGCATGGGTTTGTGTTTGGCTTTGTTGAACTTGCACTTTTCTTCAATTGACAGTATCACCACATTAAGATAAAGTTAATATTTGTTGCCTAAGAAGGGGATTTGATTGCTACATCTGAAACAGAAGTGTTCCTTGCTGAGCTGTTCCTTGTGTAGACTGCTTGTCTTGCAGTTGTGTTAGCATTAAGGCCTAAAGGTTGTTTAATGGCAGTGAACTCAAAAAGGGAAACCTCAGTTGTGGGTAAAGTGGGATCTTTAAATTTCATGCTTTTCAGGTGGTTTTTACTCTCCCAATAATTAAGAACCCTAGGTGCAGGGTTTGGGATAAGACTGGTGCCTGCAAATCTTTGCAAGGATATTTTTATGTTACATGACACGTAGAAAGCAAGTTGGAACCACAGAAGTAGCCCTGTTCTTTGAGTGTTAAAAAGGAATAACCGTCAGCTGATCCACCCAATTGCATGCTGACTTGAAGCATGTGTCTGTCTGATGGGACTCTCTTGAGACAGGCTTGTATCTTCCTTGACTTAAAACAAGGGGTGTAAGATGCCTGTCTTTGTCAGCAATGTAGAAGTGTTCCTAGATGTCAGAAAAACCTCATGTTGTCTCTTCCCAGGATCTCTATATTGACAGGCCTTTACCATACTTGATTGGCTCTCAGCAGTTTATGGAACAAGATGATGTTGGCCTTGGAGATCTCTCTAGTGAAGGTACGTGCTGGCATGACCTATGCTAGTAACCAGTTCCTAGTCTGAGACTGGTCTATTTTAACTCACAGCTTGGATACTCAGTAACTTTTCAGTAGCTTGTGTCCTGTGTATTAGAAATGCAAAGTGCTAAAATTTCAGCAGCTTTCAGAGCTCTTCCAAACCAGTCCCTTTTCCACCTGATTTTTATATCTTTTCACAAAGCCTTTAAAGTTGCTGTCGATGTGTCTGATGACTGCGTTGCTCTGTGTACAGATGTCATGTCTGATCTTAACTCTTCTGTTTTCATTTAAAACAGAAGGATCAGTGGGTAGTGATCGTGAAAGTGTAATTGACAGTGAAGAGAAGGAGGAGGAGGTAAGGGACAGAGTACCAGCCACTTTGCCCAAGCATTCCTGAGTCCTTGGTTGTGTGTAAGGCCATGAGCTACCTTGCTTTTTTCATGTGAATTCTCAAGATAGTACTGCACAGTGTCTCTTCCCTGTGTTGTGATAAATGTGCTTTTCATTAGTATTCTTATGCGGTAGTTCTCCCTATGGCTTTTTAGAGGAGCAATAAAGTGGTATTTGCTCTAACTACTGTTTTAGTAGATTGCCTCAAACTGAAGTGTTTTATTGCATTATGATTTCACTGTGTGGAGCAAATAAGATTCTTAGCAAGAAATGCACTTATGGAGAACAAATTTTTTGTAAATTACAGTCACAAAGAATGTGATGGAGGCTAATAGGAGCAAGTTTAACAATCAAGCAGGTGTCAGTAATGCACCTCCAGGATTAGCCTTGTAAATCTGTTGCATTGGACTATCAATTTCTGATATGTTTTCCCTGCCTTGGCTGGAATGTCTCTGCTTTGTACCAATGCTAGGGAAGCACCCCTTTTTTCCTGAGGAGTTTGTTTTTGAGACCTTTGGTCAACTGAAGTTAAACCCCCTCTGAGTTACTCAAATGCACTGTTAGATAGAGCTGTCTTTGCTAAATTCCTGATGTTTTAGTGAGCTCTGTTCATAAAGAAGATCAACAGTGAGGAAACAATTGCTTGCTCATGTCACAGTGAGGAGATTTGGATGTCCAACAGTAAGCAATTCCAGAGTTTCTGAGCCTTATCTTGACCTCTGTGCAGAAATAATGTGTGATACTTGTCTCTGGGTCTCTTGTGTTCCAGGAGTCAGATGATGAATATGGAAACCCTAGTGAGGATGACCAAAAGACGGTAAGATTCTGCACCCTGGTGCAATTTGAAAGACTTTCCACTTGTGACACAGTAAGGATGCAAGAAAGAAGAGATAAGATCTCTAGAGAATTAACTATTAAAAACTTTGTTAAAGTCTTACTTGTATAACTTTGTATGAGAAGGTTGTCCTGGTCAGTTGGCATTATGTTGTGAAATGGAGCCTGGATTGAGCTTAAAGATGTGCTTGCAAGTCATCGTTAGATGCAAAGTATTTACAGCATGGCATTGCGTGATGTGTGTTTTCTTCAGGAATAACTTTGAAGGCATGAGAGTTCAAAGAATATACCCTAGGATAAATGAAGTTCCTGTAGGATTATATGGTCTATAATTAAAATCCTTAACTTGCTGTGCAGGAAGTAATGAAAGTGCGTTTTGGGTATGACATCAAAGATGTTAACAGTATTAAGTGTTTGAAAGGTATTTCCATTTGGATAATGAGTGAAAAGGGAAAAGAATGTTTAAATTTAAAAATTCAAGCCTGATTTTTTGTTGTTGTTGTTGGTAATAGGTGGTAGCAGGAAAAGGAATCTTATCTGCGTTTAGATGTGCCACTGCAAAAAGAGATTTACTCTGGAGAATTCAATTTGAAATTATTTAATGTCAAAAGAACAATGTTTCAAGAAGTAATTCTTTAATCTATGAATTCATAAAGCAATGTTACAAAACCACTCAGCTGTTACATTAAGTTACATAGGGGAACTTTGTATGCCTGATTTATTTTGACATGAGGGACTACCTTGGTTGATTCCTGTTTTAGTGCACTTCTGGGCCCTTGTCAGTGTGAGTCCTGGATCAAAATTCACTGAATCTTTTTGATCCTCTTTTTCTTATTGACATGACTGAAGCCAAGATTTGGGTATGTATTGTCTGTCAGTCTGCTATCCACCTTAGGAATAGCTCAAGACAACGTAAATTTTTACTAGCTGATCACAGTGTTTCTGAATTAAGTGTAAATACTAGGTCTTTAGTGGAGATGAGTTTGTGAACAAAGGAAGCAGCATGGCCAAAGCAGTTCAGGCTTGTGTATAGTAGAGGTGCACCACTGTGAGGACAGACATGGTGTTCTCAGATGTGTCTCTGGTCTGGAAACGTTCGGTAACACAGCACAGGGGTGTACTAGAGAATGCAGCAACTTCCTTGGAGATAGAGGCACTCCTTCCTTACCTTTCCAAAGCTGTGAAGTACCCCAGGCTGGCTGAATGTTTCTCTCCTTTCAGTAAGTTTGCTTTGAGTATTTTATCTAAGCAGATGTAATTTTGTGCCTGTTTTTTATGCCAACTTCAGGAGAACACAACAGGGTATTATTGTTTTTTAGAGAACAGCACAGATGAGTGATGAAGATGATTATGGTGACCTCTTTGACTCTGAAAAAGAGGAAGATGAGGATGGAGACTTAGATGAAAGCACAAGACGTGTAAGTAACTGTTACCTCCCTGGAGGGAGAGATTTTATTTCTTTCATGAAAATCTATCCTTACAGGGATTATAGTAGTAGCTCTTAGTTACCTGTAGAGAGGGCCTGTAAGAATCCTGAGTGGTCTTTCAAAATGCTTGTTCAGGATTTACCCCTTTAAACTAAGGAACTCCTGAACCCTAAGCTGGAATCAAAGTTGTCTTTGAAGGTCGTTTAGAACTTATTTGTTCCTTTTCTGTGTGGCAAATGCTTCTCACTTGTCCTACAGCCAAAATGAGGTAACATTAAAAATTATGTATCATAAGGACTAGAAATGGCTAGTTTTTCACTAGATACACACATAATGTTTGAATTGCTTTCTTAGTAGAAAGCTGCATTGCCTGTTTTGGGGGCTTCAATCAAAGTTTGACAGTATATTGTACAAGTGAGGCTGTAGAATACAGTGTTTATAATTGCAATTGCATCAAGTTGGTAACGGCATTGTGTATAAGAAATATGCTGTTATTTGTCCCCGCTCCTCAGAAAATGAAGAGACCAACATCCTTTGCAGATGAGCTGGCAGCGCGAATCAAAAGAGAAGTACTGGTCAAACAGGACAAAGATTGTTCATGTAAGTTAACTTTAGTTTTGATAAGTGCTTGTGAGATCGTGGGGAACTTATGAGAAAGCTAAACATGGTATTCTTTGTAGCAAGTTTCACAGATATGTTATTTGAATATGCATTAGGTGAAAGCCCAACAAGAGGAATTAAATACATTGTTTTGTGTTCTGATAAAGTTTTTGACCATAACTTATAGAAATTGATTGGAATCAACTGAGTGTTGTAGTGGAAAGCACGTTGCTTTCAGGTGAGACAGGTCATGCTCCAAACACATAGGTAAGGTTTTGTCTTCAATCTAGTTCTCCCTTTGCTTGTAAAATTGTGTTTGACCAAATGTCTTTCTCTGCTGTTTCAGAGAAGTATGTGGAAGCTACTGGTAACTGTAGCCTTTCTGTGAGCTCTAGAGTGCAAAATCCCTCAAGCACTAGATTTATGTTTTCAGGAGGCTGATTTTTTTTCTCCTCTTTGTGACTTAAATAGGCTGTGTTTTGAAGAACTTCTGCTTGCTACTATTTTCAGTGAATATTTTAGACTAAATAGTCTAATAGTAAATGCATTTACTTCTGCATTACTTTCAGGGGGAAAAACCTCTCTCAAGTAGTTATTCTTGCAGCAAAGCAGCAGTTGAAAATAGCTAACTAAAATGGAGGTGGTAGGTGCTTGTGAGCCTCCTTTTGACCTGTAATTCTGAGAGTGTGAACAGACAAGAACAGCATCCATGTGTTCTTGTGTTGTTCAAACACTCAAGCTAGGTCTGTGAGTGTCAGAGTGTAAAACCTACCAGCTTACTTTGTTCAGTTATAGGGAAAACATCTGTTCATTCAAATAACCTTGAGATGGTAAGGCCAGAGGGAATAAAGCTCTGGCTTTGCCCTAGGTAACTGAATCAAGGATAGTATATCTGTAATAATTTGTAATGCTCAATGGTTCTGCATGCTCTATGTGGGACCTGCACCACCTGGAATGCTGTGCTGCTCTCTAGCATCTTGGGTAACACTAGTCTGTGCGTGAGTAACTGTGTTGATCCAACAAGTGTCTGACAAAACAATGCTGATAAAATTTTAACTGTCAGCTTTAGAACCTGCTAAAATAAAGTTGTTTCAGTGGGCTAATTCATATGAAAATGTGCACACCATCTTGGTTAGATTTTATCATACATTTATCACAGGCTGTAGGTAAAGATGGATTGTTTTATTTATGTTTTGAAATTTTCTTCTTAAAGCTGTGTCACCAGAGACTGAAACAAGGAAAATCCCAAAAGACAAGAAAGAAGTGAAAGTTCCATCAGATGGTAGGATTTCCTTCTCTCTTGTTTTTGAATTGTAGGCTGGAACAAAACACCTCTTAGGAAACTGCGACATCTGCTGTATAATCGGGGTGGGATATCAGTGAGCACCTTCACCGTGAGTGTGTACACAAATCTAAATTGTGATGTGCATGAAGGGCTAGAAACGGGCATAGTGAGAGTTTCTTCTCAAATACGGACTTGTGGAGGAGCCATATACAACCCAAGCTGACTACAGTAGCTTCTGTCTGTGTCATGTTTATGAGACAATCAAACCAGTTTTTGTTTTTGTTCTCTCTTTAATTCCCTTTTCTGAAACTTGGTTAATTGTGCTACATATTTTGGCTTTTGTGCTTTTTAGATGAAGATGATGACATCTTCAAACCTCCTAAGTTGACTGATGAAGACTTCACACCTTTTGGGTCTAGGGGTGGCCTCTTCAGTGGTGGAACAGGTCTTTTTAATGATGAAGAGGTGAGAATACTAGTGAGAGTAAAAATGGAATGTGTGCATTCCCCTTTAAAAACAAAATGAAGGGTCATGACAAATTCTCACCTCTGAAAGTCAAGGAGGGGAAATACTTTGTTGCTTGGTAGCATTCAAGCATAGTGGAACAGCATAGCTTTCCAGTGGAGAAACAACTACACAAGTGAGGTACTCATGTTCCTTTTGGAACAAAGCCTTCCCTTCTGCAGTAGTGCTGCTAGAGATGTGTGGTCCTATCATGACATTAGACGGGTTCTAATTCCAGCAGAGCTTAGTCAGCATCTACCTCACTTTTTCTCTGTGGAGATAAAATAAATGCCATATTACTTGCCTATTTTAGAACAGAACATTTCTATTAAAATGTCTGTCAGAACACAACATTTTGTCAATCTTGCTTTCTCCCTGGGTGTGGGAGAAGTTTGAGAAGAATGTTACATCCTTTCCATTTTATCTTCACAGACTATATCTGGACAGCTGAGGGTGCAGTGGAGTAAAACAAATTATTGCCTCTGGTTTAATCATGCAGCTGATATTCATAACAGTCAAACATAGTCCAGAACAGTAGCCAAACTTGCCTTTGCAGGATGTTGTGTTCCTCTTTCGAACTAGAACAAAAGTCAGGTGTTCCTTGGAGCTGAGGAGGCTGCTAGACTGAAATTTGGAAGGAGCATAGTTCTGTGCAGTGCTTTCCACTCAAGTGCAGCCTTTAAGGATAAAATACTAATGTGCTTCCATTTTAAGTGACAGCCAACAGCTTAAAAAAAATATTTAAAAAAAAATCTGATAATGCAAGCCAGCTTTGTGTAGGTGTGAATTCAGATGAATCTATTATTAGAGCTTCTTGGTTACTTACTGCCATGACTATTATGCTCCTCCTGTAGGCACAGGGCAGCTAAGCAGATTTGTCTCCTGACCATTGCCTGCCTGCATATACCTGTTCTAATTTTCTGTTACCTGAAAGTTAAATAATCTAGGAAGGGTAACTTATCTTAACTAGTGCAATGAAGGAGACCTTACTGTACCAGAAGGTGGTCACAGTAGGTCAGCAGGCAAATAGTGACTGACAAATGTTCACTAACTCTGACATTCCTACTGCTGCCCTGCACTCCCCTACTCTTTTCTTACTCTTTCCTAAGTATTGCTCCCTTCTTTCTGGAAAGCTCTTTGAGCCTCCAGGAGTGAAGCCTCCATTACCCAGCTTTGTCTAAGAGGGAGACTTTCAAGAAATTAAGTTGTCTGTATTCTGGAAGTATCCTGGAAACTGGGACAAGGATCAACACAACCTGGACACAGAGACTTTTTTGGAAGTGTACTGCAGTGCTTTTGAGCAAATAACATGTATCTCTGCACCATATTGGTTTCTTAGAGTAACCTTAGCAGCAATATAAATAACTCATTTTAACCATGTGAAGTTTAGAAGTATTTTGCTTATCCTGACCCAATGATCTTAAAGGTCTTTTCAAACCAAAGTGATTCTATAATTCTAAGTCTTCCTTCTAACCTTCCTGTGTTAATTTTAAAAGTAAAGAGTAGAAGACTGTAACCGTGACCTGAACAGGTGTAGGTGAATTAGTGTAAGCCCTTGGAGATGTGCAAATAAAAGATAATTCCTTTTCCATGGTAAACAGACTGATAAACAGTGAAAATTACATTTTAGAAGACAGAAAGTTACTCTTCTGAATGTATGCACTTAAGTTTATGCTTGAGTATCTAGATTTCAGTCTATGTGTGCAGACATCCTTTTGGGAAGGGAGTGGTGGTTACCTCCTCTGTCTTGGCTTAAAAGTGGATCTGTCTTTTGCTACAAAAAACAAATTCACTATTTCACCCCCTTTGCATTTTCATCTGCAGAGTGATCTTTTTGCTGAAGCCCCAAAAGTAGAAGAATCCAAAAGAAAGGAGGGAGTTCCAGTAAGTGAAGGTATGAACCAATTGTTGCCTCCTGTACTATACTGTAATTTATCACTGCTAGTGGCTAGACTGTTTTGCTTCCAAACTAGAAAGTCTGGAGTCAAAATCATTGGCAAGTCTTTTCTCCTTCCCATTCCTAATAGAGAGCTGTGTTTTCCTGGAATTTTAAATGTGTTTGTTCACTATGATCTCTTATACACACCCACTTTCCTGGAGCTGAATGGATGTCCTTACTGATGTTGGCAGAGCTCTCTGCATGCGCTTGGTTCCTGCTGCTGAAGAGTACTTTGCAGGACCCACTTGAGGGTTTGAGTGGAGTGCAGATTTCTTCTTGCAGTTTAATGCACATATGAGCTTCCCAGTTAGTTGCATATCCAGACTCTGAAGGGGTTTGAGCACACGTTCTGTACTGAACAGCTTTTACTAAAACATTGTATTTGATAAATTTTCATATATGGGTTGGGAGACTTAAGTCATTTTGTTTTGAGAGCATGGTAATAGAAGTGGTTTTGAGTGTGTGAATGTGAAGCCTTATAAATCACACTGTGTGTAAATATGTCATGTTTATAAGCTTCATTTTAGTAGAACTGCTTTGTGCAGTTTTAGTGGAGCAAAAATAGCTAGATACATATATCTGCAAAACATAAAGCCAGAAGTTCAAGGAGAATGTCTAAAGAGTTCTGAGCTGTTAAGAAAAAAGAAAAAGGGAGCTCAAAAGACCTTTCACATTCCTGTTTCTATGGTACTGTTCTGAAAGCTTTGACAGCTTAAAACTAGTGCATCCATTTGTATTGTACTTCCTATGATTTCAGCATCCTCTACAAAGTCCTTAAAGAAAGTTCCTGCAGGTGCAGTATCTCTGTTCCCAGGTATGATTTGTTCAGTAGCAAATTGCTTCATGCACAAAATGCTCATTTTCTTTAAAACCTACTGGGGAGGTTTTAAAGAAGAAAACTACCCACATTCAGCAGCACTGCATTGCTTGATCATGTGCTTAATGATAAATACAGGTGCTTCTACCATGCTAAACCTAAACTGCAGCATGCTTTATGGATAATCAAGATTCTGTAGGTTCTCTGAAGGTAGATTTTTTTGATGGCAGATACTAGCAGCTGTCAGCTTCCGGTGTTGTGCTGTGCACTTTTAAGGATGTCTTAGTTTATCTGATATTATATAGTTTAAGGCTACAATGCATGAATTCACATCTTCCCAATATACTCTTAGAAGGAAGTGCATTTTGATTTTGCAGATTTGATCATATTCCTTCAGGTTAGTAGAACAGTTTAGACATCAAGTTTTTATGTTTTTGTAGCAGAGGTAAGTAAGACCAATCTTGTTTCTCTGGTTTTGATAAGGAGGATCTGCATACTTGGGGAAGGACCAGATCTGTAACTCAGAGCTAGAAAAAAAAAAGGAATTATACTAAGATCCCTGTTCCATCTCAGACTTCAAGCTGGGTGATGAAAAGAAACATGGCACCAGCCTCTTTGAATCAACTAACTTTTGTTTCTGCCTCTGTGTAGGGTCTTCATCTGATTAAGTTACTTTAATTTCAAGTTTTGCGCTTTATTAAGAAAGGCCTATTTTAAGACTATGGCTTCAGCTAACTGAGCCCTCAGTCAGTATGATTTTTAGAGTAGGATGTGTACAAACACAGCCTATTTACCCCAGTATCGAAGATATACATCAGCAATGGTCATTTTACATAATTAGAAGAGTTAGTAGCAAAGTTCTAAACGGCATATTGAGGTTTTCTTTATCCTTCAACTTTCTTGGAAGTACTGTTGTAAAAGCAGTGAATTTTCTGTCATTCTAACAGTGTCCTGTTCTAGTTCATTAGGAATTAATAGGAAGCATTTATTCAAGTCTTCAGTTGCTCCCTCTCAGTAACTTGTAGACAGGCCAAAGTCACTAGAGAAAAAAAACAGTATTGAGGCTCCTTTCCTATTCAGAAGCACTTGATGAACACATTTCCAGTGAACAGTTTGTGTAGGAACCTGAGGATGTTTTATAACCTATCAAACTTCGTGGCTGTATTCCTGTCGATCCTGTGGCACTTCTAATTTTGTGATACACTGTTTTTATAATAAACTGATACTGTGCTGGTCAAAATTAATGCAGTCTGCTGACTTTTAACCAAATCACAGTTGTTCTACTTTCTGCCAAACTGTCAATAAAAGTTTCTTCCTTCCCCCCAACTTCTGCCCTCTCCCCACCTCCACCCCCCCTCCACTGTTTCCAAGCCTCAATATATAACAAGCAAAAAGACAGGCTTAGAACCAGTCTGCTAGTTTTTACCAAAAAATACAAACCTGCTGAGTCTTCTAGCTTTAACATGGAACCTGGCTCTTGTTCCTAGGAGAGATAAGCAGGTTTGAGAAAGAAGTGATTTCAGTGAGAGTGCGGAGCCATCTGTCTGTGACTTGGCTTTATCAGGAAGTTTCTGGCTAATGCTTTGTGGCATTGTTGCAGGCGTGCATTAAAAGCTGCTGTGACAGAAGCTCTGTCTGGCTTCACTTACAATGGCACAAGTTCATCTTATCGGTAAATTTGGCAATGATATCTGTGTTTTTTGTTGGTTTTTTTTCCCCATCTGACCTATAGGAGGAAGCGATGTATTTAGTTCTACTGTAATTGTGGAAAAAAATAAGAAATCTGCAACAGAAAGCACAGAGAAAACTAAACAGCCTGGGAAAGTTGTTCTGTTTGATGATGATGATGATGATGAGTTCTTTGTGAGAGCAACTAAAAACCCTCCAGATTCAGGTACCTTTATATTAAACATTGAAGGTCATAACAATTCAAACTGATGGGTTTGGTGGGGGGTTTTTTGTAGTTATTTTAATTTCTTTTCCTCACGGTGGTGTGGGAATGGTTTATTTGTATAGGCTTTTCACTGACTTTCCTCTCTTAGCATGCTCCTTTTACTGCTAGGGCAATACCTAGGCTGGATCAGGGAAATGGTACAGACTATTCACACAGCCTTGATTCCCTCTGCCCAAGATTCCCTATTGGTAGGCTCTAGGCATTTAGATGTGCCAAGGCAATACAGAACACTGCCTTTAGACGTGCCAGCTGACTCTGTCCCAGCACTTGTTGACTGCACTGTCTGTCACCAGTGCTCTTGGGCAAGTGGTGTTTCACTTTGAGAGTTTGTCTAGCTTTTTCTTTTAAAGACTTCTGATGCAGATCATTTTTAAAAAGGGAACATGGTGTCTTTTGAGACTTCGGTATGTTCCCTTTTTCAGTAGTGGCTGTTCTGTTCTCAACATTCACTGATTTATCTCTTAATGCAGTCAAGTCCCCAATTGACCTATTTGATGATGATGATGATGAAGGTGATTTGTTCAAGGAAAAATTGTCCATTCCTCCTGTGGTTGCTGGCACAACTAAAGACATGGAAAGCTGGAGGGAGCCAGTAGTGGGAAAAAAGGTAATAATACATAAATGGTTCATATGGACAAGGTTTTAGGAAAAAGTTAAGACTGCAGCTGAAGTAGTCTTTTCATGTATGCCACTACAGAAGTGTTATGTTTGTGAAACAGAACTAGGTTTATAGGGTCTTGCATGACCCAAGTGCTTCAAGGGTCTGTAAATGCCTCTGTCTTTGTAACTTCATGTTTATTTTAGAGTTGGTTTTTTATTTGGTTGGGTTTTGTGTGTGTGGGCAGTGATTGGAAGAGTGTCTGTGGTCGACATCATCCAGTGTCATTGATCTCATAGCACTTGTCTTTCCTGGAAGAGGGGATGAGAACTGATTCAGCAGCACCCCTCCTGCTCTGTCAGGAAGTGAGGGCTTTTTTATACTACAGGCTTGCTGACAGTAATGCTTGGGTCTGGAATCATTCTGAGTTTAATGACAATATAGCTGGAGGCAGGCTGGGGCTGTGCTATGTTAATGCAGGAAATGGTGGCTGACAAAAATGGTCCTCTTCCTTTAGGAAACACAGCTTCTTAAAATAAACATTTTAATTTAAATTATGAGGAGGCCTGTCATGAGTTGCTGCATAGATTTTTCTGCTGAAAAGAATGGTGGTGGGAAGGGAGACCTATGTTAAGACCTGCAAGGCACTCGTGCGTAGCTCTGGCTGCATATGAGGAACTTGCTGAGCACATGAGCTTTGGACTTCAGCCCATGGGTGACAAGTGTGTTCTGTCCCTTGAACTACTAGAATGCTACCAGCAGCATGCCTCTTCATAAGGGTCATATGACTTGTCTGCCCTTTCTGAATCTAAATGGGTGTTGATGCAGTTTCTTTATTTGTTTTAAAGAGTCAACCATCTTCAGGTGAGGACTTCAAGCCTTTACCTGAAATGCCTCCGAGAAAAGAGAGGGGCCTCTTCTCTGATGAAGAGGATTCTGAAGTGAGTATCTCTAATCCTATAGAATCCCTACAGAAATCCTTGGGATCTGAGTCACCATGACTTCAGTACACTTGTATCTGGGACTCCTTATTTATCTGTAGGACTGGGAACTCTGACATCCATGCATCTGCTTCCAGCCATCCTGAAAATTCCTTCTTGTTCCAAGAGTGAAATTTCTGAGAACATTTTCCCTGTCTTCAGGGAGTTCAGCTTGTGTGGTACATTTGGGTGTGGATTGAAAGCCTGAAGAGGAATCATGAAAGACTTGCATGTTTAATCTTGTGTCCTCTGCTTTCAGCTAGCAATTAATCTGCAAAGCTGGAGGCCCTGTGAAGTTGCCGGTGATTAGTATATCTGAGTAAGACAGTCTTTCCTCAATTCACAGGCACACTAAAACACTTTTGAGAAAAGGAAAAACATCAGTGTTCCATTTAGAGTTCTTCAATGTGTAGCATTGTTTTGCATAGTGATTTTTCTTTGATTTGCACAGGACTTGTTTCCATCAAGTAAAACTGTAGAGTCCAAAGCTACGTGTCTTCCCACCAGCAAGTCCATGGTGAAAGCTCCATTCTCTTTGTTTGATGATGATGAAGAGGTAAGTACCACTTTTTGACACTGCCTGTATAGGCGAACCCTCCTGCACAGCCTGTTGCAAATGCAGTAGGAAATATTCAGAATTTTAGCACACTAAGCTTGTAAATGGAGCACTGAATTAGAACACTAAATCAATCTTGCATCGTCTAGCAGTTCTGAGAATGTGGACAGCATTATGGTGGAGAATGCTGAGAGGAACTCTTGCAATCTCTTGGTGTCTTTTCAGTGTTTTGCAGTCAGTGTTTTGCATATCATCTCTGGACCTAAACATGAAGGACATTGTGTCTCTGATTGATAGGACTAGAGAACACTGAGCAATTGAACAGATATGAGCTTCAAGAAACTGTTTTTAATCTGGCCTGTGATACGTAGTCACATGGATGATTTCTTCCTTCTCTTGTGTCATGGTTGATCAGGTCCTATTTTTGCACTTTGCAGTATGTAAGAATTGTGGCTGCTAGTGTAGAAACTTAGATCAGAGAACAGTATGTGGAAGAAACTTAATATTGAATTGGTGGGTGAATTTCTTATCTTTTTCATCCTCTTCTCTCTCCCACACACCCTGCAAAGAGTTTTCAATCTGGGCCTGCAGCCTTCATGGTAAGTTAACTTACCCTCAGATAAAGAGGAGGCCTGCTTAGGGCCATAAGATGAGAGACTTCCACAAACTCAAGGGTTTCCTCTTAAAGAGGGGCCTGCTTCCAACTTTACCTTTCTGAATAGGGGTTTTTCAGAAGCAACTGTCAGGATAATGAAACATTTTGTAATATGGTAACTGGTAGCTGCCCTGAAGGTTGTGTTGTGGAGCTGAAGTTCAAGTTGAGTGGAGAAGTAAGTGTTAGGTGGTGAAGTCAACAGATGCTTTTGTATATTCTAATGCGTGTATAATTATCTGCATGAGTGTGTTAAGGTGAAAAGTCTTGCTTCTTGCTCAGTGGTGGTGGTTCAGCTTGCCTATTACCTGTCCTCTCAGAATAGGATTCATTCTCTTATTTCATTATGTTGTGCCCTGTGCGTTAGCTATTGTGCAACAGAATTGCTATGTGGTGATTTTTGACTGGTGGTCAAGTCTTGTGCTGGAGAATCTGTGAGTCAAAGCCAACCTGTGTGCTTAGAAGTTTCTGGTCTATTAAAAGCTGTTGTGTGTAGAATTCCCTGTACCAGACTACTGTATCACACTTGAAATTGTCTTCAAAAAGGATTCACAAAACACCATTTTTCTATCCTACTCAAAAGTGGCTGGCAACAGTGTCATGTATGCTGATGATTTCTCAGTAAGCTTTTCATTGTGGGATTGACTTTTGATTGTTTTTAAATATATATTGTTTAATATTTTAAGGACCTCTTTGGTGTGATACCTGCAAAGAAGCAACAGGAAAAACCCCTGGAAGAGAAAGCAAAACAGTCAGAGCCAATCAAGAATACCTCCAGCTTATTGTTCAGCAGTGATGAGGAGGTACTGAAGAGTAAGATCTGGTTGAAAGGGGTTACTGGGCTTTATGCTGGGCAGAGCATAAAACTGTTAAGATGAGAACCACAGTCAAACTCTGTTGTATCCACATACTATGCCTGCCCCAATCCTGTGACTTGTTTGCAGCTGAGGAATTATTCTTGGCACTAATTATCTCAGGATCTGTCTTATTCTTGCCACAAATTATCTCAGGATCTAGGTAACAGAAGTCATGTAAAAGTGAAAATCAAGTGTTTTCAATGTAATTTATATGAAGATTGATAGCAAATGGAGGCTGACTTAAAAATACTAAAAGGGGAAAAATAAGTTTGCTCTTGCTGCTTTAATTTCTGTCAGGAAAGTTTAGCAGTTCTAGGTATATACATGTGGTAAGGAGTTTTTTGGGTTGGAGTTTTTTCTGTGTGTAGTGGTATTTCATGGGTTTTATTGGGTTTTGGTGGGTTACTTTTGTTTGTTGCTGATTGTAGATTTTTTTAAACATCTGTGAATGGGAAAAATTAAACACAAAATACCTCGGCTTCTAAGAAAGCAGCCCTCTCCCAAGGATGGTGTAGATGTTGTACTTTGTCTTAAATGAAAGCCAGAGACTAAATAAATTAAAAACTTGTTTGGAAAGTCTCTGAACTAAGTCACATAAATAGGATCCAGAGTCTTCTTAGCCCACTCTCCAAAATTACTCTTTTACATAGACTTGATTTTTATTACTTGTTCTGTAATTGCTTGCTTAGTGGATACTAGTAATATTTTCAGATGCATTTTTATCTTAACATAGAATAAACCAGATTTGTACTTTAACATGTCTGTAATCACCTTCAGAAAGGGGATGAACAGAGGTGAGAAACAGGGAAAGCCACTGGATATGCTCTGAATGAGACATGCAAGCCAGGAAACTCTCCTACCCCAGAAATGTTTCCTTCTAATGTAGATTTTTGAGTTGTTCATTTTACAGGCTTGATTAATGCTATTTCCAGAGTGGAAGGAAAAAAAAAAAAGTACTGTGGTTGAAAGTTGAGAAAAGAAGTGCAGCATCATGCACCCTAATAATGAGGTGTCTGAGGTGTGAGTGTTTTCTTGTTTGTTTTCCCCCACACATCAAACTTGCTATTATTAATTTAAGTGGCTCAAATCTGGTTCTACTAGGTGACCTTACTTCCATGACTGCAGTTTACACTGACCTCAGATGTCAAGAGCAACTACAACAGTAAAGTGTGTGTACTTTGTTTCATTGAGCACATGCTGTATGCCAGAAGGTGTCCAGGCCCTTTGCACAGCCTGAGCAGCATCCGATTATAGTGGCTAACACAAAGACAGGAAGATAATCTAATAGAGAGATGGAAGGACTGCCAAGATCTTGAAGTGTTTCTGCTCATAGAGAAGATGGGAAAGTGGCTTTGACCAAGACAAAAGAAAACTTAAGTGTTCCTTATTTTTAAGGAACACTGGAATGTCTCCAAGACAGCTAAACACCCTTCTGAAGATGACCAAAAAGAGGACCCTGCAAAATCAGCTGGCACTGTTGGTCAGGCTAAAGCTCTGAAGAAGACAAGCCTCTTTGAGGACGAGGATGAGGAAGATTTATTTAAAATCACGAAAGAGAGGTGACAGTCCCACGGGGGGTTTGGGAGGGGAGCATTTTTTCAGAACAGCCCACCAGCACCCTCTAAACTGGATGGACCCAGACATACTGCAAATGTTTTCTCTTGCTACTGCTGCTGAGGACAAAGTAGAGTGGGAATGAGCAGGACTGGGCTCTTTTACCTTACTTGTATTTGTCACAGTGAATCATTCTTGCCACTTGAACTGGGCTCCATTTCTATACCTGCAATATAAAATCCTCTTTTTATTTTGATTTCTGCAGAAAACTTTGCAGGCAAAAAGGGGGGAATGATAGAATTTTTGAGACATTGAGGAAGCTGAATCCTGTATCTGGGACCATTTGCTGCAAATGATGATCCTAAGTAATACTTTTAAACAGATAAGTGCAAGGTCTATGAAACTTTTGCACTGAATTTTCCACTTTCTCCTCTCCCTGTAGCCAAAGAAAGCCACAGAAGGTATCATTGTTGTTTGAAGATGATGCTATTAATGAAGAATCTCTCTTCAGCTCCCAATCAACACCACTTCCTTCTGCTGCTAAGGCTGCAGTGGTAATTCCTTTTTCTTTGATAACTAACATGAAACACTTAGTCTTTTTATAGTCCATCATCCTTGTTAGGTACTGAATGTATGTCTAACTTGTTTTACACAATGGTAGTTCTAGCAAACTGGACTGGGAACAGGGCAGATTGAACTCTTACATATAAAACTTCTTACTACCATCAGCTTAATAGGGATTTCAAAATTTTCTTGACCACTAACTCTAAATTTGTTTGGCTTATGGTAAAATCCTTTCCTGAGGGTGTTTAGAGAGCTCTCAACCATAAAATATTGTTAAAAGCATCAGACAGCTTACTGCTGACTGAAGCTAGAGGTTCACCCTTTCTGTCAACTTAACCCAAGCTGGTTCAAATGTGTCTACATGCTTCTTTCTTACTGGCCCTCTGTTAAGGGTGCTTATGCTATCTTCTGTCTTATGAGCTTAGCCCATAGTGATTGTGCTTTGAAATTGAGAGTAGGAGTAGCAAAAGTTTAACACAGATTATCTGCAGAGGGAATTCCTGTACATGTCTGTGTGCCACCTCCCCTCCTTGCCTTTCTGCTTACCAGAAAAAGGTTGTCATGGCCCATAGAGACAACAGGCTTAAGAGCAGAAGAAATAAACAAACCCCAGTCTAGCTGCTGGCAGTCACATGAAATGGTGCACCAACCAGACAAGATTCCCAGGGCATCTGTTCTAAGCTTACAACTGCTTCCTGGCACTCTTCAACCAGACTGAAGAGTCTGTAATACTAGAAATGGAGTGCCACAAACCACAATGTCTCATGGGAGGAAAGCAGAAATCAAGCATGTTGCCAGTGTTCTAGACCCCTGCAGAAGGCAAAGTGAGACTCTGCTATCTCTCAGTAATGTCTGCTGCTTGCATACAATTTTGTGTCACCAACATTCTCTTAAATTTTCAGGAGAAAGTAGAACCAGCACAAGCACCACCTTTCTTTAATAAAGAAGAACAGGTGGAAAAGGAAGGTATGCCTGATAAAGCAGCGAAGTCTAACCAGGTTGAAGATACACTGTGGTGTTCAGAAGAGCCTGAAGCAGTTCCTGTGTCTAGAGGAACAGATCTTGCTGGACAGCACATGAAGGAGAAAGTGAGAGATTTTCTTCCACTAATCTGAAATTTGATAGAGGTTCAGTTTAAAAATAAGCAAAAAAAGTCCCAACCCCTAAAAAAAACCAAAAAACAAAACTAACCCCTCAACAATCCAACAGGGCTTCTCCAGAACATCATTTTTTTTCTGGTTTGGCTCTTCTCTTACTAAGGAAAGAGTAACTTTGTCTACATTTAGCAGAATAGCTTGTCAGTCAAACAACAAATTGATTAAATGTAATTTAAAAGCTCTTTCCAAACTGGTGTACATAAGGTAATTGTTTGAGGCTTTTTGTTGGAGGGGTGGAATCTGTTTATTTTTTTCTCCAGAGTGGGTTGGGTAATCTTTATTCACATGAACAGAGACTTTGTTTAAAAAGTAGTCTATAGTGAAATGTAAGCTTTGCTTCAAGCTCAGTAATTTTGTTTCAACATACTGGCAAAGTTATAAATGGTGTTGGTAGCTGTAGCTTTCAGGATTGTGAATTTTTCCTGGGTAATACTGTTACAAAACGCTATTATTGAGTGTATTATTGAAGAAGTTTCAGCAGAACTTAATCTTGGGCATGGTCTTCCTGAGTAATTGATGGGGAATTATCAGCTGATGAATTTCCAGATTAGTTATAATGTTTTGCACTTTCCTGAGCATATTCAAGGTTTGGGTAGTGCTGCCCACTCCAAAGAATCCCAAGTGAACTAGGTACCTCGGAGATAATGGTGAAGCTGCTTAATGTAGCCTTGTGGCACCAGATGCCACCTGGCTTAAGGATGAAGAGGAAACCTTATGCAGGATGCTGCTTATCAACAGCACTGCAGTGCAGGGTACAGGAGTAAACTTGTGCGTTGCTATTTTGTCTAATTAGGAAAAATGAGTTGGATGTAGTGGGTTGCAGAACTCTGCCCATTGCTGGCAACTGAACCAAGAAATCTTAGTGGGTTTTTGATTATTTTTTTTTCCAAACCTGACCTAAATAACAAGTGGATGTGTTAATTGTTTTTTTTTTTCTGTTGGAGCCTTTTGCAGCAAAATCCTCAGAGCCAGCCAGCAGTTCAGATCTGTTTGCAACATCACCACCAGCTCTGCAGAAGGATGTCAAGACCCAAGCTAAGAAAGTGTTAAGCTTGTTTGAGGAGGAGGAAGAGGATAGACTGGAAGATGATGATGACATAAAAAATGCACAGAAAGAAATTGTTGTGGTGAGTCTAGGGAAGTTCTTGAACACTAGGAATTAGGGAGTATTTCTACCTCTAGTATTACAGGCACGATTTTGTTCTTTCTTCATGTCATGGAGGCTAATCTTTCTTTATTTTTATTTATTTATTTTTAAACTTCCAGATTCTTGGATGACAAATTATTCCTCCTCTTCCTCAGGATCCTGAATCCTTTTGTAATTTTTCCATCTGACTAACTCAAAGGCATTTTGCTAAATGCTAATATGAAAAGATATTTTGTAAAGAAGTTCTGTCCAGATGTTGTGGACCAGCTACTTGATGTCTGCTGTATGAAACTGATTCCCCAGTTAACTGATTCCCTAACCTCAAGATCAGGAGTACTAGGAAGTTGAGGGATGTGGAATTTGAGGCCTTGTTGCTTATCCTCTTATTTCTTTATTAATCCTTTAATGTTGCGGTTTGCTTGGTGGATATATGCCTGCAGACTGAGCTTCAGAAAGAATCATCTTAATTCCATGTTTACATCTGTTTTTCAAGAATGTTTGTTCACTTTGTTAAAAGTTGCTATATTATTGCTGTCTGGCTTTCCTAGCATATACCATCAAGAGGTAGACTTTTAAGCTTCAGCAGAAATGTTCTTGAATCAATGACAATGTTTCTACTTGTGTAAGATGTACCAGTGTTTTTTCTGTAAACCTAAAGTCATGTCACAAACTACATACTATATACAATGGCACAAGGTTTTGTCATCTTCCTGCAACCATGTAAAATAAGTTGTCAACCCTAATGGCTATACACACTTTATTCAAAAGTCCCGGGAGCTGA
The DNA here is from genome assembly GCF_000747805.2 of Chaetura pelagica. Lineage (NCBI taxonomy): Eukaryota > Metazoa > Chordata > Aves > Apodiformes > Apodidae > Chaetura > Chaetura pelagica. The sequence continues at coordinate 120,696 of NW_009953694.1, read as the reverse complement.
ATGAAATGTTTGGCTCTTTGAGAAAAATCCCTGTTCATACCTGCTTTGTTGTGAATGTATCTCATGTGTGTTTGTTTTTATTTTTTGGATGAGCACATTGTGAGATGGTTGCAAAAAGCCACATCTGTCATATGAATTTGGGAAGACACAAATCCTTTCAAATCTTTCCTTTAAGGCACTTGACTGTCAGCGTGTAACAGTCATTAAGTGATTCAGGTGCTGAAATGCATATTCATGCAAAAGTCAGAATAGGTAATTTAAGAACTTAATCTTTTTAATAGGCAAATCTGAAAGGTGTTACTATTTTCCTTGCCTATCTCAGCTTAATACATGTTTCATGAGTGGATACTTCTAGATGTGCATTAGGTTTTCATGTATCTGGGCAGAAACAGTAGTTCTAGGGCTTTAGAAATGTGACCTGTTTTTTGATAAAAATGAAAGCTGGTGCACAGAGAGACTGAGAATGGAGCAGTAATAAAAATCGTAGGACAGAGTGTATGGACCAAAACTGGTGTAATGGAAATTAGCTTTAATAAACAGCCCCTTGGGGCTCCTGGAGACTTGGACTGGAAAGAGGAGAATTATGACAACTGCTCCTGCTGCTTGTATTCGAGTCTGATGTTATGCTAATAGACATTAAGTCATGCTCTTAAGAGGCATCCTTTCATTTGTCTAGGTCCTGAAGAGGTAACTTGGTGGTGAAACGTAGATACTGGCCTTTACCTGCACCTTCAGTGGGGCTTTTGCCTTTTGAAAGTCAGACTGGATGCATACAGTGACCATGATCATAGAAATCATTGGTTTTGGTGTCCAAGCAGCTGATATTGTTTGGTTTGCCAGATAATGGAGGGCTGATAAGGTGATACATTTGGCTGTCAACCTTCCCCCCACCAGCAAGTTTGAAACTACAAGTTCTTGCCAAAGCAGACAGTATGTTCTGTCCTTGTGGGGGATGTTGGCTTTAACAGAACTGGGAATCTAGCAAAAATAATAGCTTTATAGGCCTTTAACTCTGGGGGGTTGTTTTATTTTATTCTTTGAAAAGGTACCTTAGGAAGATAATTAAACCTTCTATTCTTACCACTTCTCTGTCTTGCACCTTCAGCTGAAAAATTCAAGGCATAAATGTCTTAGTGAAATATAAACCTTATTGTACACTCATGATAACATACTTCAAACTTTTTGTTTTTATTTCCTTTCTAAGGAAGCTTTACAGGTAAATAGTAGCAACTGGATCTCAGGTCAGCAAACACATACATTTTGGTTCTCATCAAATTGAACTATGAATACAAATATTTACATTTTAAGTTTTGCAGATTTGGTCCAAATAAAATATACAACTGGCAGTTAAAGTTGAATTTGTGTTACCAGGGTTGTAGTGTAGCCTCAGGTGAATTTTAACCTGTCTGATCACTAGGCAAATAACCTCCTTAAGGATGGAGTTTCTTACTCTGTGGACCTTAATCCTCTCCTTCCAGGCTTCTGAGAAGAGTACTCGGCCCAAAAGCACTGGAGTCTTTCAAGATGAAGAGCTCCTTTTCAGTCACAAACTTCAGAAAGACAATGATCCAGATGTCGACCTCTTTGCCAGCCCGAAGAAGTCGATTGTAAGTTCAAAGTCCTCCTCTGAACCCACTATTTAGAAACAGTGTTTGAAGTGTGCAGCCTACCAGTGTTTCTTTTTTGAACACAGCTTAGAAGTTACTGGTTTCCAGGAAGGACCAAGTTCTAGTATCAGTTCAAGAATCATAGGCCAAAGGAGATGTGCTTTTGATCTGTGACACATCTTTTCTTTATCCTTCATCTCTGCAGTCTGCAAACCGTATCCTGAAGCCATCATCTGGAGGAGGACTTTTTGGGGATGATGATGAGGATGATCTCTTCAGTACCGCTAAAACGAACCTTTCGGTATCTGTTCCTCTGCTATAAATGGCTCATATAAAAGACACTGGAAAAAAGTCCATGGAAGGCTTGTTTATTTTCCATATGTATTCCTGCGAGAAGTCAAGTGACTTTTTTCAGAGCATTTTGAGAGAGTAGAAATGGCCATTGTGACAGTGAAGACATAGGGAACAAAGAGATGCCTTATGTCTCCCAAAGCAGAGACAAGTGGATTAGATTATTCTTCTTGTGTACCACTGGGACTGGCTTAGTTGTAAGAGAAAACACCTGAGCAGAAATCAGAGTAGCAGCATTTGTATTGTGTAATTGTTTTACTTGCTAATGCTACTTCCCTGTAGTTCATGCATGACTGATGAGCCTTACTCTATGATTTCTGTAATTAAAGTCTCTGCAGATTGGTTTGATTTAAGGTAGTGAATGTGGCATTAGAGAGTGAGCAGCTGCAGTAATGAATGAGACTGCATAACAGGTGGTCTGAGGTCAAAGCCCTGACATGCATTCTAAACTGCTGCTCTAAAGGTATTTAGCTTAATTAAATTGAAGCCAACTTTTGCTTTAGTCTATTTTCATGTCTATAGCTGGGATTTAAGCTAGAAAACTGGCAATAGTTCCTGGAAACTATTTCTTTGAGGACTGTGGAAGAGGTGGCCTTAAGTAATTAGTGTTTGGCAACTATATATGGAGCCTGTATGCTTGAAAACATAAAAATAGCAGTATTTCTAAGCTAGATTTGTGGTTTTATTTTCCCTGCTGTCCTGTGCATGAGAAAATATGTATGCATTGATAAGTTTATAGAAACTCATTATTTATGGTTAGTGCAGACAGCAAAGGTTGAAGTAGACTAAAGGAAGGGGAGTGGAAGGCCCTTGTCATTGCAGAGCCAAAAGGCAATGACTACTATATGTTGTAAAGTCAAAAGATAAGGCTAGTTTTATTTTCAGATAGAAGCAAGATTTTAAAATGTTTGTTTTGTTTTTTACTTGGTCTGCAGACCAGGCTTTTTACTCAATCCATGTTGACTTGTGCTCTTAATGTTTTCAGAAAATAGCTGTGAAGAAAACACTTGAGGCCAGTACTGGCCCTTCCTTGGAGAGCAGAAACCTTTCAGAAAATGCTGTAAGTGCCAAACAAGATGAAGCTCCGAAGGCAGTAACTACAGAGGCAAGTACTTAAATCTCATGCCTTAAACAGCATGTAAAGAAAAAAAGAAAAGTATCATTTTTGTTTTAAATAAGTTGCTTTAAAAGATCAAAACAAATGCCTGGATTCACTGGCTGCAAAGCAGCAATGCATGGCCAAACTTGTCTGCACTGTCTGCACCGAACAGGGACACTGTTACCAGCAAGAAGTCTAAATTATGTTGATACATGATAAGTGATAGTTTTATTCACTCGCTTCCAGTTGGATTGAAAATGGGTTGTTCAGTCTTCTCTGAAGTGTCACTGTCTGTTGGAGTGAATGTGATCTTTAAGTCAAGGAAGGCTATCTGAGAAAGTAGATCATGGCATGCAGCACAAATCTGTGGCTGTTGAGGATCTCACCTTGGAGACTTTATGATGAGCAAACAAGACTCCTACTCTTGTCCCTTATCTTGCAGAACCAGAACTTGCAGATCTTGCCTCTCCAGGAGAGTCAGTCTGGAGCTGAATTCTGGCTTGTGCCTCACCAGATCTGCTTTTTGGATTTCCATCTGTAGGAGATTAGAGTGTTGTTTTTTTCTCCCTGGGCTGAGGAACACAGAGCAAATCTGTAGTAATTAGCCTGTCTTACCTTATGGTGAAGTATTCCTTGAAACGCAGAATCACAATCATCCTTTTTTTGTAGTTACTGACATCCTGGTATAGAAAAGATCTCAGCTTGTCTGAGGTTCAGCTGAATGCCACATGCATTTGGGTGAATGATCTCCTCAAACACTAGGATTCCTCTGTCATGCTAGCAAGACTTCCAAACCGGTGTCATAACCCTTACAAACCCTCGGTTGCTTTAATGTGACTGAAGGAGCTCTGACTGCCCAGTCATACAATAGCAGTACAGTGTAGCTCACAGAACCATGGTAAGCTGCAAATATTTGGAAAGCAAGCCCAGGGAAGAGCACCTTAGCTGATTTGGTTCATCCCTGGGTCCTAAAATTGACCCAAGTCTTAAGACCAAACAGCTTCTCTTGCTCTTTTGGTCTAGTCTGATTTCTGGCTCTGTTGGCCTACTTTCTGTAGCAGAGCACTCACTTCTCCAAAGTTGTTTTCCTTGAAGGCCATGAGGTACAATTTTGTAGCCCTTCTGGCTTCCATGTGGACTTGATTGGAGACTGTGGCCCTATTGCAACCAGTCACGAAGAGAAAACTTAGTTATATCATGATCTGGCAACAGGGCTTTAAAGGGTCTTAGGGCAGGTAATAAGCAAGCAAGGAGGGAGGGTGGCTGTCGCAGTTTGATTTGTCTGTGTGTGACCTGGAGAAGGTGGAAGTTGTTCTGTTACTATGGCACAGTATAATTTGTGTAGAAGGAGGGTGGAATGAAATGTGATAATGAAGATGGGATTATTGCTTGTGGGGAACTGAAGCTGAAAATTGAGTGACTGTAACTCTAGCAGTAGAATGTGAAGATAACAAGGTGTCTTCAGAATTAATTGGTAAGGAGTGAGCTTTCTCTAGATGTATTAAAATGCAAACTATGGTCTGGTTGATAACAAATTGTCCACTTCTTTAATCCAGTGTAATTTTGTGCAGAAATCTACAGGTCCTGTTCCCATTAAAACCAAAGAGCCCTCATCCCGGATTGGAAAGCTACAAGTAAATTAACTTTACTGACATACTGACTTTCAAAAAAAAGAAAAATCTCCCTTGCCTGACTGATGGCTTTCCCTGAAACAATATCTTTTTACTTCCTTACCTTACTCTTGCAGTTTATATGTTTGTTTTTTCAGATTCCATATTTTCTACTACTTTTTCTGCATTGCATGTTGAATATTTTTTCCCCCTCCCATTTCTGAGCAACACTATTTAGTCTATTTGGGTGGCAGAGGGTGGGATCCTCTTTGACCTGCTATTCTTCTAAGCACTATTTTAAGTATGGTCAGAGGCTCTTAGGGGTTTGGAGTTTTTGTTAGGTCCCTCTTCTGACATGAAATGACTAATAATTGTCTGTCTCACAGTATTGCTCTTAATGTCAGAACCGTTGTTATCCTGGGACAGAATACTGAGCTACATAGGTGTTTCATCTGACATAACGTGACCGTGCTATTCCTGAAGCTCTTCTACAGAAAAATAGTATTGAGCACTGCACAGACTTAGAGGATTTGGGAAACACAGATGTGCACAGGTGTGAGAAAGGCCAGGCACTTGTAGAAGTAGAACTTGAATGTCCACATACACTAATTCTTGCTGCTTCTCTAGAGTCATGCTTGCTCTTGAGCAGTGTTAATATAATCTCTTTTTGTGTGTAAGTTTTTGTTTTCTCTGTTTTGTAGGCTAACTTAGTTATTAACCCTGCAGCCTTACTACCTGGTGCAATGCCTAAGGTCTCCAATGTAAAGTCATCCTCACCAGTTCTGGACGCTCCATTGTATGAGCCCAAGGATGTACAGAACAGTGAAGCCTTCTCTGCTGCAAGAAACAATGAAGAATTAGGTGTTAGCTTTGATCAGCCTATGCAAGCGGATACCTTGCACAGTGCCAATAAGGTAACCTTGGTATTTAGAAAGATAGAAAGGGACACAGTCTGTCCTTGTGCAAGGGTTGGTGTTCTGGCATGGAAGTTCTGCTAACAGTGCAGTCTTTCTGAATCTAAATGGAGGTGTGGACATCTAATCCCTTCTTATTTCTGTGGACCACTGAAGAGAAAGTCAAGCTGACTACATTCTTATCTTTGTAAGGGGCTTATCCATATAGTTAATTCTCTTCCTTTTTAAGGTATATGTGTATGTTCCCCAAGAACAGTGGTTTTCCCTATAGATTAAAGTTGGTTTAGCATAGTATCTTGCTTGAGGAGATGCCAACCTGAAAACCATTAAAAAATGCATCTCTCTAGGCTAACTATAAAAGATGTTATGGAAAGCTGCTGTGGCAAGATATCAAAAACACACCACAGATGCAGGTTGACCTTTACCTCCTCTGTGAATAAAAATGTCATGGTGTCCTGAACTGTCACTCCCAATTCTTTTTCAAACAAACCCCTTGTTTTTTAAAGAAAAAAAAACAACCACACAAAACCCAAACAAAAAAATGTTACAGCTTTTGACATGGCTGATCTCTGCCTCCTGACTCACGGGGGTGTTTTATTCCTACCTTTTACTTTATAGACTGCAAAATACATATTATAATTAAAGATTTAGTGCTTCTTTAAAAACAAAACAACAAAACTTGGACCATGTAGTTAAGATTTGGACAGGTTGCTTATTGTTTTATCTTTCTCATGGGTTTCTTGAAGGCAGTGATTTGAATGAGGTAACTAATGATCTTAACTTTGATTCTTTCTTTCCTTAATGCTGCTGGAGCTGTTCATTACTAGATGAGCAGCAGAGATGACTTGGGAAGATGCAGCAGCTGTCACCACAATGTCTGGCATGACCCCTTAGTGTCAAATGGGTTTGAAGCTTGTACATCAGGCTAATGCATTACCATGTAGGCATAGTTGTTTCCAATAGCAACATGTCCTGCACAACAGACAAAACCCTCTGCCATGGTACTCTTAAATAGATAGACTTGCAAAAGAGTAGCATTCCTGTAGTTGTGCACAGTCAACCCTGAAAGATCATTTTGGCATAGTGATGATGCATGTTTGTTTACAGAAGTAATTTGAGAAGAAGCATCTCAGTAACTATACAGTGAATGGGGGTTTTTGTGCCTCAAAATGCATGTTTGAATTTTGGCATGTTATTGCTTCCTGGACCCTTCAATTGAAGTTTGGGTTTAAGCTGTAAGTATATGTAGCCAAATGCACTTTTTTTTCCAAAGACTGGAACAAAGCAACCTGCCTGGCATTCTGGCTGTCCTTTCAAAGAACAGTGCATGGTGCAGGGATCAGTTTATTTCAGGTGCATGCCCTTCCATCCTAATTTTCCTGTTTTTCAGCCATGCTCTGATCAGTACAGCCCCACACTCTAAAGACAGAAGTCCTATAATGGTTCTGACAAAAGCACATGGCTCCTTTAAGCTGTGTTACAGCATATCCATCCAAATTGTCCCTTTGCTCCAACAACAATTAACAAGGGAAGAGGACGTTGCACTGATCTGTTTCCTACATGTGTGAATACTCCTGTCCATGTGGGGGTATGGTAGAAACTATAATGGAAACTTGCAGGGGGCCTTCTTTAGAAGGAGCAGAGGAATGAACTGCAGCAGACTATGCATAAAATGAAATTAAATGGGAAACATAATTAGTCATGACTTGGACAGAATAATTGCACTGCAGAAGCCCCTGGATTAGCAAGCCATCAGACTGAAGTATTAGCTAAAGCTGAGGGGCTAGAGTGGCTTGCTGACCTGTGTTGTGACACTCAGGAGTGCTGTTGCTTTTGTATCCCAATTCTACCTGCTGTGGAATAACCAGAGAGCAGCAAACCAAAAATCTTGGGTTATTTTTCTGAAGCTTGCTGCAAAATACTCTAAGCTTGAATGACCCACTTGTCAATTTTCGTTTCTGAAAAATGGGGAGAATGGATGACACTGAGCTGATGATACGTGGTTCCTGCTGCTTCTCCCTATAAATTAATTCAGTGTATGCTCAACACTCCTTTCTCAAGATCCCAAACTGAGCATCTGTTTAAATGTCCATGTAGCTGTTTAAGTTACTTAAACCAGACCTGTGAGCAGAACTTTTTTAGTTATTTCAGTTTCAGTGTGCCAGTATGAAATGTACAATGCATGTTAACTGCAGTGTTGTGAAGGCACAAGGAATCCTGTGAAGTGTGTTGGTTTTTTCCTTCTGTATAACCCTGCTGTGCTTTTACTACTTTATTGCAGACCAGGATCAAGGTTACAGGAAAACGAAGGCCTCCTAGCAGAATGGCCCGCCGTCTAGCTGTGCAAGAGTCTGAAGGGAGTGAGGAGGTGGACAGTGCTAGAGAATCACAAATCTCTCTACCAAAACAGACATCCACAGTAGTGAACATAAAGGAGCCTCTTGCTGCTGAAGCAGAGTCCAAGGAAAATGGCTTTTTCTCTGGCTTATCGCTACCAGCTCGTGGCAATGTTTTGCCTGTTGGAACAAACTCACTTCTTCCTCCAGAACCCAAAGATCAAGGCGATGATCTGTTTGAATCAGAAGACCTTTTTGCAAGCAATTCAACTTCCAGACCAGCCACACAATTGAAGTTAAAGGAGGGAATGCCAGACAGTGTGGCTAACAAACCCATCAAGGGCGGGGAGAAAAAGCCTGATCTATCTGCTCTGGCTGATCAGGACAGCAACAATCTTTTCCAGGCTGTACAGCAAAAATCTTCAACAAAAAGTAGCCCTATACCTTTTTTGGAGGAAGAGGAAGACTCTCTCTTCACTGGCCAGAAAACTGGAAAAAAGGAGTTGAAATCTGCTAGCCGACAAGCTGTTGACCCTACTGCCCAGGATATCTTTGAGGTAATGGGGGAGCCTGCCATCTTGGTCTCTTTCGTTCCCAGAACTTGTGCAGAACCTTCTGCTTAGACACAGGCTGCTTAATGGTGACTGCTGAGTAGAATAGTGCAGGATAGGTAGTGAAGTAGACTGTCAATCATGCTCTGCTACTGGGCAAGAAAAGCCCTTTTTTGGATATTCACCCCCTTATTAGCAAGAGTGGATTAGAAGGCATGTCAGTAAACGTGCTGTGAAAACAGACCTGTGATTATGACCTTTTTTAGTGTAATAAAGTATTTGGTTCTTATCTGTCATCTATATGTTCAATGCACAGCAGCTCAAATAACTCTTTTATAAAAGGAAAAAGTTGGCAGGATGGGCAGCTGATACATGCCTCTGTGCTGTACTTGAGCTGTGCACAATCTCACACTAAGGCACCTCTGCCAAGTCCTCCTTTAGGAGAAGGGACTCAGACTTCTCAGGTTGGAGAAGCCCAAGGCTGTTGGTCTTGTAAACATATCAGCTGCTGTGTACAGATAACTTGACTATTCTCTGGAAGTGTATTGATGATCTCTCTATGCTTTTCTCCAAGGACGATATATTTGCTACTGAGGCAATTAAACCAATGAACAAAGCAAAAGAGAAAATGCCAGAGACTAACCTGTTTGACGATAATATTGATATTTTTGCGGATCTCACCATAAAACCAAAAGACAAGAAGACCAAGAAAAAAGTGGAACAAAAATCCATATTTGATGATGATATGGGTAAGTGTCTAATATCTTGCTGCTAATCTCATAATATTGTCCCAAGTTGCATTCAGTGGAGATGTTTTAGAACCCTTTGCTTTCTTTTAACTTTCCAACTTCTCTGAAATCTCTGTTCATCTCTGGATTTTAACCTTGGATGAGAACTGTCTATATTTTTAGAAGTCAGGATGGCATTTAAATGGTTTAGGAGAGTGTATAATGTTCTTGTAAATAAAAGATTATCTTAATTCCTGTAGAGATTTTCATACCTATGGGAATTATAACATCTCTCTTGTCTGGAATAAGAGACTAATCTCATGTTGTTATGGCTCTGAGAGATACATTCTCTGTTTCAGTTTGCACAGCTCTTTGTATCATACTTTCAAATGAATCACCAATATGAAGGAATTAGTATCTCTTCCTGCCCCACCTCCACTACTGTGTTGACTGCCTTGGGGCCCATAAGATTTTGTTTATATCTATTTATACCCAGAAAAAAAAGCATACAAATATTGAACCTGGGAGAAGAAGTTTGCCCTGGATAATTTGTTGAAAATAGCTGCATATAGGAATGTGAAATAATGCAAACCATACTCCTTTCTTGTTCTCCATCAGCAGAGGCATCAACTAATTTGATCCCTGACTGTGTCTGTTTGTTCTCAAGCTCTTCATGTTTACAGCTCTTGTTTGGGATTGCATGTATTTCTTTTCCTCTAAGAAAAAAAATATTTCTCCTTTAGCTGTGATTCTTGTTAGTTTTCTTTTGTTCTAACATATTCAAATTGAATCTGACTTACCACTGTTTTGCTTGGACTACCGTTAAGCATTCCAGCCTGATGGAATGACCTGGCTGAAATCCGTAAATGTGTTAGAAAACTTGTCAGAGAATGAACATCTTGAGATTTCAAAACCTTCTCAATTGATATGAAAAATAAGACTCAAACATTTGCAGGCATAATATTTGAAATATGTATTAGATTATTAAAATATTTTAATAATTTACTTTTTTTTTTCATGTAGCCAATAGCAAATGAAAGAACTTCTAAAACAGCTACCACTTACAAATATTTCAACACAAAAATCTGGACCTCATGTTAAAAAAAAACCAAACCAACACAGTTATAGAGTGCCACTGGAAATTATCTTGGAAAATTAGCCACAAAAGAACCTGCCCTTTACACTCCACCTTTGGACATCTACTCCAGTGCTAGAGCTTGTTGTTTGATGTCATATCTGATCTTGATACCTATAGCATCAGATGTTTGAAGGTGAGGAAGCCCTGTTTGGCACGTAAAGTGGTACAGCTGGCATGTGCCTATGCTTCAGGTTAAGGGTTGGCTTCAGTGAACATGGTAGCCCTTTATCAGAGCTGTACATTATCATCTCGGGAGATTTTTTTTCTGCTGCAAAAAAAACAGTAAGTGAATGCCATTTTGTGGGGGGTGGAGGCTGTCAGCTGCTTTCCTTCTTTGTCCTACCAGAGCTTCTAGTCACTATTTACTACATTTGTGTTAGGCTTGTGATGGCAGAA
>NW_009953694.1:103997-109834 GCF_000747805.2 Chaetura pelagica | reverse complement strand
GAATTAGACACGCTCTTTCTCAGGTCTTTATCTTCCTAGCCTCCTCAGTGACCTTTTTGCTTCTGACACAAATATCTTGATGTTATCTCTGCCTGTCTGGGAGAGTCTGCAAAGCAGTGACTGAGCTTTCTTATGCATTGGCAAATACTGTTTTCCGTGGCCAAAATTTTCCTCTTCCTTAAGCCTTGTTATAAAATGCAAGTGATACCTCTGCTGATGGCATCCACCATATTTCCCCTCTGCTGTGAAGCTAATCCATGTGATAGCTTCTTCCTTTGGAGTGATGCCAGTAGGGGATTACTCAGTTTTACTGCCTTTCTAAACTGCTTCTGTGCTGAAATGCTGTCCTGGATTATTTCTGTGTAATCTCTGTGATCAGCACAGTTACAGGCAGTGGAGTGGAAGAAGTAGCGAGAGGAGAAAGGCAAAGTGCATTGTGATAGGCCATTCTGTGCTTGGTCTCTGCTCAAGATTAGGATATATGCTGAAGGCTGAAATACTAGTTTTTATACTCTGGGCCAGTAAGTAAATGGCCATTAACCTCTGTATAAGACTTGTGTTTTCTTAATAGGGATTCAAGACCAGTTATGTGCTACTTAGTCTGGCCTTGTGAATCACTAGTGATCTGTGTATCTCAGTCTTGTAATTTTTTTTTATCCCCTCATAGTCCAGCTGCATGATGTCAGTATCCTAAATTTAAAACCTTAGTGTATAGAAAGAGAACTGCTGCTGTGTGTGTCCAGGAGGCCTCAGGGCAACACTTCAGCATGTGTATGGTATCTGCTCCATCTCCTTCCGTGAACATAGTCCTAAACACAAGCAACACTAGCCACAGTAAGAACTGCAGGTCTGTGAACCCTGCTGCTGCCACAGGGTATCTGGGTTGGAGAGTTTAATTTCTACCTAATATCTTTCATAGAATCATAGAATCATAGAATCCTAGGGGTTGGAAGGGACCTCGAAAGATCATCTAGTCCAACCCCCCTGCTAGGGCAGGGTCACCTAGAGTACATCACACAGGAACGCATCCAGGTGGGTTTTGAATGTCTCCAGTGAAGGAGACTCAGGAGAGAGGACCTTGTCTTAATAGCAACATGATAATTTTCCACTTTGTTGTCCTAGTTATTAATAAGAGAAATGCATGTATTGATGAATGTGGTGGGAGATGTCAATTCAGGACTGTAGACAGACTTTTTGAATATTTGGTAGAATGGCAGTTGTAGCTGTCTGCCTCCTGGCGTCTTAGTTGTGCTCAGCTCTCAAGTGATTTATGCTGTGTTCTTATTGTGCTGTAGATTAAAGACTCACCTATGTCTAGTGGATTTTGCAGCAGTAGTCACCAGCAAGTCACCTCTTCTCCTCTTGTGATTTTTTTTTGGCAACAATCTCGCTGCTTTTGGATCTCTCAGGTTCCTCAGACATAGTGTTCTAGATAAGACGGATGTCATCTGGCATTTGCATGATGAAAGTTATTGTGGAGGTTTAATTTATTAGTATTTCTCAAATGCTTATGAGAGCTTGAACTTGTTCTAAAATAAAAGTATTATTCTGCTCTACTGAGAAGAATATTCTTAATTTGACTTACAGCTAACAGCTCCCACATATGTCCTTACAAATGCATCTAGAATTGTGAGCAGCCGGAAAGCATTTGTTTATCACAGAATGTCCTTGGCAGTCAGTGCTGTGTGCTGGAGACTTATGTACAATGTTACTTCTGTTTGGCAGTCACTTCACATTAAAATCTATCTTTTTTTTTTTTTTTTTTTTCTCCCTTTAAATTATATCTTCTCTAGCAGCCAAGCCAAGATACCCACTCCCAAAAGCAGATCTTCTCAAGCAGCCTCGGAAGCAAAATCTGAAAGCAAGCCACTAAGCACATTTGATGACCCACTGAATGCCTTTGGAGGCCAGTAGCCAAGGGGGGTTTGCTGCAGAGAGGAGGCCTTCCTTATGCTCTATCCAGTACTAATACCCTGGATTCTCTAATCCAGTAGAACTGAAGTCAAATGGCTGTGGATATTTAAATGAGATTACCCATTGAAAATGGTTAGTATTCTCTTCTGCTGGTTCTAATTGTGCTAAATTATATATATATATATTTTAAAAAAAGACAGTAACCACCTGCTATCTTGTTTCCATGGTGCCCAGATGAGTATAGCCTGTGCAATACCTGCAATGAAGTAATCTATTACAAAATATAGTTTGTTTTATTGAAGAGATCTATAGAGAAAATAATTGAGAAATAATAAATGGAGTATGTTAAACCAGATCTGCCTGTATGTCTTACTTTCCTCTTTACTGCTTGCTAAGGAAGTCAGCATCACGACTTGAAAACAACCAAAAACACTACCATGCCTGATCTGGGTCAGCTGCCAATATATCAAGTTAACATTAGGGTAAGGCTATGTTCTGTTATTGGGTACAGCTTCATTATGTAATCAAGCAGGTAACAAATCTTAGTGCAGGACTTGACACCAGGTAGAGATATTTCATATTGGCAGATGATGTGGTCTATAAAAACAACAATGGTTATTATAATTTCTCTGCCAGAAAGTGTTACAGTTTAGCAGAAATAAAACTTAACATTGTCTTCTGTTCAAGTTGTAAGCCACTAAATGAGATTCTTTTTTTACCTGCCTGGATTTGCCAGTTTTGCAAATTATCCTTTCTAAGAAGTCTGTATGAACTGAACATGCTTGGTCACTCGTAGGTTAAGGAGTCCATGTGCATACCTTAGTTCAGAAACTCCCCTGTGCCTAAAGTCTTACTTGTCTGCTTTCCTTTCTCATCTGTAACCACTGTAGGCTGTTTACAGGAGGTTGCTGTTATGTGGAATCCCTTTAACTGTCTGATGTGTTTGGCTAAACCTTCTTGCTTCCCATATTTTCTAAATTGCTCTTCTGCATCTGATGGTCAGTGATACTTGACCAATTTTAGACACTTGCCCTCCTGCATGCATGCAAGCACAGCAAATGCATAAATGCAGGAAGATCAAATATTTATCTGATTTCACCAGTGACTGCCTGCAATTCTGACTTTAAAACTAGATGCACTGTTTTTATGATAACTACTTTACCTTCTACTCTTAAGACTGTTAAGTGAATTTAAACCATGTGCTCAGAGGACTTCTTGAAGGCAATTTCCTCTTTCACTGAAGCCCTTGTTCTGAGACATCTGCTTCAGTCTCGTTCCTCAACTTGGATTTACTTTAACAGACACAGTAAATACTACAGCTAAAGCATCTAGCACTAATGAGGGTAAAGCAGAAGGAAAGGTTGGAAGGGATAAAGGAGAAACATTATGTATTGAGTCGCGCCATAGGTGGGCCTGGCAATGATTAATGTTAAGTGGGGGGTAAGTTGGGAGTAGCAGCTTGGGAAAGAATGTGGGAGCTATTTGCGAATGGGTGTCTACAGTGAGAGCACTTGCACTTTATTTATAGGCATTACATCTGCTGCATATGCCTCATACGCAATTTGCACTGCTTCTTTACTCTTCTGTGTTTAGAAGGGCTTCAAAGACATACTGGGGAAAAGAGGAATAAGATTGTGAATTCTACTATTTCTTTTCTGCATCTCCTTTCTTCTTGGCCCTTCACATTAATAACTTGTATTAGCATTGCAAAGAGTACTGTTCAAGCCAAGAATCCTGGGGGCCAAAAGAAGGAAAAAAAAAAAAAAAGGTCCTGCCTTAAAGTGTTTGTTAAACCTTTATGTGAGAGCTCAGTCAAGAAAAGCTCTTGACAGACACTTGCACAGTAAAGTAGATCATAACCTTTTCTTCCCCCATCTTTCTAAAGTGGCACAGGATGCATGATCATCAACTCCCTGTAATAGACTGCAAATCCTGGTCAAGGCAATTCACTTTTGGGAGGACTTTTGGCCTGCTGTGTCTTTTGCAAATTTGATCAACCATGGCTGCTTTTCTGGGAAGGGCAGGAATGGAGACTTGCTCGGTGTTCTCTGTGCAAGGGCTCCTATACCAGCTACATACACAGGAAAAACCCCACAGTATTTGTTCTGAGAGTGTAACTGGACCTGAAACCTAACAGCTAGAGGCAAGGTAGGTCTTGCATAATTTAAAACCTAAATGGAAAGTAAAGTGGTTAATGTAATTAGCACCTCCTAATAAGCTAAGCTTGTTTCCTCTAGTATTATGCCAGAAGGCAGTGATCATCTGTGAGAACTGCTCCTGGAGCCTGGTCTGGCCATCTTATGTTGAAGCCTGAGCAGAGTGGAGCTCTGCTCCGGACTTGGAGTGAAGGTGTCCAAGAGCAGTGCTTGTCTCCCTGCCCTGTGTCCGGGGTGGGGCCCCTGCGGGCTGGGTCACCCCTCCTGCTCTCCCTGGGCCCAGCACTGCACTGGGATGAGCTGGCAAACCCCGGGCCCCGCTAGCCTTGGGTTTGAGGTATAAGTGATGTTTTTGCAAGTGTTCCCTGAGGAAGACGTGTCAGTCTGACCTAGGTACAGGGAAGGTCATGGAGCAGATCATCTTGAGTGTCATTAGAAGCCATATAGAGGACAAGCAGTGGATCAGGCCCAGTCAGCGTGCGTTTATGAAAGGCAGGTCCTGCCTGATGAACCTGATTTCCTTCTATGACATGATGACCCGATTATTGGATGGGGGAAAGGCTGTGGATATTGCCGATCTAGACATCCAAAAAGCATTTGACACGGTTCCCATAGAACTCTCATAAAAAAACTGTCTGCTCATGGCCTGGATGGGCACACAGTCTGTTGGATCAAACACTGGCTGGATGGTCAGGCCCAAAGAGTGGGGGTCAATGGAGTCAAATCCAGCTGGGGCCAGTCACGAGTGGTGTTCCTCAGGGCTTAGTGTTGGGACCATTTCTGTTTAACTCCTTTTTTGATGCTGATAAGGACACAGAGTGTATCATCAGTAAATTTGCAGATGACACCAAACTAGGCAGGAGTGTTGATCTGCATGCTCCACAGAGGAACTTGGATAGATTGGATTGTTGGGCTCATGTTAATGGTCTGGGCTTCAACAAGGCCAAGTGTCAGGTCCTGCACTTGGGCCACAACAACCCCAGGCAATGCTCCAGGCTTGGGGAAGTGTGGCTGGAAAGTGTCTGGCAGAAAAGGACCTGGGGGTTCTAATTGACAAGCGGCTGAATATGAGCCAGCAGTGTGCCCAGGTGGCCAAGAAGCCAATGGCATCCTGGCTTGTATTAGAAATAGTGTGACCAGCAGCAGCAGAGAGGTGATTGTCCCCCTGTACTCAGCACTGGTGAGGCCACACCTGGAGTTGTGTCCAGTTCTGGGCTGCTTAATTCAAGAGAGAGGTGCTGGAGCGAGTACAGAGGAGGGCAACGAAGCTGGTGAAGGGCCTAGAGAATAAGTCTTATGAGGAATGCTTGAAGGAGCTGGGAATGTTTTGTTTGAGAAAGAGGAGGCTGAGAGGAGACCGTATTGCTTTCTACAACTACCTGAAAGGTCATTGTGGAGAGGTTGGTGCTGGTCTGTTCTCACAGGTAATTAGCAACAGAACAAGAGGGAAGGGCTTCAAGCTGCAACAGGGGAGGTTTAGACTGGACATTGGGGAAAAAAATTGTCACAGAGCGGTTAGACACTGAAACAGGCAGCCCAGGGAGGTGGTTGAGCCACCATCCGTGGAGGTGTCGAAGGGTCATTTGGATGTGGTGTTGGTGGATGTGGTTTAGGGGAGAACGTTGTAGAGTAGGGATGATGGTTGGATTCGGGGATCTTTTTCAACCTGAATGGTCCTGTGATGCTGTGAAAGCCCAAGAGCGCCCGTGCAGCGCCAGGGCAGGGGGAGCCGCTCGGGCTCGGGCTGAGCGGCCGCGGGGCCGCCCC
>NW_009953694.1:73362-103379 GCF_000747805.2 Chaetura pelagica | reverse complement strand
GGCCCGGGGCCGGCCCGGTGCGGGGAGCGGGGCTGGGCCGGCCCGGCGGGAGCGCGGAGCTGCCCCGGGGGCAAAGCAGCAGCCTTCCCTGCCTTCCCCAGCCCCTGCTTTTGTGTTTTTCTCCGTCTCTGACCCCGCTGAGGGCTCAGCCCTTGTCAGGAGGCTTAGGGCATTAATACCGCAGGTCGGGTTGTCACGGTACTCCCGGAAGCGAAATAAAAAGATAGGGAGTAGGACCTGGAATGCTGACTGAAACTAGAGTCCTGAAGCTACACCGTTACTCATCGTTTGTGATTATCTGTTGCGCGATGTAGATACTATTTTACCGCATTGTAATAGCTATTTTATTGGTCAAGAATAAAATTAACCTCTCTTTAACAGCTGCGTTCAGATGTTGTTAGACCTATGCTTGTTTACTTTATAGGTGAAAAATTCCAAACATAAACAGCAATGTGCTACACCTGTCCTCAAAGCTGACTTGGCTAGAAGTGGAATGTAGTTTCCTGACAGATCTTCTTACAAAGAAGTTGTAAATCCTTTGTAATGGCCAACAAGAAAGAGCCTCCTTTTTTCAATGAAGATAATATGGGACCGTTTCACTACAAGCTTCCTTTTTATGAAACTATGGAGCTCTTCATTGAAACGCTCACAGGAACGTGCTTTGAACTGCGAGTTTCCCCCTTTGAAACAGTTATTTCTGTGAAAGCTAAAATTCAAAGACTGGAAGGTACTATTCTGTCTTGTTTCAGTGTAAATGTTGTCACTTTAGAGGAAGTCTCTTATGAATTCTAATTGCCAAATTAAACCAGTTATTTTAAACTACTTGTTCAGTGATAAATATCAACTAGGCACTCAGTATATGGCTTAGGTTTAATTGAAAATGGATTATTTTCTTTTCCTTTTCTATCAGTTCATGGTTTAGGCTTCACTGGAAATGATATTTTTTCTCTCTTTTTTTGTGTATGTGATTATTAAAACAAATCTTAAAGTCTGTGGTAAATCTTTAATTGTTTTGATACTATATGGGATACAGGGTTTTTGGTGGTGAAAGGATTCTCTGACATAAGTTAACTAGCAAGTTTATAAACTTGAGTCTTGCAGTATGTCTCTATTACAACTATCAGAGCACAATTCAAGCTAGGTGCTATTGTTGTCTCTTATGTTAGTCAGTTTATGGTTTGTTTATGATACTGCAGTCACAACAGCAGCTACAGTGCAGGCAAACCCCAAAGACAGCTTGAAGTTACCGGTTTGAGTTTTGTTCAGGTGAGTGATCTTTTGTTGGTATAGGTCTGGCTGAGCAATGTTTTGTCTCAAAGTGATGAACTTGGCATGTCTTACAAAGTGAAAAATCTCAAAGGAGATAAGTTATCTCACGCCTTTCCCTCTATGATGAGAATGATCCTGCATTAAATAACGTGATTTGAAATATGTATGTATATATACTTCAGGTGCTTTGCAGCATTGCATCTTCTTTCTCACTCTGGAGCAGTAAAAGTACTGAATAGCTGCACAAGCTGAGAGTACTGTATTGGAGTTGCTATTGTTAAGAAAAGGGATCTTCTCTTTCCCCAGTATATCTGTACATGTTTTTCATACTTCCGTCTGTGTGGAACTGACCCTCTGGGATATGTAATATGATGCTTCAGACTTTAAGATACACTCTCCTCCAGTTGCAGAAATCTGTGCTAATAGATGAAAAAAACGTAGCTGGCACAAGTCTTAAAACACAGAAGCATTGTAACAATAGGGGTGACTTTTTTCTGGTAAGGTTACTTAGTAGAAGCTCTACGATGCAGATATCTAGAGTTTACATCAGTGTAACTACGTTAGTGGAGCTCTGTGGATATGCTTTGTTTCCTGTGGGCAGGGCCGTAATTACTTACAAGTCAGAGAATGTGTTGAGATGCTCCTGGAATCTAGAAGAGAAACAAGAAAAGGGTTTTTCTTCTCTGTGACTGAATGTAGGTGTAGGAGAGATGCAAGCAGATACGTGATAGAATGCTGACTAGGAGTATATTAAAAGGGAACATAAGCAATAGAATACAGAAAGTGGGCTGTGGACATTATAAATGAAGGAATGAGCTTTACAGGAT
The DNA here is from genome assembly GCF_000747805.2 of Chaetura pelagica. Classification (NCBI taxonomy): domain Eukaryota; kingdom Metazoa; phylum Chordata; class Aves; order Apodiformes; family Apodidae; genus Chaetura; species Chaetura pelagica. The sequence continues at coordinate 101,283 of NW_009953694.1, read as the reverse complement.
GCATGAAGAGACTAATGGGATATGTGAGGAAGAGGAATTTTAATTTCTTGTGGTCCAAAACAGGAGATAGCAAATAGACATTTTTTAGTTTGAATTACACCTAGAGCTTATTATTGTAGCTGGGTGTGCCTAGTTTACTAAAGTATCAGAATTTCTTATCAGAAGAACAGCTCAGTAATACTAGACTTTGCTTATTCAGAATTTTTTTCATATGTAGTTCATAGGATGATAAGGTACTTAATGGCTTAGGTACCTACTGTATAGACAATTATTAAAAAAAATAATCATTAGAACATGGAAAAGTTCATTGTTACTTATCACTGAATTGTTAGAAGCCAGTTGAAATATCTTGATACTCCCGTTGAAATATCTATAATATCCTGATTAATATAATTTATGGGAGGCAGAGTGAAAATATTGATCAGCTGTGTGTAAAAGGAACAGACAAGACACACATGACAGATTCATTTTCTGTTGCATTTAGGGTTCCTATTCCATGTAAAACATTGTCAACATTTCAGTTGCAAAGTTCCTATTATAGTGCAAAATAAAATAAATAATAAAAAAATCAATCAGGTGAGGTGGATTGAAAATCCTAAAGTGAATTTGTTATTGTGATTTAGCTTGGGAAATAGAAAGCTTACATCTCTTCCTGTTTCTGCTTCTGGTTTTCACTTTTTGTTTGTATTGTGTCAACTTTCATGGAGTGTGAACCTCTCTCATTTAAGCTGTGCTTCTGGTTGGAGAAGGCTTCCTACACTGCTGGGAGAATATGTGAGGTCCCTAGAATGCATATTGTCTTTGTGGACTCATTTGGGTGTTGAGGATGATGGTGTGTATGCATACAAAAATAAAAGTTTTGATAAAATTTTCTGAGATCTCCAAGAACAAAATCTAGAATTGTATCAGAAGTTAACAAAGTAGTTCAAATGTCATCAGTGCGTCTAGTTGTAAGGGGCTAATAATAAAACTAAATCAGGACAAACTGATCTTTGTGAACAACTGGAATATCAGTGCTGTAGACGGCACTGTAATAAGAAAGGACAACATGGATGGCATGTTAGGAATTTAGTGTAGTTCTGGTACTGTTTGTCATTCTTGGTGCCTATTTAATGATCTAATAGGGAAAGGGTTTGTTTAGACAGCTGTAGTAGACACTGGTACCTTCCTAAGAGCTCCAGCTCCCCAGCTTTCTATTTCTAGTTTGTTTTAGTCAGTAAAGAATACAGGTAAAATTTAATAATGAATTCTAATGCATCTGAAATTTCAGTGCAAGTCTACTTAAAAGCTGAAGTTAAATATCCAGTGTCTGTTTGAACCAGATCCTCAATTATGTTCCATTGGAAGTAAGCACTTGGTATAAAAAAAATGATAATGCTGACTTTGGAGCCACCTAGGGTGAGTTGCTGCTAGTCTTGATTCACTGAATGAGCTTTTTAAAATGATATGCGGGAGAAGAAATAGTTCCCATTGTCTGGTGGAGGCTTAAAAGCTAGAAGAATATGTACAGCCAGCACCATAGCATGGTGTTGCCAGCAGTGATATTTTATTATTATGTGTTTGAAAGCAGGATCATGTGTTGAGGCACATGGATAGGGCAATCCTGAAGTTTCAGGGTGACATGAAAGACTGAGGCTTAAACACATGAATGGTACTTTAAAATAGCAGAATTTCATTGAAAGTGTAAATAGATGGGTTGGGTTTTTTGGGGGTGTTGCTGTGGTGGTTGATTGGTTGTTTTTAACTGAGGTGATCTCTTCTTGTGCCCTCCATTGCACAAGTCTTTGTATCTGATGGGCTGGGCAAATTTTAGTATTCTTTTGGAAGCACCAAGTAGCGTATTGAATTTTATAGAAGGAAGATTCAGACAGTGTATTCCTAGTAGTGGTTTATTCTTGCATCTGTTAAAGAACCATAGATAATACTTGTAAACATATTTGTTCAGCAAGATAGGATTGAGTCTCTAGAGAGGCGGTGGGGTTTGGAATTTGGTGTTGGTATTATTAGTATTATTATTATTACTATTATTATTAATCTTGTGGGAATTAATTTGCATTCTACCATATGGAGTGTTATGGCCTTCATTTATGTAGCTAGCTTTAAAACAAAAAACCCCACAACAGTGATGGTTTGTTCAGTAACTGCAACTGAATTTTATGATCTGTGTATGTGGAAATATTTACCTTTTTAGATGAAAATTTACATGTTCTTGTTTTATTGTTAAGGACAAAAACAGAACTAGCTTGCAGACTACAGCTGAATTTGGAATGCTTGTGTTCAGCAAGGAATGACAGATACAATTGTGTGTGTATTCTCAATTCATCATGAGAGCTGTTATTTTTCTTTGGTCTTTTTGCTGTCCTTTTGCTGCATATGTACACCAGCTTCACTTTAAGTGAAAGGAACTGGGTGAATATCAAGCATACTTCTGGATGTTTTATTTCTTTCATTATTCTATGACTTTAGACTATACCATAATGATATTTACTACTGTTTGCATTAGAGAAAATACCCATGCTTGTCTCAGGACCAGAGTAAGTGGATTGCACAAGTGTGAAGAGTTTTTAACAGAACCAATCTTGCTTTTTTTCCTGTCTTCTACTTCTCCTCTGTCTTCTGTTTGCTTTGTCATTTGATTGTTTACTGTGCTGATAGAGAGTAGAAGTTCATGAAGCTTTTTTTGAGTTTATGCATTGCATGAACTGGGATAACATACCTGCAAGTGCAAGCCTGTGCCCAGATCATATTGTTAGAGCAGAATCTGGAAGGTGTAAGTAGGGTCACCTTTCTCAGGAAGTTTTGTAGGCCTATATTCAGTTACTGGTGACTCGCTGTTGTTACAGTCTTTTTGTCAGTCTCTAGGATAAAGGGCAGTACTGACCACCATTTACACTAATGTTAATATCATGCACATGAAAGCTGGAGGCTTTGGCAGTTACAAAAATGGTCCTACTGCTGTAAGTTGGGAAACTTTGCACCTCTTCATTAGTGTAGCTATTTTGTGAAGGAAAGACTGTCAGCCCAGCCTTTCTGTAAGCAGCAACAAAAAGTAAATGTTAAAGAAACTTTTAAGCAATTCCATTGTTGGATGAAAGGTGAGTATGCTATTTCAGCTTAGACTTTGAAATGTTTGTGGTGTTTTTAAACATTATAAAATATAATATTAAACATAAGTAACCTTCTACCCACAACATAAAATCAGGTTTGCTCTGAAATCTATAGAGGGTTTTTTTTCTGGGTCAGGCTTGACCACTCCAGTTTTTCTGGTGAGTCTGCTTAGCATACCAGAAATAAGAATAAAGGAGTGAAGCTTAAGGGTGTATCTGATATGCTGATTCAGAAACAGGATAAAGTACCTACCTCTCTTCCCCCCCCTCATTTTAGTAGGTCAGGTTGTCAGTGCATCTGCAGGCTCTTCAGTCCTGCTATAGCATCACCTAGCTAGCCCACTTCTACTGGAGTGTTTGTTGAGATTTACCTTATTGCCCTACTTTTTGCTCAGTGCTGATTTAGAGCAGTCCAGTGATACAGTCATATGCTGCTTAGGGAGAGGGGTTAGTGGAGGGGTATCTTGCATGTCTCGTTGCAAATTTTACATGCTGATCTCATGTGCAAGTGTACTCAAGAAAGTCTTACTGTAATCCAGAAAAGGGGACAGCTGATGCGTATTTTCCTGCACCTGAACCTATAAAGTACATACCATTTCCTCTGTGTATAAACACAGAAATCTTAGAAAGCAATATAAAAGAGAATTAGTAATAAAGACTTGTCTGTTTCCTATTAAAGCAGAGTATAGTCTTTTCATCTGTTCATTTCATCAAAAATACATTGTCATTGTTAAATGAACAAAAACATGTTTCACTGCAGCACTGCCAGTGCAAGCCAGCCTTTTTAACAAATACTCTCTCAGTTTATCAAAGTAATTGGAAATTGCTCCTTCGAGGCTGCTGAAACCATAACAAATGCAGACAGTAATGACTGTTTGTAATCTGAAGACTACAAAACAACACAGAAAATAACTTCTCTGTAGACTCCCTGGTTGTTGCCAGCTTGTTCTTGTTTTGCTTATGCTTCAGACTGGAAATATAAATAATGACCAGTTATTAAATAGCTGGCAGTGTAGTAACAATTGTGTTAGTCTACTATATGAATATATTCCCTTAATAAATGTCTTGCGGACATCAGAGGACAAAAGCTTCACATTAAATGCCATCCAAGTGAAGTCAAGTTGTGTTGGTCAGTCACTAAAGAGAAGGTTTAGATGTGAGCTGTGGTGAGAAAAGGAAATTGTCTTCTTCTGTAAAACTTGAATCTTGACAATGACAGTTCCTTCAAAGTGCACTCCCTTTGCTGTTCTGGGATGTCCACTTAGCATGTCTCCTATTTGCCTATTGAATTACTTGGACTTTCACCAGAGTCTGGTTTCCTTTTTTTCTTTCCTGGTGATGGGTGTTGGTAGCTTTTAACCCCTTCCAGTTAGGAAAGGGGTACTTAGCTGACCTTTTGTCACAGCTTGCTAAGCACTCATAGAAGCCTTGGGAACCTGAGATGTTTTTGGAAGCCACCTGAACACTCTGGTCTTTGTGTTCCCCTCTTGCCAGATGTATTTTGGGAAGTTTCACTGTGTAGCATGACTACTTGCATCTCCTTTTAAGTATCTGAACATGTCACAGACTAGTAGGGGTTGGAAGGGACTTCTGAAGAACATACAGTCCAGCTGCCCTGCTAGAGAAGGATCAAGTACAGTAGTTCACATAGAAACACATCCAGTCAGTCTTTGAATGTCTCCAGGGATGGAGACTCCACAGCCTCTCTGGGCAGCCTGTTCCAGCGCTCTGTTATGGTCACAGTAAAGAAGTTTTCCCTTACGTTTACGTTTAATGTAAGGTTGCGGTTTAATGCTGTTAATGATACTAACGATTAGTTTAACATGCAATGAATAGAAGTATAAGATAATGTTACGTTAAAGTAACTTTTTGGAAAATACAGCTTTTGCTTTTTAGCATGCGGAGCAGTGTTTGAACCTTTCTATAAAAAATAGCTAGTAGCCTCTATAGGTTTTAATTTTACACACAATGAGATCATATTTACCTGGATTTTCCAAGATAAATTGAACAATAGTGTTCCTTTTGGCTGCTGAAGGGAAGAGTTTGTTGTTTAGGTGTTTTTTTAAAGACAAAAAAGACAGTTCTTCATCTTCCTACTAGCCTTATTTCTTTTTTGTTTGTTTGTTTATTTGTGATCTGAAACGTCTTACCCTTTCATATCTGTCCAGATTAGTACTCTAGCCAAAATATGGAAAGTGGCATCATTGTAGTAAAAATGTGGGAAGACCTCAGTTTTTACCAGCTCATACTACCTTTTGTTACTTCTGTATCCAAATGACTTGACTATTCAGGCAAAAAGAAACAAAGTTAATAGTTTTACAAAACACGGGTGTTTAATAAGGAACACATACTCATTGTGCTTACTTTCTTTTAACAAAAAAATATTAAAATCGCTCGCAGAACTTGAGTTGAAAATTAGTATTACTGGATACAAGTAATAAAATGTTTTGATGGTCTAAAAGAACACCCACAACAAAAGTGTTCCTAGTATGAAGTTTGACTAACTGCTATGGTACTATATTTTCCTTGTGAACTTTCAGGTTCCAAACCTAGCAGTGATAAAAACACACACAGTTGTCGTTACTGTAACAGAACTGCCACCAGTTACCTTAATGCAATCTTGTCTTTACAGAATATCAGTCTGTGATTAAGTTATCAAGCAGTTCTGTAGTTAAAGTTTTAGGCTGTTTTTTTTTCTGTGAGTAGATATAAAGCTGTGAGGTACAGATAATAGGAAAAAAACCTCCCTAGCAAGTATTAGATAAGTCTGAAGGAATTTAATACTTTACAGACTCCTGTTGAGCCAAAAGATTGAACTCTGACTGTGAGCACAAGTCTGCTGAAAACCTTACATTTTTTCTTAATAACTGTTTGGGCAGTTGCATATCATGACTAAAGTCAGCTAAAGCTGCCTGTCCTTGTTCTACTTCCTTTCTTCATTCCCCTCTTGTCTTTCTTGCCTCTGCTCCATTACACCCATGCTTTTCAAAAAGTAAAAGTAAGACTTCTCCAAAGCCCTTGCATGAAGCTCCAATTTTAATACTCTTTTATTTTTGTTTTTGTTCAGGTATTCCTGTCTCTCAACAGCACTTAATTTGGAATAATACAGAACTGAAAGATGACTATTGTTTAAATTATTATAAGTAAGTATAGAATAAAATTGCACTGATATTTCTAAATTATTGTTAGCATAGGCAATAGAGAATACTACCAAAAAAATTTATTGTTTTTTACAGCATTTCAGAAGGCTGCACTCTGAAGTTAGTTCTGGCTATGCGAGGTGGACCTGTTAACACTAGAAGAGGTAGGTGTTAACTCAGTTAAAAATAGTGGTTTTCATGCAACATCTTAAAACTGTAAACAGCTTCTCTTAGCTAAGCATTTTAGATTATCAGACTTCAGTTCCAAATTAATTGGAAAAATAATTTTTTAAAGGAGGTATTTTTTCCATCTTTTTTCCCTTAGCATACCAAGTGCCACCATCCTTTTTGGTTTTGTTTACCCTTAGTTTATCGGGTATCTTTGTATGTATAGAATCATCAAGTCTTAAAATCAGCAATTCTTCACCTACAGACAAAATTATACTATAATATCATTATACAAATAGTTTTAAAAATCTGGTTAGTAAGAATCAGCCATTGGTTCAGTCTGATGATAAGCTTAGTTGTATGGAATTGAGGAATGAAAATGGAGAAATCTCCTTGATAAAACACCCAGCATATCTTCTAGGTTGTGAATTCCCGTTGCAAACTGAGCTGAGCTTTCAAAAATTGCAGTGGTGATGATGTTCATAATAGTAATAATATTTATTTTTTTCTTTTTGTAGTTCCTGTGGAAGACCCTATCCGGGAAATGGCTGAATACATGCATCCCAGTAGAGAGGAGATCTGGGAGAAAGGGCCGTCCAACAAACAAGTTACTTTCTTAGTATATCGAGAAGGGGATCAGTTGAATTTCTTCCGTGTGGTAGATCGAGGAGATGGTACTTTAACACCATTATCTGAGTCTTTGAGGTAAAGTTGGTTTTAATCTTTATTTTTCAAAAAGAAGATGCTGTATAATTTTCAGCTTTATTTGTTGACACTATAAAAAGAGTATTGGTTATGTATATATAAAATATTGCATGAATTTGTTCCCTAAGGGCTACTTAAATGCTGTAACTGACTGACCTAATGATACAGCAGTACTTTGTGGTCAGTGGTCACGCTGACAGTTGTTTGTCACTGTGTATGTCAGCAGAGTGAGATAAAGATGACCTCATGTTTGAGACAATTCTTGCTCTTGAGGCAATTCTCAACATTCCAGCTCCTTCTGAAAGAGAACATTTCATAGGAGAGTAGATTTGGAAATAAAGATACTAAAAACTTTTGTTAAGTACTTTCTTTTCCATCTTAAAGCATTTGTTTAGTTTTAGAAAAATTTCTCTCTTCACAGCTGAAACTTTCTTTTTCATATGAATGTGACTTGACCAAATGATTAGTCAGGAAGATGCTAGATTGGTGGTGCAAATCCTGAGAGGATTTGTCTGAGCTTTAAGAGAAACTAGGGGATTTTGGTTTGGTTTGTGGCTTTTTTTTAATTTTAAATATACTGAAAAAAATTACCAATAGAGCTAGCCTTTGAACATATTTAGGCCTCAGATTAACTACTTGTTTAGGTACCAAACTTGTCTCAATGACTGTCACAGAATCAAAGTAGTGTTGTCATCTGCAGAGCAAGTATGTCACGTAGGCTACTACTTTGTTCTGTCATAGAATACTAGGATGGAAGGACCTCAAGGATCAGCTGGTCCAACCTTTCTAGGTAATACTGTAGTTTGTATGAGATGGCTCAGCACCCTGTCAAGTTGAGACTTAAAGCTGTCCAATGTGGGGGAATCCATCACTTCCCTTGAGAAACTATTCCAGTGTTTGATTGTCCTTATGGTGAAAAATTTACCTCTTGTGTCCAGTTGGAATCTCTGCAGGTGCAGTTTGTGCCCATTACTGTTGTCTCTTCCATGTGACATCTTGTAAAAAGGGAGTCTACATCTTCTTGGCAGTCACTCTTTAAGTACTGGAACGCGGTAACAAGGTCTCCTTTAAGCCTTCTTTTCCCAAGGCTGGACGAAACCAGTTTTCTCAGCCTCTCATATGGCAGGTCCTCCAGTCCCCTGATCATCCTTGTGGCCCTTCTCTGGACCCCTCTCCAGCCTGTCTGCATCTTTTTTGTAGAGCAGGAACCAAAACTGAATGCAGTACTCCAGGTATGGTCTGTCAAGTGCTGAGTAGAGTGGAATGGTGACTTTATTTCTGCTGGTGATGCCCTTGTTGATGCAGCCGAGCATTCTGGTGGCTTTCTTTGCTGCTGCAGTGCACTGTTCTCTCATGTTGTTGCCAGCTGGGGGAGGAGATATTTACTGTCACATTCTGGGTGTGGTCTGTCAGCCAGTTCCTCACCCACCACACCAGACCCACTTGTTAAGGCCGTAACAGGTGAGTTTCTCTAGAAGGAGGCTGTGTACCAGCACTCACTAGCTCCTTTACCCTCCATGGAAGCTTCCCACAGGATTCCTTCCAACTGAGCCCTATCTGAGCTGAAGTTTGCTCTTCTAAAATCTGAAACCTTTTTTCCTGGAATTAACCTTAACCTTCATTGTACTCAGCAGTATCCCAAACTCCATGATATTGTGATCACTGCAGCCAAGTCTGTCACTGAGATATTACAGAGCAGGTTTTCTTGTTTAGTGTGTAGTAAGTCCAGCTGTGCTCCATTCCTGTTTGACACATCCAGCTTTTGTGTGAGGAAGCAGTCCTCTGCACATTCCAGGAACTTGATTGATGACAGGTGATCTCAGTGTTGTTCTTCAGCCAACGTCTGGGTAGTTAAAGTCTCCAATAAGAACCAGGTTTTGTTGACCCAAAACTTTATCCTGAGCAACCTGAGTATCATTGCATTTGTCACATCATCTTGGTTTGGGGGTCAGTAACAGATGCCTACTGTAAGGTCAACCTTGGAGACAATCCCTCTGATTTTGACCCAGAGGCATTCAATAGGGCTACCACAATTACCATAGTTGGTTTCTATGCATTCAAGGTTTTCCTTAACATAGAGCGTGACTCTTCCACCTCTTCTCCCCTGCTTGTCTTTATGAAACAGCCTGTAGCCATCTACCACAGTCAGTTGTCCCACGATGTTTCAGTTATTTCTGTGATATCATAACTATCTGACTGGGCACAGAGCTCCAGTTTCTTGTGTTTATTTCCTAGACTGCACGTGTTAGCATACATACACTTCAAGTGGCTGGCATTTTGTTCTCATTTAGCGAGACAGCTAAGGCAAACAGATAATTTTTTATTTATTGTAATTATTAAACTATTATACTTCTATTAATATGCTTTAATTATTTAATACTTTTTCTTTAATATTCCGTAAACAGATTATTACCTATAATTGGTAATATCTATTTTAAAATACTAGATTCTATGTTTACACTGCAGCTTTTGTGTAGGGTTTTATTATCCACCAAAGAACTTAATATTTGAACAACTGTAAGGAAGAGTTCCTATTCTGAGGACTAGCTGCATTTTCTCCAAGGCTAAGGCTTGCACTGTTTTAAGTAAGTATTCTTGTTTCTGTTTGCAAAGCGAAAGAAGAACTTTGTACTGGATTTATATTCAGTATGACTCAGTGTGTTCAGAGTGATATTACTCTTAGAAACTTTTACAACAGATCTGTACTTAAAAACTACAGGCTGAATATCAAGGTTGAATTCCCACATAGTTACCCAGAGTAGAAAGACTTAAGTGTTTTATATACAATTACTGGAGGGAAAGAAGAGGAAAGATACAAACATTTTAGATCTGTGATCTCCTTTGGCCCCTGCAGTCTTTTTCAGTAAACAGCTACATATGGTGTTGTGTCTCAGTTTGAAATAAGTAAAAACCACCGCCTTCATCTGTAAGAACTGAGAACCTTGCTGTTGCATTGGCCTAGATACACTTCTGGAAGGAGGAGCAGACAGATATAATTCCTGTTCTCATTGATCTGCTTATTACCAATTTTTTCACTTTTACCTCTTCAATCCAAAGAACATTCAAACTAATCCAGTGCTAGGGCTGTGGATGCTTAGTGTGAGTTGATGCAAGAAGTTGTCAGAAGGAGCCTGTACTTCATTTTTTAAGTATAATGGGATCCCTGATAATCTGCCTACATGTTAAAATTCTTGTGTGTATGACTATTTTTTTTTCCATTTAGAGCTAGTATGAACAATTCTATTAAATTCTTAGTACTTTTCAATTAGGTTATCCTAAAGTATAGATTAAATAATAGTTTGCTTGAGATTGACTAAATGTAGCAAACCAGAGGAATAAACTACACTCTTTTGGCTCTTGCAAGGCATCTCAGTAAGCCTTCAAAGTGCGTCAGCATGTATAAAAGTCTCAGTACGTTCTGCTTAAGAAATGTGCTGTCACTGGTCAAGTGAACCAATTATGTTGGAAGCCACCTGAGTTGAAACACATTCAACTGAAGCTGTTTCTCTTCCTCTGTTCTTTCTATGGAAGTTAAATTATTAGCTTTTCTACTAAGGCAGACTGTAATTTGGGGGCAGGAGGAAGAAATATTAATTTTCAGATTTTTTATTTTGGCTGGATCAGACTTGGTGGGAAATGAAAAATACAAAGGGAGGAGAGAATGGAAGCAAATCAGACATTTTCGTTTGATTTTTATAGAGAAAGGCTATGAATCTGAATACTAGTGTTTTCCACACTGGTAGTTGAGTGTGTTTATATATGTGTGGGTGTACTGGTGGCTGAGCATTTCGAGGCACTTGTTTATCAGCTTTTCTCACATCGCTTACATATGGAGCAGAATTTAGTGAATGCAGTTTAGAAACGCATCATTAGTTTGGGTTTTGTTTTACAGTTCTCCAGATAATTTTATTTTGTCTGTGGTTAAGTTAATGGTTAAAATTTGACAAGGTGTAAATACATAGAATGATTGTTGTCTCTGAATTTAAAAGAAAATTCTTGGAGTTGTGGTAGAACACTGGCAGGCTCTGGTATTAAAAGTGCTTTTAAGAAAGTACTGATCATTGTTGAGATGTGCATTTTACAAGCAGCATCTTACTAATTTTGACAGCTATGTACAAAATAAATTTTAGATTTACTCATTGGAAAATGAGCTAAAAGTACCATCAACTTCTATCATTTTACAATCACATTAAACGAAAAAAAGCCCTTTTATTGCTCCTTCTTTTTCTTCTTGTTTCTTTGGCTCACATTTAGTCAGAAAATGCAAGAAAAAGAATAGCAATTATTTTTGCATAAAAAAACTCAAACAAAAAAACAACCAAACATGCCACTTTTATTTTTATCCTTACCTTGAAGGAGGGGAAATTCAAATAACTGTTTTGAATTGGTGACCTAGGTCTTTGAACAGTTAAAATTCTGAAATTATTCTTTCATATTGAATCTTTCCCAGGAGAGATATGTGATAGGCATGCTTACTGTCCTCATATAGAGCTGTTCAGCTTTTGTAAGAAATGACTGGACTATTTTGCTGACTCTTACTTTAAATTTGCTTCAGTCTTGCTCTTAAAGATCTGTCTGCCACCTGTGCTGCCTTTGGAATTTTGCTGCATTTTAGGACATTGATTTAGAGAGTCAATGCAAAAGTATTGTCTCTTAACTAAGGGCAGCAGAATATTTCCAAGAATCAGGTAAGATGCCAGCTATAATTACCAATATTTATTTTTTTACTGACTTTCATATGATCTTTAGATCTTTCTTGGTCTCTTTTGGAGAGCAGAAACTTTATTTAATACTAAGACATTTGTATGAACACGGGGGAATTGCCTGATTGTCACAATTTATAGACGCTGACAGCCTACTGGAAGAATTAAAACTTTATTTAAAACGTACTATATACAGTGTTGAAAATGCATACTTTTATAATTAATTGGATCCTCCTTATTGTTCTTTCACTCTAAAATTTTGGATGTGTCAGTGATTAATGCTTCATAAGAAAAACAAGTTAGATACTGACTTTAAAATATTGGTTTTTTGCATTCTGTTAGTATATGGAATGGAAAAAGACAATATAATGCTAGACATTTTCAGTGATTACTGAGTTAAAATATTTTGGTTTGGGTCTAGTAATTCTAATCTTTGTTTTTTTCCAAATGGGACACTCTTTGGAAACCTAAACTGAACTGTTTGTTTGTTTGTTTGTTTTATTTTGAAAAGGAGAAATAGAATATCACATCCACATGGGTGACCCCTCCATTTCCATTTATGGTGAGAACACCCCTCAGGATGGATAGAAATTTGGACTTTCCTTCCCTGCCAGTGTCTGGTTAATTGGAAAACTGATCAGCTTGTTGTCTGAGTCACACTGTTAACAGCTTTGGCCCTACCTTCAGGAGACATTTGTGGAACTGGATATCCCCTCTGTGGGGAAAATATATAGTGAGTGTGAACCAACTGTATATGGTATAACAACTTCCCAGAGCGTGGCTATGTTCTGATTTCAGCATCATCACTTTATGTGAACATCTAATAAGGAATGCTTGTGTCTTAAAGTAAATGGATTTGAAGTGTCTTTGCATACAATTTTACATAATGCTTTGTCAACAGATCAACTACGGATGTGACTTGCTAGTTGTGAGAATATTCTACATTGAAAACAATTAAATTACTTGCTTAGAGGGTGAACACAAACTCTCTTATTTTCAGTGGTGGTTCTGTTTATAACGTATATGCTGATGATGAAGATGAGACAGAGGCATCACCTTCTGGTCAACAAATTATTGAGAATTCAATTACTATGAATAAAATGAAACTGCTCAAGGCAAAGATGGAGAACATGAATCTGAGTAAAAAGGTGAAGTTGTGATTTCAAATTTTTTATCCTAAAATTGCTTATCCTAAAACAACTTTCCTAATGTTTTTTCTAAAAAGTAGGTCAGATACTTTGCTGTCTTGGGAAGTGAGGTGATCAAGGGTAGATGATGCTTATCTATTGTATTAAGTAAATGCCTTGTATAAATGTTCTGGTACAGGGCATTGTCTTTTCTTGGATCTACCTATCTGCATTCAAATAATTCACAACTGATCCTGAATTTATTTGCATACATGAGGGTTTTTAGGTGTGTGTGGGTTTTGGTTTGGTGTTTTTTTAGATTTTTGTCCGTTTTTCTTCCAATGCTTTAAGTAACACTGCTTTGCAGTACTGCTCTGGTAAGAATCAGTGTTGCTCTTAAATGAAACTTAATTAGAAATACTGTAACTGAAAAGCCTATAAAGCTCAATACAAGAATGAGACTACCTAGAAGAGAAAACATGTTGGTGTTCCTGTCTGTCTTGGTTACCTAGATGTAAAATGAAGATGATATACTTCCTTTGTTTGTCCTGTTTGAGACCCTAAGCTCTTCTGGATAACTTTGGTGGCATTCTGGCTTCCCTCCTGTTTTTCTGACATGTGGCCTATCTACTAAAAAGTCTTATTATAATCTTCAGTTGTATTATTCACATGTTGGGGTGAAATCTTGACAGCTAGTAACAAATGAGCAAGTAGAAAGAATTATTTGGTTCTTTTTGCCTTATGCTGTCTGAATTCCTGGGAATAGGATCTGATTCAGGTCTTTGAATGCAGCCATAATTAAAATACTAATTGTTGTTCTGTGTAATTTTTTTTAATAGCCTAAGAAAACTGTCAAGGTGAAACCTCGTCCTCCAGTGGCTCCTCGACCATCTAGTGGCTCAGTGACTGCAGCTCGTCACCGCTTCTTAAGAGTACTCCCCCATATTGGACAGTCTTGCCTACCTCCTCCTGGAAATTCATATCCTTCAGAGTCTTCCCAAAATGCACTTTCAGCATTGGCTACTTTGGCCACTGCTGGTAGACCAATGCCAGCCACAACTAATGACTTCCTTAAGGAAGATGACACTTGGCAGAGCAACTCTTGGTCTCAGTCAGTTGGTAGCATCAGGTTACCACCAAAAATATCTCGTGTTGAACTTGAAAATGCAAAACTACCTAGAAATAGTATTTTGACTCCGGTTTCATCTCGGCATGCAAATTCAGAAAAACTATCAGAAAACCTGACCTCAACAAGCGAGGAGGATGCTGTTTTGTTTCCGAACTTAACAAATGTAGAACTATATGGAACAGAAGAAAAACTTCTACCTGAAACAGATGCTTTTGCTTTGTTAACAGAAGCAAGCAGTGCTGAACAGGGTAGTGAGATATATGACATAGGAAAGGTGAACACAGAACTTGGACTGTCTGAGGGAGATGATGAATCTAAGGTTGTAGAACAGCATAGAAAACCCATTGGAAAAGTGCTGAGCACTGCAGCAATGGGGACTGGTCTTCTTAGTACTCGTGAATTAAGTCCACAGAAAAATCTGCTTTTGTCACCTCTTCGATATTCAGCACAAGTGGCACATCACAGTTCTCTGAAACCACAAACACAACCCAAATGCTTTGAGGCCAGTGACTTGAGATCTACAGCCTCCCCAAATGTGCTTCGATCGTTGGAAGTCCACAGTGTAGCAGACTCCTCTTTTCCTAGGACTACTAGATTTCGTAGTGTGAAAGTAGAGTCACTTGGCAAAAGACCTGATGTAATTACTAAAACAGAGGCTAGGGACATCACAGATGCAGCTAACAAAGCATCCAAAGAACGTGTGAGTTCTGCAAGTAACTTAGGATTTTTGGCTTCACTTGCCCGAAGTGCAAACAGAGAAAGTTTACAGAGTTCCTGTGGGACAGGCAGGTTTCGGACTTCTGGTATTGCACTACCTACAAACCTTCAGCATTTTCAGGAAGAAAGCTTTAGGAAAACTGCTTCTCCAAGTGAAGCTGCTGAGTATATTCTTGTGAGTACTAATGCTTCCAAAGAAATTAAAGTTTTCTTGACTTCTCTGGTACTGGTTTTACGAAAACTACTTCGGTGTGTGTGTTTTTTCAGGGACAGCAGGTGGGGAGGGGGAGGTCTACTTTAATCCCTTACAGTCTTAAACTGTTTACTGAATTCCTATTGCTATCTTAACTGCCTATTTATCTAAGTGGGTCCTAAAAGTACTTTTTCATAAAAATTGAAGTTGTTACTCAGTTCACAACTAAAATGATCAGGTTTTGTAATTATAGAATTACGAGTGTGTGTGTTTGAAGTGTCATCTGACTTTTTCTGCTGCTTGCTAATTGTCATTTATTCTAAAGTTTGCCCTGTGACTGGCACCATACGTGCCTAGCTTTAGATTGCTCATGTACTTTGTTTTGGTGTGTTGTGAAGTATGGGGGCACTATGAAATAGTCATATTGAGTAAGGCTTTTTATTGCAGAACTTAATTTTTTTGCACAGAAGTCTTCTTGGATTCTTCATAGGTACATTGTTTGATACAACATTGGTTTCAAGTAAGCTGATAGCAGTCTGCCTAGCTTTTCATTTAATTTCCATCTGCTAGTAATTTCCTTGTGGAAATTTTTTCTTTTTAGTCTGCGCATGGGCTTGGAATGAATGGAAGTATTGCAGCTGTAGGGAAAAGAGTAGGTAAGTAATGTGACTTAATAATTGAAGATGACTTTTTAATCTTTCCTGATACATCACATATATGGAGGACAAGAACCACTAATCTTTGTAAGGCATATGTCTTTCAGAGTCCTTGCTGTATTTCACTTCTGTAGCATGGTGTAACTTCTAATATTTTAAGTAATTCTTTAATATACATATGTAATCCATATCTTAGGTAGACAGGATTGTGACTCTTTCCTAGCTTTTTTAATACTCAATGAATTCTGTGTGTCATCTGTAGACATAAACATGACTTTCTGCTCTGAAGTTTCCAAAAGGTCAGTTCTGTTAATACTTTTGTATACTGAAATGGGAGCAAAATTTATCAGTAGCATTGCCTTGAGGACTACAGCCTGAGGCAGACAGATTTGACAAAAGAAAAGTGGGGGCAGTAAGGGCATAGATGCTGAAGATTACTGGTATATTGCAGATTGTCTGTTTTTTGTGATGAGCATCATTCTTTCTACCCTAGTCTTGGTAACTGTGGAGTGCTTAATGGTTGACATCCACTGAACGTGGCTGTGTTGTGCCTAAACATTAATTTCTTTTGTGATTAGTTCTCTTGGGAGGAGTGGAATTGCCTAGATTAGTACTTTTTAAACTCTTAAGACAGCTTTTCTTCACATCTTTAACTTGCTTTGCAGGCTGTCTTTCTTTTCCTAAGGTCATACAGAAAGAAGAGTCAGGCACTTATTGCAGGATTTTAAGATCTAGTTATAGAGAATGACCTGTAAGACAGATCTTCAATTAGCATCTGCAACAGGAAAAATTATGCATTGTAATTGATGTATAAGCAAAAGCTGCTAAAATGGTGGATTGTGCCTTCATTTCACAGCTCAGGGTCCAGCTTTGAATTGACAGTAATTAATAATCAGATCTGTCCTTACCTACTCCATGGTGAATGAGATGATACCCTTATAGTCACACCTGCATTGTAGGGAAGCCTTCTATCATCTGTCATTTTGAACAGTACTGTAAAGATGACACTCCTCTGGTGTATTGTCTGTCAGACAAGAGTGTTTTCCAAAAGGTTGTAAACATGAGACAGACAAAGTTGGTGTCATCATATCATGCAGATTCTTGAGCACCAGGTGTCTGCTAATGATCTACTGTATAACTGGCCAAAGGACAGATTTGGTTTGTTATCCAAGGCCTTCATTTACATGTAATTGCTGTAGGGATCATAAATGTGAGCACAGGTGTATTGGATTTTTCTGTTGAAGTATGGTCCACAGTGGAAGCTGTCTTTTTTCACAGTGGGCTAACTGATGCTCCTGAAGTAGTATGCTTTTAAATTATGAAATTGATAGCATGGACAAACATTGTATGGAAGTTTCCATGCTAGGTAGCAACGTGGGATCCACTGGTTGATAGTGGTGACTGCCTGGTGTTACTTTTGAAAGTAGCCTACTGCATCTCAGCTGAGAAATTACTGTTGAGATTAAAGAAATGCTGGACAAAATACTTCTGAATTCATGAGGTCACTTTTTGGGAGTATCCTGACAAGATACTGGTAGAAGTACTGAAAGAATGTTTAATAATTCCACTGTCCTAGCATTTGGGAAATTTGCATCAGCAAGTGGTAGATTAAAATCTTGCTTCTACAGAAGGAAGGAAGACACCTTTCCTTTACATGCTTCCCAATTACAGAGCAAAAGCCAAGAATTACAGGGAAAAAAGTCAAAGTAAGGTTTTAAGTACAGAAATTTTACCAAAAACTGTGAAGTGTCTTAATAAACTATATAGCTAAAGAGAGGTCTGTAATTTAATAATGCATTTTTCTTGCAATTATACAGTACCAGCAAGATGTTAACATGTTGCAGTATTTATTTGGCAAAAGTAAGTTATTAGCCACTGAATATACTAGGTGCTAGATACTTGAATGTCCAGTTGATTTTTCAGAAAGCTATTGTGTGCAGTGCTTTCCCAATCACATTGTGTTTTTACTTTGCTTTTGGCAAGATCATTAGAAGATATATTTTATTATTCCTTCTGTAACTTCTTGCCAATGTGAACTTTTAACAGGTATTAAAAGTAATTTCAGTCCCACCTTGTGCTGCTTCTTCCAGAAGAGTGGATAGGCTTGAGATGTGGTTTATGTTTTGGCTTTTGGGTTTTTTTCCTTTCTGTTTAGGCAGTGAGGTTCCCACCTGAAGTATCCTAAGAAATGCAAAATTAATCTGGGTTTCAAAAGATAACATTTAACTAGCTTATGATCAAGAATAAGTTAAAAAATGTCCTTGTCTTTCTACCTCTGAAAGCAGGTGAAGGAACCCATCTTCCACCTGTGAATGGCTCAATTCAAGCAAAAAAGAAAATTACAAAGCATTGCTTTCTTTGTGGCAAGAAAACTGGATTGGCAACCAGCTATGAGTGCAGGTAGGCTGATTATATAACCAGCTTTTGTTTAAAATTAATAGCTGGGTTAACCAAAAGGTTTTCAGCTCTACATGGTATTCCTTAAGCATAGCAAATAAAAAGACAACCTTCATAAAAAGTGCAACTCTCAGTTCAGCGGAAGTCCAGGAACTAATAAAATTCAGGAATGTTGTACCTGTTCTGCTGCTGAGGTGTATGCTCTTCTAGGAAAATAAAGAAATGGGAGGTATCAGAATGCAAGATACCAGGAAATAAAGAGCATTATTACAAAAGAAGAAAGATAACATTTTTTACTAGTGTGGAGAGAACTTGCTACAGATTTGTTTTGTAAAGTTTCTCAATAGTATTTACATTGTTAACAACTTGAGGAAAAACTGATTTTGTTGCAACTTTTCAGACAGTCTCCCTCAAATGTGACCCTGTTACAACACAGCTGCACAGTTTGTGAATTTGTACTAATTTATATTTGATAACTTTTTTATTTCTGGGTGTTCTATTACTTGTAAGACTTCAGTCACCTTTGAGCATTTACAGAACCTCAAAAGCAGAATGCCAGATTATGACTTGCAGACAATGTAATGGTGCTTGATGGCAATCATTGGAAACTTACAAATACAACAAAAAAACCCCACCTGTTTTATTGGTTGATCTAGATTCTCAAAAGTACTGATTCCCACAAAATATTATTCTTTTGATACCATTTCCCATGAACTAGTCAAGGTTGGAAACTGCAGTACTATGAGCACTACTTTTGAAGCTGATCTTGGTTCATGCCAATCAAAATCAAAATGACCAAGACTTCTGCCATTGGGGAATTGTATTGGGGAGTTTATGGTTGAGGAACTGCCTCTTCAGTCTTTGATTTTGAGAGTTTTGGACTCTGCACACTTTATTGCTGAGCAAATAGCTGCAAGCTCTTGTAGTAGTAACTAAGCAGATTGCTTAAAGTTAAAAATAAAGCACAGAAAAATGGCGGGAAATTGCACATCTCCAAGAATAGCATTTGTTCTAATTTCAAAAGGAGCAACCATATAACCTTTTACCAGGATGGAACGTGAACCAAATGGAGAATACAGTCATAGGAGAACTGGTGGTTATGTGAGCAAGAACCAAAGAAAAGCAAATTTCTTACCAGGCACACAAAGCCTCAGGAATAACTACAGAGTTTATTACAAACCCTGATAGACAGATGGATAAATAGAGGATTCTGATCTAATAGTGAAACAGTAAATTGGACAAGTAATGCTTAATCCATTTCACAAGAATTCTGATTTTGAATGATGAGTGTAAAACAATTACAAGAAGCAACTTTATCAAATAATAGGGCAACAGGACACGAAAATCAGTTTCCCCTTAACACACTCATTCTGATTAAATCAAACATCCAGAATATACTTTCTCCAGTTAGGAGTCTGAGCTGCTGAACTGTCACATCTAAAGGCAAAAATCTCCTAATCCTAACTTACTGAAATTGCAACTGATATTGAAAAGTTGCACCTCTATCCAGTCATATAAGGAGTAATGTTCCCTATGCATAGTTTGTCTAATGTCTTTACAGTTGACTAAATATGTATTTATTAATCTTAAATTACTAATTTGAGTTTATGCCAGGCAGAAGCTGCGCAGAACTAAACATTTATTTCAGTGCTCTGAATGATGTGGTGTTTTTGAATTTAAATGCATTATGGGGATTCCACCTGATACTCTTATTTTAGTTTCACGGTTTTGTCCTCTGAACTCTACCAACTGATGTTGTTTAAGGTCTTTAAAAAGAAACAAAAATCTCAAAAGCCCATCGTACTGAATTGGTAGGTGTGTTTGATCCGTGATGGTTGGTTCCAGGAGTACTGATCCTGCTTAGGTTCCCAGCTGAAGAGACTGTTGAGTCAAAACTGCATCACCAAGAGTCAAAAATGTTATTTTGATTACCCTACCAGTTAATGTAGCCAGTCAAGAATGATCAGAATCCAAGCAGTTATGTCAAATGAGCAAGACATGATTAGGCCAAGGTCCCCAGCATGTCACAGAGTTAAAAGCTTCTAAAAGCTTCTAACTTCTAATATTCTTGATCCTTCAGATGTGGAAACAACTTCTGTGCAACACACCGCTATGCAGAGACTCACACCTGCACATACGACTATAAGAGTGCAGGGCGAAGGTATTTGCAGGAGACCAATCCCGTCGTTAGTGCACCAAAGCTTCCCAAAATCTAACATGGATGTGCTGCATGTGGCTGTTCTGCCATTGAAGAATTGTATTGAGTTGAGAGAAGCACTTGCTTAAACTGCATAATTTTGTCATGCTCCATATCTAAAGATTTGCCAAGCAACAAAAGCACATGAGGATGCATCCTGTTGAAGAATAATGTGAACACTACTGCGGTTAAAACTTTTCTTCTTTAATGAATGAAAAGTTAAAGATTAGTTTTTAAAAATTTAAACTATGATTTAACTGTTACTGCACGTCTTGTGTTGTGTTTTATATTTTGAAAAGCTATTTCACTAGACAAGTCTTTAAAAGATGCACTTTACTAACTTTATTTACTGTATAACCAGACTTGAGGGGGTGTTGTAATGAGGGGTGTCATGTAATGTCTTCTGTACTCTTGCATTTTTTGTCCATTGTGTGGTATCTTCTAAGTTATTTCACTAGAAAGATTCTCCTCCCTTCCTTTCCTCAAACAGCCTTTTTTGAGATTTTTAAGGGGGTAGTGTGTTCCACTCCTCTGTTCCATTCAGATTGGCATTCATACACTATGTATCTGTTCTGAAAATTACATATCATGTTAATCACATTTTCTTGAAGTAATAGTGTTTATAGGACAGGTTTGGTTTTAAATAGAAAATTCCCCCTTTATTGCCATTAAATATAAGGAACAATTTATTTTAACGTTTTTGTAATCCTAGATTTTTTTAAGACTTCATAACTTGGTTTGTTAAGATGTTGAATGCTGTTACTGGAAGAAATTCTAATAAATATTAAATTTTATTCTGGCTTATGCTCTTTTAAATACACAAAATAACTTTTCTTACCTTACCACATGCTCCTAAATTAAAAGTGGGGCTTTGTTCTGAGGGGGAGCCGGTGGGTTCTGTTGGGTTTTTTTCCCAGAAGCACTGGCTGATCTCTGTTCCTACTGAAGTCAATGACAAAATTCCCACTAACCTCATTAGGAATAGAGTGACTGACAATGTGTGCTTTAAATAAAACTCATCTTGCAGATGTACTAGCAAAAGCAAACAAATTACATCTATTAGCCTGCATCTTTTCTCCCCTCCAGCTGGTGCTGTACAAAGACAGTTTAGTACTTGCATGAGGCATCTCTAATGAGCATGCAGCTAGTGTAGAAAGTGGTGTTGGAGGAATATACCTACTGAAAGCCTTTCCTCTTTCATTTCTTCAATATGTCTAAATCTTTTTATAAGCTTATGTTGCTTGAAGTGTTCTAGGATATAATAAAACTACAACAAGCCACCAAAACAAAAACCTGTCCACAATGAAACTAGACAATTCAATGTCATGGTCCCTGTCTTACTGGAGTCCTCAGCTACTTAGTTGATTGTGGTATTAAGAGGATTTATGCTGCATTCCAGTCCAACAGTAGCAGCTGATGAGCATGGCAATCAAAAGCTGGGCCAAGAAAAGAAAGAGGATAACTGAAAAGGAGAAAAGAAACTTGAAGAATTCTTATCCTTGGAGGAAATCCATTTTATATAGTCCACCTGAAACTTCTTAAACCTGAAGTTTTCAAAGAGTGATGACCTTTGAACAAAGCTTTCAAAATCTTTCTTCTGGACAGTGATAAGGTAAAATGGTAGTTCTGTGTGTAACCTCAAGGCTTATTTCTTCTTACTGGACAAAGTTGCACCTGGTATGAAGGACACATCGTTACCAAGTAGTGCTAGGTACCATCAACATGCCTGTAGTTTTTATTTCATCTCCAGCATGGAACAGTATTTTATATTGATGGAAAAGAATAAGGAATAGGGCAAATGTACTAGTGTTTGCCCAGCAGTTACTTGTTTACTGCTGAGCAACTTTCAAAGATATTGGTCTTTTTAGAGGTACAGTAGAGATTTGTTAAGTAGGTTAAAATAATATTGGCTGTCTTCACTTAACCTGGTTTTGCACAAGTATAATTTTCAGGAAATTATTTGGCAGTAATTTTAGTAAGGTTACATAACTGACGTGTGTGGCAGGAAATCTTGGAGTCAAATCTCAGTTGCAACTCCCTTTCTGCATATGCAAAATGAAATACACAACAATACTTCTCAAAAAATGCAATGTAATAATAATTTCCTTGTATGTGGTTTCTTGTGGTTTTTATTATACTTCATTTTGATTCTACCTAATGCATTTGTGTGCAGAGCTCATCTGGTTTTGTTCTTATCTCCAATACACTTACAGGCACTCTTATTTTCAACCAGTAGTACAGCCCTGAGAGCACTTAAATTTGTAATTAACTGTTCTAGCTGCTAATTTATATGCTACTGAGTTTTACCAAATCCTATGTTAAACTGCTATGGTTTAATTGCCGTTTACTGTGTAAACTTACCTAAACGGTTTGGTTTTCTGAATATTAGTCAGTGCTCTGTGATGCTATGCATCTGCTGTAGACAAATGTTTAGCTTTTGTGTATTTGTTCATGCAATTGCATTGTATGATAAAGCATAATCGCAGGTTAACAATGACTTTGGCGTGTGCTTCTCTGCCTTACTGTCAAGTATTTTTTGTGTGCTGCTTTTATGACCTGTGAGGCATAACCAGGCTAGTCTCTTGTTGAATGACGTCCAGGATTCTTGTGTCGAATTGGCAAGTGCCACAGAGGTGTCAGAAATGTTTCTGGATCTTGAATGTAATATTTCTTTTCTCTGAAATCTTGAGAAGATTATGGTGATAAAAATCTGTCTCCTTGCAATTCTCATCTCTATTCAGCTTGCAATCCCATGGGCTGCAATTGCACTGGTGCCTTCTGCTAACAATCTTCCATTGTGGACATGGCTGGAATTGTTAATGCTGTATGTTATAAAAATGAAGTATTTATAGTTTTTTTAATGTGTCGTTAATGTATCATTTAATGTACATTAATGTATCACTTCAGTTTCTTTTAAAGTAATTGCGACTTTCATAATGGGTCACCATCTCCTGGGTGTAAATGGTGGCTTTGGAGTTACCTGTGCCTGCAAGGAGTTGCTTCCACCTGTGGCTTTTGTGTTGGGTCATGTTTTTCCAATATTTATATAAATCGGATTAATCTTGAAACGCATTTGACACCGTGTTGCGCATGAGAGGGCATTCATTTAACTAAGAGCCTGGGAAGCTATAGGACAGTTGTGTAAGCCTGTGCTGCTTCTGATTACTGTAATTCTTATCCTGATTTTAGTTTGGGGTGCTTTTGCAATGTTTACAATGGTTGAAGTGTTGGGTAGAAAACAATGAAAAAAGGTGACTTCCTTCTTCTATTTACTGTCCTGTTTAAAGATGATTGTCTAAAATGAGATGTGTTCAATAGAAACGTGAACTTGTTTCTTGTGAAGCAGGTATGTTTAGAGCCATTGGGATATTGTGGGCAGTAGCACTTGGGTTTTAATCATAGAATTGTCATAGAATGGTTTGAATTGGAAAGCACCTTAAAGATCATCTAGTTGCAACCCCCGTGCTTGGACAGGGACACCTTCCACTAGACCAGGTTGCTTAGAGCCCCATCCATGCTGCCCCTGAACATGTCCAGGGATGGAGCTTCCACAACTTCCTTGGGCAGCCTTTAGTATGTAGAACTGTAATGATTCACTTTCTCAGTAGAAGTTTGCCAACACAGTCTCCTGTTCTCTCTAGCTGGTTTCAATTCCTGGTTTATATTTGGTGTTTCTAAAGTGACTAATGTGTACCGTTGAATGTTACAAGCACATCTGTGCACAGGTAAAGGAACATTCCTTTTCACTATATTGAGCAAATATACAATGGAAAGGTTTTGCAAGCAAAACATTTTAACTAATCAGAAATGCTTTTGTACTGCTTTTGCCAGAATAGAGCTATTGCTTGAAAAGATAGGGAGGTTTGCTTTTAAATCAGGGGACGCTACACGAAGGCCACAAGATGTCAGTGGAGACCCCCGTCTGAGAGCAGTTTTAGGATAAGCCAAACGTACAAAATGGGGGCAGAACTATATATTTCTAGTGATGCTTAGGCTGTTGCTCATTTAAACCTATTTAATATTCCTAGCCTGTCTTTACTCCCTAATGAATGAAGCATGGATGCCTTTATCAGCTAGCCCTCTGGGGCAGAGCATTTCGGGATGCTGGTCTTTGCCCTCTGCTATTGCTTTGTTTACAGTAGGGTGGATGCTTGCCTTCTTTTTCCTCTTGAAGAGAAATCTATGTTACAACATCTTGCCTTACCAATATGTGAATTTATAGCTTAGTTTTTGCATATTTCAGCCATTCCTTCTCCCTACCACACACACATTCAGTGGCTGGGGGACACTATTTCCAGCTGTTTGGTGGTCAGGCTTGGTCTCCATCTTTTTCATCAGCGAGTCCATGAATAAGCCAGTATATTTGGGTTTCTTGTTAATGTCACCATGTAATTTTTTGCCTTATGTTCTTTTATAGCCACTGAATGCATATTTCTTGGAAAGTGTATCAGGTCAAGTAATTGTTTTGCCTTTCCCATTGACAGTTCTTTAGAAAAAAATAGGGAAATAAATAGGAAAAAAAATTGCCTAAGCAGCAATTTAATAGTGTATCTACAGAAGCTGGCATAAAAGAGGAAGACAGCTTTTTCCCAGCTTTACTATAAGTCTTCAGTGCAGTTTAGTGGTAGTCTGGCTAATTTGAAACAATTTCTGCTGGCAGTGGTTCAGAGTAAGAGGTTTTGTTTGTTCTGCAGTATCTGGAATGAGGCTTGCCTAGTAATTAGGTTTTTTCCTGAAGTTATAATAAGCATCAGTCTTCAAAAAACTGCATCTAGAAGTGTGGCCCACTAGTTTGTACATAACTTTTCCCTTACATAGAAACTTGGTGGCAGCGAACGTGTTGAGGCTTTTGCTTTCCGTGTGAAGATGCAGAGAGAAAGCACCAGGGGGCGGCGCAGGCATTGAAGAATGGCAAAAGTTTTGGTTTGGTCCAGATCATGAGAGTTGCAAAGAAAACCATAGGTAAGGAAAACAAATTATCTGTTTCTTCATGACCCATGTTAAGCTCACTCTGAACAGATCTGAGGAGGCCAGCAAGGTACATTCCTTCCCTTTTCCTATTTCAAAAGTTTTTCAAGAAATTTTGAGATGAATAGAAAAAACTTTTATATGCTGTTTTTTGTTATTACTATTAGGTAATCTTAATGTATTGGAGAACAGAGAGTCCTCCTCTGCTCCTCCCCACTAACACTGCAAGTATGAATTGCAGAGGTGTCTGCCAGAGAAGTTATGCTGGATGCTATATATGCAGTAAAAATATTCAGTAGTATATGAGGAGTGTACACCAGCAAGTGCTCAACCAAACTGACCGAAATTGTCCTATCTAGCCTTAAAATTCAAGAAGCACAGGTCTTCAGCAACAGAAATTTATTCCTAAACCACACTTTAAGGCTGTTTTCAGTCCTTTTAAATCCAATCATCAGTAGGGCTGATTGCTATATATATCATATATATAGTGTGTATATATACCTACATAAGAATGATGTATTCTGATCACCTCTGGATGGTGAATTGTTCCTGAAACTAGGTGTTCTGCCCAGCACCAGAAATTCAAAACAATTCCGAATACTGAAAATAGTACGATTATGTGGTATGTGATTAAGAGGGTTAGTGAGTTGGGAATAAAAACACTGAAGTTTTCTAAAAAGAAAATTCAGGGGTTTGGAAATACCTTATCCTCTTTCTCTTGCTTCGGATTTTTTTAATAAGTGAATATGATTTTTAAAAAAATTGAACAGTTATGTTTTTTCTCTCCCTTTCCCTCCATAAACCTAATGTGCGGACAGTCTTTCTATTTTATTTGAACTGATATTCTTTGAACAGTAGACTTGGATTTATTTTGCATCAGTCTAATTTGTACTTAATGTCAAGTTGCCTGTAATAGGCCATATTTGGGAAATGGTAGTGGTTTGCTAAAAGCCTGCACTGGCTTGTGCCAAGTTACAACACAGAGGTGTATGAAATACATTTTTTTAAACGTGGTCTTGAGACTGAGAGTTAAGTGACAGGTATTCTTCTTAGCATTGTCTGCCATCCCAGTGATCCTGGGTAGTTTGCTTTAGGGGAAGCAAAGACTCATCAAAATAGATGAGATTAGCTTGAGATCCATCCAGTCCAGCATCTGTCTTTGAGAATAGGAAGTAACAGACATTTCAGAAGAAGGTGCAGGAATTCTGTAACTGAGTCTGCGGGAACCTGTTTTACACTGGATCTTACCTCTTGTGCCAGTGACTGGTCTGCATTGTGAAGAACTTGCTGTGTCAGTGTACAATACAATATTAATTTGGAGGCACGTAAGTCTAAATTTCTTTAAATTTAAATTGATTTGATATAGTATTGTGAGAAAGGGAGAAGTGTGTTTCCTGAATATTCAGTATGTTCTGTATTTGTATCACATCTCTTACTTATCTTTTCTATGGGAGCAATTAGCTGTCATTGCTATTCCAGAGCCTTAATTGTGCTTGCTGTCCTCTGAATCTCATTTAATTTTGCAGTATACTTTCAGAGATCCTTCTGACTTCTTCAGTTCCCTGGTTCCCATTTTCCTGTCTTGTAGTGCTACAATGGAAGCCTCTATAATTGTGATTAAAATAATATCTGGAAATGTTTAGTATTATTAATTTGTCTGTACAGGACAGGATATAAGTAGCATTAATTAAGAGTATGAGGAGAAAATGTAGGAAAGCTCTGTAAGGGGAACATTAGCTGAGTTCACATGAGCTGTGCTTATGAGAAAGATGATGTCTTGTTATGCAGAAACAGGTTGCCTGTTTTGATGCCTTCACTACATCTGCATGCTGGATGCACACAATCTGTTTATTGCAGTGGGGAGAGACAAGGCTGAAAGACTGACTGCTAAGAGCAAGGCTCAGAAAACATCTTTACCTCTACATATTTGGGTTTGGGAGGAGTAAGTTAATATTACCCTCTTCAATGTTCTGAGTAACAAACCTGGAAGGTGCAGAACATCAGTCAGTTCCTTTTTCCAAGTTCTGATTAGTAGAGGAGAGAACTTTTTGTTGTGTTTTGTTTTCTTTTTCCAGAGTAGAGGAAGAAAGTGATGAGCTATAGTCCCTGCTGCAGTAAAACCTGACTTCTGGAGATGCATCACTTGTGACTGAGCTTTGCTTTTTCCTGGTGGTCCATATCCTGCCCTGAATAAGCATTAAGTTTACTGGGATTCAAAGGGACCAAGGTACAGACTTCCACTTTATTTTATCTGGATCCTATATGACTTTCAGTGCTGTAAGCCTTAGTGTGAGACTTTGATGTTAATTGGATTTCCCTAGAGCCAGTTCACCCATGCCTAAAGAACTAGTTTTATCTAGAGAAATTACCCTAAAAGGCCAGTTTGTTGCACTTGCCAACCTCTTCCTCTACTTGTGAGGCTTAATAATGAGAAAGTCCCTATTAACACTTCTACAGAGGATAGCATTTGAGGCCTGGGTTACGCTTTATGACTGCAAAGCTTATCTGCTCTGAGACAGATTCAAAGCTGCATCCAATCCTGTCAGTCTTCAAAGGCAGCCTCACATAACTGTGAAGAGTTGCTGAAGTCTGCTGGGTGTGTACAGGTCCTGTGCCTGTTTGTCATGTGCCATGCCTGATTAAACCTGCTGGGTGTAGGGCTGGCTACAGTCATTGTCTGTTGAATTCACAAAGTACAAGGGTCTAACATCACT
>NW_009953694.1:69333-73330 GCF_000747805.2 Chaetura pelagica | reverse complement strand
AATGCTTTTTTCCCCTGTTACTTTCCAAGCTGGATTTTAATGACTAATGCCACTGATCTCACCCTAGTGATTTTTTCAAAGCAAGGTTTTCTTAAAAAGTATGTGTGAATTTATACTCTGCATCTGAGACTGAGGAAAGTTCAATAAATTTCAGGCACTTTGGAAATATGTTTCTTAGGATGTCTACAGATAACCTATTTGGAGATCTGCTGGTGTTTTTATTAAAGGTGATAGAAGCTTCGAAATCTAGTGGTTTTCTGGTAAAAGCTGCTTCCTTAAACAGACTTCAAACAGTGCATTCTGCTGGGTCACTACTTGCAAGTCACTGAAGATGGAGCTCACAAAGATAAATAATCTAAGTAAGAAAAATGGTTTATTTTGCAGTGACTCTTTGGATATGTTGCATGTATATTTGAGAACAGCCTCACTTCTGGAGTTAATTCCTTTCATTTCACAAACTAAGGGTCAGTGCTCTAACACTGTATGCTGCTTGTTTAGCATTGCAGCATCTTTCAGGTGCCTAGTGCACAATTCTTATGCATCATCTAATTCTTCCATTCAGTTCTAAACTGTTGCGATTTACTGTAGCAAAGCTCAGTTTTCAGACAGTGAGCATCTTTCATTCATCACATGTCTGAACATTCCTGGTTATAACACTGATGTTCTGAGATGGCAAAGAAAAGGAGTGGTAGTTTCCTCTTTCCTGTTCTTGAAGGAATCAGGAAAGCATTTAACTTCCTGTATTTTTTAACAATCTCAGCAAATAATATTCCTCCTAAAATAAGCAAGAAAAATGCATCTAGTTTACTTGGTGTTCTAAGAGAGAGAATGGCTAAAAGTGCTCCCACCTGTCCCATGGAGCAGGCTTAAGAACAATGCTGTGTGAAGCACATTGATTGCAAGGTTTTAAGGAATTCCAGATCTTCCAGAGTTAAATTGTTTTCTTTCCGTTTCCTTCCAGAACATGAAATTGGTTTTGTGTGAATGAAGAACAGTCAGGAAGGACATAAACTTTTTTTTTTTGTATTTCCTTCCATCTTTCTTTTTTCACATTGGTTCTAATGCTTTTCTTTTTCCTTTTCTTACCAGAATATATTTTATTCACCTAGCACAGGCAGAAAACAGCAGAGCAACAGTGCAGGAAGGAATGAATACTGGGCTCACCTTCTATAAATTAGGGGTCATCAGACAACTTTTGGAGAAATTCCCCATATCTCTGCTAGTAGCACGTATAGAAGAGGGTGAGCAGAGGGGGGAACACAGAGCTCATGATAAGCAGATGGAAGGAAGTGAAGAAATTAAGCAGACTTGGAGAAGGCCTAGCAAAGAAAAGGCCTTAGGAGCACGTGTGTCCTATGTGATGCAATTCATGTTTGCACGTGAGAGCACATATGTATTTGTCTGGATTTAAAGCTTCCTAGTCATAATGGCTTACTGTCTTTCCTTTTAGTAGTTGTTAATCAGTCTAATAGATGTTTCTCTACATTTTTAATTAATAGCCACAGATTCACATACAAGCATGTGAAGTGAATGAGCACATATGTACTGGAGTGTATGAGGGCACTTAAACCTCCATATTCTTTGCAAGGGGTCTCCTGATTGTTCTGGTTACAGTGATACAACGAGCATGGCTTTGTATAAAATGCTGCAAGGAAGTGTTGCATTTTCTTAAGATAATAACACAGGAGTGGAGCTCATTAAATATATGGTAGCAGTAGTTTTAATTTATTTCTTGGAAACATTTTCCCCAGAAAATCTAAATAACTTTGGACACCCAAACCACAGGGGAATTCTAATATAATCCCCTGAAGTATTGTGGAGTTGCTATGGAAACATACAGGTGCTCATATTGATACTGCAGAATAAAAAGATGTGTAATTATCTGGGAAGAAAATTAATTATGCTTTTCCACAAAACAAAACAAAAAAAAAGATGGCACAGTTGTACAGTAGTTTTTACTATTTGGGGTTTTGGCCCCACAGCACTTTTCAGGTCTTCCTGCTAAAAGGAGTAAAAGTATTTCTGAAAAGCATAGTCTTAATAACCATACACTAGATCTAAGCTGCTTCTAGAGAGAATGGAAGTCTCCTGGGCACAGAGGTACTTCTCCTTTTGTGACTTTCACCAAGTTCTATTTATTGTTGATGGCAAGTATTTACAAAGGCCATGTGTAAAGGCCATTGGGGTGGACCTTTCCACAGACTCATCAGTATCTACAGCTAAGCATGACATGAGTTTCTAGGCACATACTCCCCAGATACAGTGTTCTGTTAACTGAGCCAGAGGGATCCAGTTAGCAAAGTGGAGATACTCTGTGCCCGTATTTTTCTCAAGCCTTCTATCTCCTACTCAGACTATGAACAGCAATGCTAGCTAGAAGAATTTAAGATTTCCGTTTGACTAATGGCCTTTGGCTTAAGTTTATTCTTTGTTCCCCATTTTTCAAGTTAGTTGCAAATTTGGGGGCTGGAAACATTCACAAAGGGCTAGGTTTGCATTTTCTACTGAAGGCTGTGAGGAATGCAGGGAGAATGTTCCAGAGTAGTGCTTGCTCTTCAGCATTGAGGCTTTGGTCCTAGGTATGCGAAGTTCAGGAGGTTGTTGCTGAGACTTTTAGCTCAATAACAATAATAGTATGTGTTAAAATACTAGACAAGCTTTCTGAGGAAATGTAAGAGAGTGTGGAGTAAGAATTGCAAAACACAGGGAAGGCTTAGATCTGCAAAGGAATTAAGGCACTTTGCTCCCCTTGAGAATTAAGAATGCTGTTCTCAGTGAGACTCTATTTCCCTGTAATTTCTATTTCAGTTATGTCTACAGGCCCCTTTCCTAGCCTGGCACACAGTACTGGGTAGTGAGCTATGCAGTTCCCACAGTGCAGTTGCTGTGCAGTTCCCACAGACAATCCTAGTCTGAAAAATAATTTTTAAAACCCACAACAAAATGGACTGAGAGTATGAAGGAAGAAAACGGCCTCTCTGAGATATTTCTCTGGCCTCAAAGGTAAGCCAGCAGTACAGCTTAGGATGGAAACTGGTTGTCTTTACTAGCCAACATTACAATGCACTGCCTAGAAGAAGACATGATTATCATCACACATGCACGTTACCATACACTCTCTTATAAGGGGATACAACCTAAGCATCTGCTTTTAACTTCAGTCTACATAGGACTCAATAGTTGCAGACACCCTCTCATTGTCCCAGGAAGATACACTGTGGGTGGTGCTTCTCCCACCTTCCCTGGAGTACTGTAAATTATTGATGTGAAAAAGTGCAGACTCTGAAGATTAAAAACTGGCTAGGTTTGGTGAATGAACTTGCATGTCAACTCAGAAGCTTTCCTTGTCTTCTGTTTCTTTTTCTCTTAATATTATCTGCTTTCTTGCCTGTGCTGTCCTGACAGAACCAGTTCAGCAAGGCTGCCTGTCTTCCTGTTCTTTTTCTCTTATTCCCAAGTGGGATAGATACCATGTCTGAACAGAGGAAATCTCTCCCTTGGCACTTCCTCTTGAAAGTCTCACTTTGTTTTTTCCTTCTGTATAATTCACCTCAGTGCTCTATTTCATCTCTTTCAGCATATGTAACGAGTTTCCTAGGGAGACTTCTCTTTGGGAAGGAATGACTGTGCTGCTTGCAAAATGAAAGTGTGACGCTGCCACAGAGTATGGCACCTACATCCAGCTCCGAGGCAAACTTCACTAGCATACTTTCTGGATTCCAGCCTTTCTGTTCACACGATCTTCAGATAAACCAGCGCGTGGCACGTGAATAACCAGGCACCCCTGCGGGTGCCCGTGCGCGAGCCTCAGACGTTTTAGGAAAGTGAAATGGCACCCTACTGAGTTAATTTAGCTATTTCCTTCTAATTCTGCTCAAGAGCAGGCCGTGTTCCCGTGGGACACGACAGGAGCACGGCTGCTCGTGGCAGGAGGAGGCGAGGGGCGAGCAGAGCCCGGGGCACGCACAGCCCGCCCGGCCCGAGCAGCCCCGGCTCC
>NW_009953694.1:50536-68582 GCF_000747805.2 Chaetura pelagica | reverse complement strand
GGAGCTGCTGTCAGAGAGTTCAGGGCTGCTCCTCTGTCGGAGCTGAGGAAGCGGCACCTGATTCACGGGTAAGAGGCTTTTCCACCTCCGTCGTCTTTGTCTGCTCAGCCCCAGCTCGGCTGCGTGCGCGTTGGTGCTGCTGAGGAGAGGCCGGGAGCGGGTCCCGTGCGCGGGAAGGGCTGTTTGCCCCGGCTCTCGGACTGGGAGGGGGACCCGAGTTTGCATTCAGTTATCGGTGTGGAACGAAGATATGGCAGAGATAAACCTGTACACAAAATGTGCCGGTCACAGCGTGTTCGTAACAGATCATCAAGTTTCATGGCAGACTGGGAAACAGAATGCCTTTATGCTTCCTGGAGCTAGCTGGCAGGTAGAGCAATACCCAGATTGTTTTGAACCGTAACACTTTAACTTTTCCTCTTTTTGAGTACGCTGGAAGTGCAAGCAAAGCTAGAATTATAACGTGCCAACGCAAACTTAGTTTGTTTCAAACTACAGTGCAAGAGGGCACAGCTCAGGTTCTGCAGTTGGCGAAGGACTGGTACCCTTCGGAGCTGAGCAAATTTGTGAACTAACCCAGCAGCATAAACGTAGAAGGGACAATTTAGGTAGAGCTTGAGCGGAGGTGGAGAGAGATCTTGGGAGATGGAGGTAGAAGAAGAGAGCTGCTCTGACAGTAACACTTCAGATGTAGCAGCAGCACTCTTTATGGACTTCTGAGGCTGAAATTAGTTCTGGAGTAGTGTCAGATGAGGGTGAGGTTGATTCAGTCATAGCCTTAGTCAACAGTTTTCAGAGAAAAGAAGTTTTATTTGAAAAGCACCTGTTTGTCAAACCTGTGATGTTTTCTTTGAAACCTACCAACATTGATGCAGAGTTCTGCTAAGTCTGCCTCTGGATAAGGATTATCTGAAATGTTGAGGTATGGCCCAGCACCCAGGGTAACACCTGCTGAGGAGTGTTGGTAGCTTCTCAGCTGTGGCCTAAACTGTTTGGTGTCAGACTCCCCCAAACAACCCTGTAGCTGCATGGAGAAAGTGAGACATTTCTCAGGATTTTATTCTGCTACAGTTGCTGAAACTGACAGGACTAACAAAGGCTGAACAACTGGCCCTTTGTGTGGCTTTGATTACAGACTGATGTGAACTTAAAAAAATCAGAATTCACCGAATATTTGTTGTTATGGTGTTGAAGCTTTTTGTTGTTATTTTGCATTTTTAACTTGGCTTTCAGCTAGCCCTAGTCAGCAGTCTTGCTTAAGGAGATAAACTAGTTGAGAAGAAGCAATTTTCTGTTTTAGGGTGTCACGTTTTAAGAACAGCTGCAGCCCTTTTCATGCCTCAGTGTATGGATGTGTGGCCAGAATTGGTGAAGGTGTCCAGTTATGATTCCAGTGCTAGAAAATCTACCTGTTCCCTAGTTGATTTTGCCTAATCTGAAGTGTTATGAGGATAGATTAATTCAGCGTGCTGGAAAAATTGTCTGTATTTTCAAGATGAGATTTAAAAAGAAAAACAAAACACAACAAAAGTTCTGTTATTTTAGGTGTAACCTTTTGGACAAGCAGCTCTCATGTTCAAGGGTGAAAGGACTCCATCTTCCAGCTGCTGACATTGTCACATGTACTTTGGGCAATGTTCCAACCAAAATCTCTCCTCTGCCAGCCTGATTTTCTTATTGCTCTTCCAGACGCTGGTATTAGTGGGGAGGCACATCACTGCTGAGTGTGGCAGTTCCCAGTAGTACTGCTGCTCAAGGAAGGAGTGTTTGTTCTTACAAGCCCTGTATTGATTCTGCTGCTGAAGAAAAAGGAGTCTCCTGCTATGGTCTTTCCTGCCATACACCTCAGAAGCAGTCAGCCCAAATATGACTGACTGATACCCAGCTTCAGAAGTGGTGAGGAACAGAGTGAGCATGGGCATTTGCCAGGAAAAATTACAACAGGATCAAAGTGTCCTCTTCTCTTTTTTTCATTTATATATTTTTTTTTGTTTGCTCTTATCCTGCTCTTTCTCCCCCCAAAATATTAGGACCTCTTGATCCCATGGAAGTGTTTAATTATTATTCTGCAAGGGGCTGTAACTTACTTTAAAAAATGAACAAACTTTGAAGGAAGGAGCTTGCAGGAGCCCTGGACACCATTGTGATTGAACTGTGTTTGCATGTGACAGATAGTGAATAGAAAAGCTGTAGAAGGCTATAAAGAATTGAAAACTTCAAATCTGGAAAAAACTTCACTTCACTAGGGCATAAGGTATTAGAGGGGAAATCTTTCTGGGGAACCAGCTATCCAGTTACTGCCTGCTCCAGTTCTTTCTCTGGAGCGTCTAGTGCTAGCTGCTGCAGAAACTGAGTGACCTGTGTAAACCACACATCTGATTCACTGTATTAATTTCTGTAGTGAGACAGCTCATGCAGGGTTTACAGTGACTTCTGTTTTGCTAGCTTGTGCATTGACTGCAAAGATGTGATGTCAGTTTGCTTTGGCATAGCAGAGCTGGCGTTAAACCTTCTGAGTGGGCTTTGATCATTGCGAAGTTTCACAGCTCTAGGTCCTTGAAGCCCTCTTCACTAACTTAGGTCCAGTTTTATTAGGTCTGTTGTCTGGCTTTTACTGAAAACACCGCTTGTCCAAAGAATTCATAATTTCTACAACAAAGTGTTTTTCACTGCTTCCCACAATATTTTTGTGGGTGTTTTATCATGGTATCTAACAACATTCATGTGAAGCATTAAAAAAACAATCAACAGATTACATCATGTTTAATGATTCTGGGGTAAGTAAATGGAGAGAGCCCTTAGAAGCAATCTTTTTGGAACTAAAGATAGATTTTAAGAGCTGTGTTATTCTTAAATGTAACTCATCTCTAGTCAGACAGTTCACAAGCATCAAGCATTTCTTTCCCCAGGAACCTGGGAGAAGGCTGGTCTTTATGTTTCTGGCTGGTTAGCAGGTTTGGGCTATTTTAGGTCAAAGATATATGTAAATTACTGTTGAACTTTTCTGTCTTCTTAAATAGGTGCTTCTCTGGAGTTCACCTTTGATGCTTGCAGGCAAATAGTGGAGCTTGGTAGCACGTCTTGAATTTAACCAGTGACCTGGCAAAATATTGTGGTTGATTGAACTCAACTGAAAAGTTTTGGGAATTTTGATGCCTGGTATATATCTAACAGGTGGAAAATACTAAAATATTTTAGAAATTGTGGCTGAAGTTTTCCATAGTTTGATGGAATCAGTTCAAGTGGTAGATGAGCACTTTAATTCTGGAGACTTGTTTAAGGATTTGAGTTGTAAACCTTGCAGAATATGTGGCCAGAATCAATCTAGAATATAAATATTGTTTATTTTGAGGTAGGTAAATCCTATGTATCAGTTAAGTATGCCTTGATATCTGCCCCTTAAAGTTTCTGTGTGTCCTTCAAAAGGCACCAGGAGGCCACAATTCATGTCAGCAGTCCAATCTGCAGGTCAGTCTTGTCATGAACAACTGTGTCATACTTCCTCCTTGGGAAAACAGGCATTGGATTTAGAAATGTCGTTCAACAGGTGGCTGAAAACGACTGTGGGCAAGTTTGTCCAGAGTTTGGCCACAGCTTCAGTAAAATCTTACGTTTATACATCATGAAGGAGTAAGAGGGTCATTACAGGGAACAAAAATATTGCCAGCTGTTTATCCCTGAGCAGATAACTGGAGTTCTGCCCTGTCCTGGGTACAGGAGAAGAAACATTTATCTTTGAATCAAAGGATCAGTTGGGTAAGATGAAGGAGAAGGAAAGACATAGAAGGATGTAAGGTGGCAAACCAAAAAAAGAAGAAAAAAATAAAAGAAAAAATGTGTGCAAGATTGCACAGAAAGTTGTTGATTTTTTAAAAAGCATACAAATACTTGATGCCTCCCTTCTTCTCAAATGGACTTTATTTTTTAAAATAGCCTTTCAGTTCCTTTTTATTATGTGTACTGAGCCTGCAAGGAAGAATATCTGTAGAAAAAAAAGACTACACTTCTTAATAAACAGACAGGCTTCTCCTGGGTCTACTCTGCTGATTCTGATGACCAGAATAATTTTACACTCAAACTGACTTACTGCTAATAACTCTGTGCCATCAGTGCAGCTTGAGGAGGTGAGATGTGCTTCTGTTTGTGTTGCCAGAGTTGGATTTGAAGTTCCACTTGCTTGTTATACCAGAATTTGTGCAGGACAGTGGTGGGGGTCTATTGCTGTGACCCCTATTATTGAAGGTTACTGACTTACTGAATTTTGCCAGTGGGGATCATTTGAGTAGTATTAACTGAACAGTAAGAAACAGACTGACTGTGTACAACCTGCCCTATAGCACCAATTAAATATTGAGGAAGTACTGAGTTAAATCTTGCTGCCAGTGAGTGCTTCTCTTGGCAGCAGGGCTGAACATGTCCTTTACCTTCCTGGGAGAAGGAAGGTGATGTCACAGGTATTATTAGTGGGAACTCCTCCTCTCCCAATTATTGCAGGTCATTCAAAAGGTTGCCTTTCTAAATTTATTTCATAATGACGTCTTAAGGCATCTCTTGGTAGAAGAGCCTCCTCCGAAACCAAAGGGGGCTGTAGCAAGACAGAGTGCTTTCCTTGCCTATTTATATTTGCTTTCACTGTCACTGGCTCCTCATGTCCCCCAGGACAGAGGATTAACCTCTCTGACCTTGCTATTTCTAGTTGCAAAAGCATGATTTGCTATTGAGGGTGATTCACTACCAATCCTTGTAATAATCTCTTGTAACTATGAATGTGTCAGTCAGAAGAGGAAGACTAATGGAAAACATGGCATATTTCTATGTGTTTGTGTTATTATATTTTCTCTGTGTATGTATATCTCTATTTTTCGGAAGAGTAATGGATTGAAATACAGGGAGTGATGCAATACAGGACTTTGCCATGCCTTCATACCATGGGCCACATTATAGAAATACTTGTAAATGTCTCCTCTTCCCTTAGCTGAGTGTGTTTTTTGTCCTCTTCTCAGCTGTTTCCCATGGCCTCCTACAGCAAACCACTCTTGAGGGACTTGCACCAACAGCACGATGAACTCTGCTACAATCGACAGAAAGTGAAAGTTGGCACTGGCTTTTCTGTTCTTAGTAAGCCTGATGCAGTCTGACATACCAGAGCAACGTGAAAAGCACTAGGTCAGAGTTTACTATAGGTGATGACAGAGAGAAGAATATACATGGGAACAGTCTGATTCTTTCTGAAGTTAACTGTAGGCTTTGCTTTTTCCTTCCTTTCTGGTAAATAAAGTGAGTTTCCCTTGTAGTTCTGCATCCAAAGTGCTGTACATTTAAATGTGATTGTTGTTATCATAGCTTTCAGGGTCATTGTCATCTAGAGCTTGCCTGTCAAATCTGAAATGGAAGTGCCAGGACTAGAAAAGAGAGTTGTTATCAGTGTTTTTTCCTCTAGCACAATCTGTGGCCAGTCGTTTACATTGAAGATGCTTCTATCAAATGTGTGTGTTTATGTGCATGCATATTAGGTATAAAAAACAAGTAGACTGAAGACTTGCAGAGGAGCTGCTGCTCTTTGACATGGCAAATGATCTCTAGATGAGAGGGGTTTCTTACAGTAAAGAGCCTAAGTGCATGCTGAACTAAATGCTGTCTTGTTGCAAAGAGAAAATGAAATTAAAATCTGCTTAGCTCTAAAAAGAAGAGGAAGTTCTCTTGCAGCTGAAGGCTTGTTGTTCGAAACAGGAAATCTGAGTCTTGTGCCTGCTTCTGGCCTCTATTTTCTGGTTTAAGCCACTTCACCTATGTGTACCTTCGTTTCCTGCATCTCAGTTTTCATCTGTATCATATTTTTTGAAAGATTCTTGGATTTTTAAAAAGTATTTTTTAGTCTGCTTTCCAAGGGAAGGTGTGGGCTTATGTGATCACACTGCAAGTAACTTCTTTACCTGTTGCCTAAATGTGAAATATTTGCTGGAACATTAGACATTGCAGGAAGAAGGGAATGTAAATTGCAATGTCATAACCTAGAGCTACAGCCTTACCCTTTGCCGAAGCCTGTGGAACTAGAACTTTTTTAGACACAAGATAGTTTGTGCGGGTGAGTAGTCCTTATGAAGCCTGCAGCCACAGGATACCGAGCTGTAGGACACCATACAGCTAACCATTTTGTGCATGGGATGGACTTCTTCCTTTGCAAGGCCTTCTGAGACCCTAGGGGGAAAAAGTTAAGTATTGTTACTAAATTATACCTGGCACAGTGCAGCAGCTTCACAAAATTAACGTGGCATGGCGTAGCAGCCTGTTCACAAAATTAGTGTTTGATAACATAAGGGGGTGGAGGGAGGAGAGATTCCCTTGAAAAAATTGCAGGAGTGTTGTCAGGCTGGCTTAATCTTGGGAGTTAACAAAAAAAAGTAGCATGTTTGATTGAAAGATGGAAAGGGATTTTTAACTTTGCTCTTGGCATAATAAAGCAAAAACCAATAAAAATGAAATAAAAATTCAGCCTTCTAAATGCATCAGTGTACTTATGCAGTGTGTCATTGGTTTTGGGCATGAAAACTCTATATTGCCTTTTAGCAGTTCCTTTGCTTGAGACGTGTTTTGTTTCTGTGATTCTCGTGACAGTAATGTTCAGCTATTTTGTAGTCTTTGTCCTAGAGTCAGACCTGACAGGGGAGGATAACTTCTTACTGAGACCTCTAGAGTTAAGTCTCTCAAATGCTGCAGAAATATTCACCAAGTTGTTTTTACCACAAAATTGCCAGGCTTGAAAGTTCTAGATGTTGTTCTGTACAAGCTGCTGCATGCTTTTGCAGGTGTGTGAGAAAGAGTCCTGCTCAGGTACACCTGTGGAGCTCTGTAGCTCCCAAAGCCTTTTAAAGATGACCTTCTTTTTATGTGCTTTCCTGGGAGTGTAAGAAAACTGCACTGTGATGTTTTCCAGGTAAATCACTGAGAAGATGGGGTTCACAACTGTTGTATTTTCCAAATGGGAAGAGGTTCAAAATTATACCTCTTTGACCTTTCCTGATCCATCCGATTACTTTCTTACAGTAAATGTGTGGCTTTTTTTTTTTTTTCTAGCAAGGTAGTGTGCAAGTGATAAGACTAGCTGTGTGTTCAGAGCAGCAGGAGATGGTCCTTCCAGAGCTCTGTTCCTCATACCAGTGTACTGTTTGTGTGCAAGTGCTCCTTGCTTTTTACCCCTGCTCAGCAGGGCTGCATCTGAGATGCATGTATTGAAGTGTGGAGGTATCTCCACAACATATCTACATGTCATATGCAGCAGGGTAAGTCTGATGCGTGCTTTGTAGTCTTCTCGTGGCTTTCTTCTTCCCAGGACCAGAGTCTCTTATGGTCAGCACTTGGTGTTTTGGGGACCCTGAGGCACTTGTATCTGCACCAGGCTGAGCCTTTTATTAACTAGTGGTGTTGATATCAGCTTCTCCAACCGCAAGGTAAGGATCCCAGCTCAGTTGCTGTTGAACATGTTTGATTCAATATAAGATTTCTCACTCACCTTCCTTTGTTAGTGATACTCTGGCAAGAAGCAAGCCTACCATTGTGTGGTCCAGCTGCCTGAAGAGCAGGGAAGCTGAGTAAGGCCCAGTTCCTTATATAGAGAAGGAATTAGATACATCATGCATTTTATTCTTGGCTGCGATCTTCCATTGTGTCTGTTAGACATTTGTTACGGTTGTTGGCTTTCTCTGTGTATTTGAGTTTGTACTTGTCACTGAGACACGTGTTTAGTCAATCTTATCCATATTGAATGCCTACTGAGAAGTTTTTCACTTGGTGTTTTCTAACTGCACAGTACTACATGTGCTTTGCACAGACCTGGTAGGGCTGTGATGCCCTTCAGGCATCCTGCTGATTATGCTGCTGGTTGGCTGCTTGTCAGCTGCTGTGTTTAGGCTTTCCAGTTTGTAAGGTCTGCATGGGTTTGGCTTAGTCTGTCTGTACTGGCCATGCCTGGTGCAGGGGCTGTGGGAGGAAGCTGAAGGGATGTTTTTGCTCCAAGGTGGATGCTCTGCTCAAGGAAGCATGTTTGCCTGTTGTGTCATGGTGCTTTGGTATTATTATCTCTTTTCCATATGACCCCACAATCATATACTTACCCCTTGTCACACAGTTTGCATTGCTGCTTCTGTGAGTAAGCGGAGAGAGACTCAGGCAGCTGATAATCCAATCTCTGAGTGGCCTCCTTTGAGCTGTACCCTGTGTGGCTCATGGACAGTCTTCATGGTTGATGTAATCCAACTAATGCATATGACATGTCTGAGCCAGAAACAGGGAATTTAACAAAGTGACCAAGCTTTGGTTTCAAGCCTGAAAGTAATTATTGTCAGGAGGGATGGGAGTGGAAGGCAGCTTGCCTGTACACAACACATCTCACTGAGGCCAGTGACATGGACATATAGCACCTCTGCTTTTCTGAGATGCTGTTTATCTTTGGTCTCCAGCAATGCCTGTGAGTCAAGGAGAGCTGGCAAGTTTCTTCCACAGGCCTTTTTTCCTCCCTTTAATGGAATGTGCCATAAAAAAAGATGAAAATCATAGCAGGCCAAGTCGTGCTTTAACCTCATAAGCAGTTAAATAGCAGTTTGCTGTTATAGAGCCTTCTACAACCTATAATGCCTATAAAAGGTGGCATTCCACCATAACTGTGGAGCTGTCAGAGAGATGGGTCACTCAGGTTTGTTAAGTGTCTTCTCCACTGGTGTGTGAAGATGACTCTGCCTTTCCATTCCTCTTCCTCTCCTTTTGCCATTCTTTCCAGGCTTTGAGAAACCTGAAGTTCTTCAGAAGTCTCTTCTTGGCTGTATGATATCTGCTTTCTCTTTCCTCTGTTCCCTGCAAAAATGACTGATAGATTATGGCTTTTGAAGAGATAATAAATGTTGCATTGGACGTTGATGTGTAAAATGTAGTCTTAGAAAAAGCAGTGACTAATTTACAACTGTCTGCAGCTCCAGCTCAATCAGACAATTGCTAAAAATAATCCACCTTGTAACTCCACAGTTGTTCTCTAATTAGAGAGGTATTCTAATTCATAACCTGCAGAAAAGACAAGATCAGACACCAAAGTGATATCTCTGTTTTGCTGGTTGGGGAAGTCTGGGTAGAATCAGTGTTTGGAAAGGGAATTTTTGAGGGGGAAGACCACATGCTGTAAGGGTGATGGTACTGAATTTGCACTGGATTTGTGGTGATTCTTTTCCCCAGCTAAATGCTGTAGGGTGCAGTTTTGCCAGCAGTGTCTTCTTTTCAGACAGAAAAAGTACCCACCCAAAAAAGAAACCAAATCCATGAGCACGTAAGTGAACATTTATATTGTGTTATGTTGGGTTTTACTGCTTGAAGCTGTTGGTTAGCATTGATTGAGCATTGTAAGAGAGCTGCCTGGTTTTGCTGCAGAAGAAGGCAACAAGGAAGAGGGAGCCTTTTCAGCTGAGATACACCCCAACCTTAGAAAATCTTAGGTGAATACTTACTAGCCTCTTTGTGATTTCATTTCATTTCTCAGTTGTATGGTTCCTGTTCTCTGTCAGAGAGATCAGCTGGCCTTGCTGAGCTGTGAAACTTCCCTTAACTCTGCAGAAAATGAAAGTGATGTGAGATTGTACCAAATTACTTCTTCAATAGAGGATGGTAATAGGATCTTCTGTCGTCACCAGGTAATACCATTCACTAAATAGCCCATGTCCCTGTAAAATAAGTGTATCTTTCTCCAGGACCAAGACTAAATTTATGCCTCGTTCAGAGAGAGCAATAATGGAGAAGGACTGTGTCAGGCACAAGGTCACTTGTGACACAGAGGGGACTGTGTGTGTTCTTAAGCACAGTGCTGCTTCTTCTAGCACCCAGAGATTGAAGAGATGGAGTGTGTCCTTCAAGGAGAAAACAGCAGTGTTTTGGTCACTTCTGGATTCCTGTTACTTCAGAAATAGCAGAATTCACATACTTCATCTTTAAGTACTTTGTGACCATCTTAATAATGCTGTACAGTCTGTGTGTGGGAGCCTGTGCTAAAGATGGGACTGTCTCTGGAGTGGAACATGCCAACTGTTTTAGGTGAGCAGAAAACTGAGGAGATTTTGTCTTAATTTTCTAGTGTTGCATTTGGACAAGGGAATACTTTTCTTTTTTCAATAAAAAAATAATTCTTCCATTTGCCTTTAAAAAATTATTAATAAAGAAGTAAGTCCTTATTGCTCAACTAGCCTAATTCAGCAGACATTCAAATTATTTGTAGTACTTTTTTTAATCTACTCTTTGGAAAAGCAAATGTCCCTGAAAATTCCTATAATTGTAACTACTTAGAAAAGGAAACCATATGATCAGCAGGTACGAGTCCTGGAAAATATGAAGGTGTTGGGTGGGTTTATCACACTGCAACTCTGAATGCAGTTGATAGAAAATTTGGATGTGGCCTTGACAGGTTCAGTTCTCATCTCTTTCCAGCAGTACATTTTCCTCCAGAACTGAAGAGATTTTGGTAAAAAAGAACATAAATACAGCTTTTCTTCTTGCCTTCAATTTCAACAGATACCTGATAGAAAAAGCTGTTCCTTCCAGGTTTTGTCTTTGTGAATGTTTTAGATTTTACAGTAGTGCTCACATGCACCAGGCTCCATGTGTGCCTTATTTAGCACGCTTGGCTCATCTCTTTGGCTCCTGTCTAAAGCAGTTGAAAGCAAAGAGCATCTGTTAGGGAAAAGAAAACACAAAAGCAACTTCTAAATGTGTTTGGACTGAACAATGTGACGTGTCGGTGTCAGCGATGAGTCCATGATCTTGCATTTTAATTTATGCCTTTCCCTGTTTGAACAGTTTCCCATATCAAGTTCTTCTACTTGCCCTGTGGATAGGCAACAGCATCCCAGAATCCCTTCCACTGTACTGCCCCAGCTGTCACCAGGTTCCTTCTAAACCATCTTTTGTCTGACAGCATGTTGTTCTCTAATGGCTTAGGTTCCTCCTCGCCTTTACTAGACACTTGAAGTATCTGTTGGAGGAAAAACTAGAAGCCCTTTAAGCAGTAGGACAACAGAGCAC
This sequence comes from Chaetura pelagica, assembly GCF_000747805.2. Taxonomy (NCBI): domain Eukaryota; kingdom Metazoa; phylum Chordata; class Aves; order Apodiformes; family Apodidae; genus Chaetura; species Chaetura pelagica. The sequence continues at coordinate 57,530 of NW_009953694.1, read as the reverse complement.
TGCAAGTCAATCTCTTCTCCAGCATCAAGAAGCAGACCTGCGCAGTTCTCAGGGTTTCTCATGAATAGGCACAATGTCTCTGTACCTGGATACTTCACTTTGTCTTAGCAGCCTTCTGCAGCTACCTGTGGTTGACTGGCAATGAGCAGCTAGCAGATGACAGAGAGACTTCAGAAATGATGCTTTAGTTCTGATGATGGAAAGCTGTGATGGATTTGCTTTGATAGCATTGTGTACAGATCTTGCAAGTGCATAGGAATGGATTGGTGGAGTTTTGTGCTGTTTCCCTAAGCTTCTCATAAAATCTCTACACCTCTATTTGTAGAATGAAGGGGCTGATACTGGATGGGACAGAAAGGGTTAACACTTGATTGCTGAACTGAGAACAAGGACAAAGGGTGAGGATGCAACCATAGGGCATAGGTTTTCTTGTCCTGACTTAGATGTGTACTTCTCTTATTCCTTGTCTTACTGTAGCACTTCAGCCTGTGCTCTTGGTTGTACCAGGTACTGTACATTGCCATGGTAATGAGCAATTCCATCCCCACAGAAGCTATATGTATGGCTGAAACAGTCAGGAGGGATAAAGTGCTGTTATCCTTCCTTTGCACAGAAGTGACAAAACTAAATCACTTAAATTATTTGCCTTCCTGAACAGCAGCCAGCGAGCACACCTCTGTATTGGTGATATTTGAAATAAAGTGAAAGATTGGTCTTTGTATCTGTGGGGCTGTTGAACCCCACAGCTAGTTATTCTGCCTGGAGATTAAGTTCTCATGCAGCTGATAGTGCTGGTCCTTTCTATGTTGCCCTCTGGAGAGAGGGTTCTTGTTGGACATTGGAAGATGTGTAGAGAAGGGATCTGCATGGAAAAGATGGAAACAAAGAGACCATAAATTAGACATGCGATGCCAGAATATACTTCCCAGTGAAAACATCTTACCAACATCTTTTGCGCTTTAGTAACTTGTAGTATTCCTCTGTATTTAAAATGTATTTAAAGTTTAAAACTTTTAACTTTGGGGGATAGCAAATTACTCTAGTAGCTATTTTCTGTGTCAGAAGTTCAGGTTGCTTTAAAATGTGGGAAATTATGGTTGACAACATAACTTACTGATGTCATGCAAGTTTGTGGAAGAATTGGGTACAGGATGTTTGTGGTTCATGGCCCTGCACTTGAACTTTTGAAGACACGGCATTTGGGAGCTCCAATTGCATCTTATTTATCCACAGACAAAGAAGGAATGATTTCATACTTCTTAAAAACACTGAATCATTTAGTCACCAGTATATTCTTTTTACTCTGGCTTAAGAGGAATGTTTTGCATGGTAGCAGTTAAACAATAGTGAAGAATGTTGCTCAGGTGCCTGTTCATAAATAGCTTTTACAACTGTTAGCCTCTGATATAATAAAAATAAGTGTAGTAGTACAGGATTTTCCTAAAAATGCATCGTTGTTATCTGTGTACAACACAGAATGTGAGCAATGTCCTTACTGAATAATGATGAGATTGTTTTGTTTCATCTGTATCTTGCATTGTAAATATTTACACTGTACGAGAAACACAGGCTTTCATTGTCTTCCATATAAATTTATGCATTTGTTTCTAATAGTCTATTATTTTTGAAAAAAACAACCACTGAGCAAATTTTCACTGGATTTCAGAACTTACAGTTTCATGAACCCCACAAGGATTATAGTAGAGAATGGGAAGTGATCATATATTATCCGTAAGCGCTACATTAGATCATGTGGACTTCTATACTAGACTACAAGTTTGCCTGCAAATATATGTTGGTGCAGATTTCTATCCTTGTATTAGTATTTCCCTCTTTCCATTTCATAATAACCATCCCTCTTATTTTCTTCTAAAACCATTGATTATCATATGGAATGCTTTGCTAAATCCTAATGATCCTGTGGGCATTTTTCCCAATAGATTTGCTATTATTCTGGAGGCCCGGGATGTTGCCTTGTCCTTGACATAATTTGCTGTCTTTCTCTATCATGTCATTGTTTTGTGGATTTTGGCTTTTGCTCATGAATAAAAGGGGAATATGTTTTGTATCCAGTGGATGTACTGTGGACCTTTCTGTGCTGATTGCAGGATGAGCTACAGTTGCAGGAGACCAACTGCAGCAATCTCAGTGGGCTGTTCCCAAACCTGTGTTCACAGTCATCTGACCTTTTTTAATTTTCCTTTAACTTAAGAATTTCAAATTGTATGAAACCTCACCAATTCTCTCTCTTTGGGTTAATAAGGAAAGAATGCATTGACCATTGCATCACCATTGAGTACACTATGATGGAATCCATGTAGGTTACAGCTGTGCGTTGCTTTTGGACATGTAATGAAGAAGGAAAAACAGCTTTTCTCAAAAATTGTAGCAATAGGCATGGTATTGTGGCATGTTGTTATCTGACAACTAGTATTATGAAGAAGCAAATCATCATCCATATCTTTAAGAAAAATTTCATTTCAACCATGTGGTAAGGACAGCCTAATTTTTGCTCTGCAGTGTGGCTTCAGTGCCAAAGCAGAGAGAATACCTCTTCGGGGGGGGGGAATTAATTTCTCAGGATGCCAGTCTCCACTCATCGTAGGAATTGATGGGATCATGGCTAAGAGTGGTAACAAGGCAAGTCCCACACACACTGTGATATTATATCCTGCTTGCAGCAAAGCTGTAAAGTCTCACAGCTTGTGGTGTGATTCATGTGCTAGACCTGCTCTGGATGCACCTCAGGGAAGGAAGATGTGTTTAATGTGGAGGGGTGAGGTGCAGTGGTGATTATCTAGGTGAAATAATGAGTGGCACCCTCTTATGGAAATGGATTTGGAAATTCGGTGGAGCAGGTAGAGCAACTTGCTGGCTGTTGACCTCTCTCTGGCCCCCACTGATAAGTTTTCTGGTGTAGAGAGTGAAACTTCTGCTTTACCTGTTTCCTTCTGTTTGTTATACTTTGAGGCTGTCCCCGGGATTATTGTTTCATCAACAAATATGCAAGGGGAGTACTTAAAATTGTGTGTTACCTAGCAGACCACTGATGTAAAGAAGCTTTGCCTCTGTAGCAGAGCTTACTGCTCATGTGTGTGTTGAGGGCACCTGGAGCTTTGTTCTTTCCACAAGACCTCAGGAATAAACCCTGATGCTTCTGATGTAGGTAAGTTGCTATTAGTAGCATAAACAGACAGAAGTAGTTTATTTTTTCTAAAGGGACTCTAATGACTATTATTTTATTATTAGAACAGAGGAAAGTGACACTTGTTTTCTTCTGAATGCTACCGAGCTCATTCATAATTGCATGTGGTTTGATTTGAAGGGAACAGATTTTAAGGAATCTGTTTTTCAGAGGTGCGGATCCTGCTTACCTTCCATTGAAATCAAGGGAGCTGAGAGCTCTGGGACCATTATTTATTGATGCTGTAGTTTAACAGCTTGCTTGCCTAGCTGTATGATGTTTGTAAAACAGATCATATTCTTATTGTGAGAGGACTCAGCCAGAGCTGGCAGATACCTCTACTTCTCTTAAGTGTTGTGTGTAGTCTCCAGCTATATATACTCCTGTGCATTTAGACGCTTTCAAAGGGAATGTGGGTAACATGCAAAAGGACCTCTTGTTTCCTTTCTAAGACTTTATTTTTATTTCAACTACATAATAACATTATGTAAAAAAAAAAAAGAAGAAAAAATTTTTTAAGTCTTGAAGCTTATTATCTTTAGGACGCTAGCAGGTGGAGGAAAGAAGGAAGTGAGACAATAAAGGGAGAAGTTGCAGCTGAGTTAGTAAACAATGCAAGATGATCTATGGGCAGAGGCATAGCTGTAAATAGCAATAATCCAGAATTACATCTGGCTAGTGTAAGTACAAGGGTTCTTTTCACTTCTGATATTGTACTAGCCCTGAAATGTGAAAGGTGCTGCAGGGAAACAGTGTTAGTTTCTCTCCCTTAAGCTCCCTTGATTAGATTTGTTTATCAAGTTAACAAATGCACATGAGGTGCACGAGTCTTAATAACATATCCTAAATAATGCTGTTAACAAAGTACTGATTAAGGTACAGTAAAACAAGAAGAAACACAAATGCAGGATCCTCTTCGAAAATGCACTTCTGTCATCTCTATAAAAGGATTATGTAAGTTATGTTAGTAGGGGAGGAGTCCAGACAAGCTCAAAATAAATAAAAGCTTCAAACTGGTACCAGCACAAGCTAATAGGATTGGAAATATTTGCAAATACGGAAAATCTAGTGTAGAGAAAGAAGGTACAAGCTATATGCTACTGAAACATCAGGTTAAGTAAGGAAGGCTAAGCTGTACACAGAAATTTGCCAGGTTAAATGGTTGAGGTTTTCTGTTGCCTTCAGAATGACAAACCCACCAAAACCAATGGACTTGCTTTTTTTAAGTGGGGCTTTGAGATACTGCATCAAGAACTCCAGCAGAAAAACAGATTCCAAAACTTCATTAATAGATTATTTCAAGACTCACTAAGAGAAAGTTACACCATCTAGCAGCAGTCAGAGGTTTCTTTACAGGGTTTCCATTCCTGTTTGGGTTGGTCAGATTTTGCACTGCAGAGAGGGGGAAGTTTCAGAAGACCAGAGTTCACTGGCATCAATCCACAAAGCCTCGGGGCAGCACTTTCCACAGACCCAGTCTAGCTGGAAATCTTTGATGATTAGCAGTTTAGCTTTTATTGTGGAATGTGTACTGGGCAGGGAAGCTGCAGTGGGTGGCAGATAAAGGAGAGCAGAATTGCTTCCTCCACCTGGCTTCTTCCAATGGTACTTGTCATTGTAACAATCCAGCAGTTTACAGACTGTTAGGTTCATCTCATGGCTGATTCATATTCTTGTTTTGTCTCTTGGGAAACTGAGGTCCTGATGAGATGGATGATGGAAGTGGGGTCAGATGGTCTCCCACCTGATTCTGCTCTAGCAAAGTTACCTGTTGTTGCCAGCTGTCCCCTCATGTACTTAATGCTAACAACTTAATTTGGTTTCTGAAGGCTGTCCACAATGGTAGAATGGTTGGAATTAATTTTTCAGGAACAAGCATTTCTATAGATAGGGGGAACAGCTGAGCTTCAGGGTGTCCTGTATTCTGGCATTCCCATGTGCCCCAAGCAGGTTTGCAGGAAACCTCCCTGGACAAGAGCAGTAGTCTCTATTTTTGGCTTGTTGGTTGTTGTAAAGAAATCTCTAAAGGGTCCAGCTATGAAAACAGGCTTACCTTTGACTATAGTTTGAATGCCCAATCTCCTAAGAGAGGTTTTCTTTAAGTATTTTACTCCAGTGAATATGTGAACTGCCATGGGGACAGGAAGAGAATCGGATCACTCCTCCTTCACTAGCAGATGACCTTCCAGCCTATGGAACCTGCCTGGTGCACATGCTGTGTCTCTCCCTATCCTGCCATCCCATGATTACTTCAGCTTATCAGGCAAAAAGGAGCTGTAAAGTTCTTTCTTTGTGAACAGAACAACATCGACAATGGTGGTCATGGGACTTACCCTGTATGTGTGGTTAATAAACCACACAAGGGAGGAGGAAGCAGAGCCCTTATCTACCACCTCCTGGGTGAGTGTACTCAGCTCCTGGGTGGAGGTACTGTAGTAATGAGGAACCCTCATGCTGTGTGAGGCAGAGCCTGAACATATAACTGAAATCCTGAAGAGAAGGGAGAACCCAGAAGCAGTCTCCTTGCCTTAGCGTTTCTTCCCTGGGGGCCTTTTTTGCAGTCCTGCAGTTTTATGTGCCTGAAGCCTGCATTCCTCTTCACAGGTGCCCAGTGCCTCACCCCTCAATCAAGGAGCACATTGTATTAATTTAGCTGTGGAAAAGATCCTATGGAGCTTGTCATAATGTGCTTTCTGTTGAGTGGCATTGCTTTTCTGGCATCCTTGCTGTTTGTACTTGGTACTGCAGATGGTCCATTGATGTATGTAACTTTATCCTTTAATTAGCACTGTGGAGTTCATGTGCTTCAGGTTGATACAGACAGGCTTTGAGTGTGTATGTTGTTAGGGTCCTTCCAGTCTGGGGATGCTACAGTGTGACATCTGGGCTAAGTTTAGAGCTTTTTCTAAGCCACCCTTGAACAAAGGCAGGCTTTATTAGAACGTCTGCCAGGCTTCTTTACCAGAAGAGGGCTGTTTCACATAATCTTTGAATATCTAATTGGATTATACCTGCTTCTTGAGCACTTTCAAAGAATTCTAATACATTCTGTCCTCAAAGTACCTTCGAAAAACTGGTTTAACTTGTTTGTCACGACCAGAGGAGTTTACCTGTGTTTTCTAATAATTTTCTTTGTTCTCTTTATGATAACAGCATGTCCTTGCCTGCAAATCCAGAACCCTTTTTCGAGTGGGATGCAGAGCAGGATCAGTCTCCTTCCCCTTGTCTGATGTGTCTCTGGCAGTAGCACAGAGAGTATTACCTGGCATATTTTCACTGGAGTTTAACATTCTCTGGGTTTCATTTCCTTATTTTCTTGGGAAAATACCTTCCCTCCCTTCTTTGTCCACTGTAGTTTGATATTCCTGTCTCAGCCCACATTTCTCTCTCCTCTGGCTTGGCTCCTTAGAGGATGCAGCTAAACAGGTGTGTGGAGGACTGAGGTTCTGTGTTTTTTCTCTATGCTGAGATTCAGTAGTGCTTTTAAGTCCCGTGTTTCCCCCTGTCCTCCAATAAGGAAGTGTCCTTGTTGTTACTAGTTCATACATATAGATGGGTTTTGTTTTTAAAATCACTGATGCCTAGCAGTTATGGAGGCATTACCTTCAAAGCTCTCATGCATGCTTTATGATGTACCATCTTGGCATCTGTTGAAGTAATACGAATCCTGACCACGTGTCAGTAAGGCTTCTGAGTTTGGCTGAACACTCTAATGGGCAGATAGTATCATCCAGCAAATGGAGTGTGAGATTGGGAAGCAGCAGGTGTTGCTTGCATTTTTGTTTTTGCTCATGACTCGCTCTCTGACCT